>NC_136784.1:13978270-14386270 GCF_947034865.1 Barbatula barbatula
CATTTAAAAGGAATTGCTGAAATAAATATAGGGACCTAGGTGGAGATTGCTTCTTTTGTACAGAGTTAGGCATGTACATGCATCACTGTCTACACACATGTGCCCGAGCCCGCTGCCCTTTCATTTGCAGCCAAATTAAGTGTGTTCAGCACATAAATAAATGCAACCTGCACGCCGCATGACAGTCGCAGCTGCTTATTACACCGCAGCTTTGTCACATCATTATCTGCACTTCCTGTAAACCCCAGTGCAAAAAAACCCGGGCATGTATGCGTCTGCAGGTGGCATCAAATGATGAGTACCTGAGTCCCGTCTTTACTTTCTTCAGCGCTGTGTTTGTCTATGGGCGCGACATCACTCACAACACTGCGACCTGTTCTTGGCTGTTATTGAGCGCTTCAGAATCTGAGCCTTCTCTTAATAGGCTTTGGGAATTGTGCTCGGCCACCTGATGTAGATGGCTGTTTATATTTGAGAAATGTAATAACGCCAGCAATTTTGGATGGTGATCCCTTTTGGGCTGAAATTGAGTTTTCTGGACTTAACCCCTCGCTCCACCTTTTTTCGCAGTGATTTCATTTTGAAGATGTGATTTGTTTAGTGCTAATGAAATGCATGTTGGGAAATGTCTCCCCAAAGAGATGAAAATGATTGCTATTGAGTGACAGGATTGGTGTTGGCTGAATTTAATGGTATTGGTACAGACTTGCTAGACTAATGGCACGGTACAAGTGAATCTGTCTTCTATTCTTTAGTCTTAGACGTCATGGTTAAGCTCACTTCTGAATACTTAAATTTACATTTGACACGAATGCATTTGGCAGACGCTCTTATCCAAAGTCATGCTTTTAATCTATATTTTTCGTAACATAAAATTAAATATTCAATCCAATTTTAAAACAATAATGTTTAAAATGTCGTGGCAAAATGTACCCCCTAACATTTAAAATGTTTAAAATTGGTCTGTTCAATCGCATTTCACACTAATTTGTTTTTACCTAAAAAATCTACCCACCCTAATGTCCAAATGAACAGGTTCATCCGTCTGCACCCCCTCAAAAAACAGGTGCAACCTTCTATCATATACTGTTGATCAGTCTGTCACCAAGCCCCGCCTCCATCAGATGATTGACAGCCTCTGTAAAGTGAGCCGAAATGGCATGCAGCTGTTAATGTCACAAGAGTTTATGTCAGATAAAGGATTAATAATGCCATCAGTGGCTTTGTTTGCGTGCAGAAATATTTCATTGCTCTTTAATGAGGCCGCGTGTCACTAGTGTAAACTTAATTGATACGTGTTTAGGAATTCCCGAACTCCCACAGCAAGCTTTTATGGATTGCTTTCTCTCACGGAAGTTAATTACCAATATACTTTTATAATGTAACTGCTCAAATATACAACCTGTCTGAGAGAGAGAGAGAGATAGTGATAAAAGACCTGGTAAAACCTAATAATGTCCTCTGGCGGTTGATTTTCATTTGTCATCGTTACTGGTTTGACTGGGAAAATGCATTCGCGTGAATAAGTCGCTGGCTGAACGAGCAGTGTTTCCGATGTCAGCATGTAATGCAGATATGTTAAGTTCTAAAGGGACAGGTGTGCTACATTTCCTGCAGTGGCAGATTGTGATGAGCTAC
Source organism: Barbatula barbatula (assembly GCF_947034865.1). NCBI lineage: Eukaryota > Metazoa > Chordata > Actinopteri > Cypriniformes > Nemacheilidae > Barbatula > Barbatula barbatula. The sequence continues at coordinate 13,979,909 of NC_136784.1, forward strand.
AGAGCATTTTTTCAGTGTAAACATGTGTGTATCTGCGCCTAAGCATATATGTACCGAACATGTTGCATTGAAATGTCCATCTGTGTGTAATCCTGAAGGTTAGCGTTTAACTTGCGTAGTATTTCTTTCTTAACAAGACCATATGTTATGAAACACAATCACAACTTTCGCCTCTCTGTCACCATCTCTGTTTAAAACATAACATTGCAGGTTATTTTTCTAAATTAGGTAGAAGTCAGTGTGAAATGTTACCTGACAGCTCAACTGATAAATCATTATTATAAGATTGGCATTGTAAATAAGATGTAATGGCCCCATGTGTTTGTACTTTTTTTATGCACTTGCTCAACTGATTGTTTTTTTTTAACGGTTTCTATCTTCAAAGTAATCCTCTCTGCAGTCACAGATGTGCATGTTTGGAGTCCGAAATATACCGTATGGACAATTCCATACAAAAGTTTGTCAATGCCTAGATGTCAACATTTGGTGGTTTAAATACATTCATGTGAAATATCACTTAAAGTTTTAAAAGCATTTTTGTGTTTTCAAAGCATAGTTTTCCACAGTCTGTTAAGTAAATTGTCACATTTATAACAGAGTTGTCACATCCATGACGGTCCATATTGCTCATAAATGAGCATATGAGAATTAAAATAAAATAACTCTATCACGTTCTATAAAGAGTCATCCTTTCTCCATCTGTTGGGTATTATTGCTTGTGGCTTGCACATATTAACTCTCAAAAACATCCATCCTTTTTTCCCTCTTGTAAAATGATATTTCTCTGATGGTTTAGTAAAATATAAACCGATGTTTCAAATATTGCTTATAAATACATGGTCTGAGAGATTTAGATTTCAGGTTTTGACTCAAAATGTCACTTTCGAATGCTGGAATTGCCCATCTGCTTTGTAATGAGTATTGATAAATCATTCATTGTGTAAACAATATTGAGGATGACACGTCCCCCGATATGGAGAATGGTGGGCGATCAATATAGATTTTCAAATGACTGTTTTTTTACTTTTTAAGTTTTTTAAAAACATACCGCATTTATAAAATGCGAGAACTAGATTTGCGCTGTCGCTGAGCAACAACACCCGTGTTAAACAGTCTTTGTCAAAGAGAACTGGACAAAAATAGACACATCCAGCTAACAGAACGAATCACTCAAACACCACAGAATAACACGTGTTTGTTGTAAACGTCTCCTTTCTGGCAATGCCCTTCACTGGAATGTATGACCTTCAGATTGTATGTTTATTTCGTTCATTGGTCCTCAAGCATAATTTTAAGCTTTTCAATGTCTTCTGTAAAGTATGGAACTGATGGGTTTTTTGTTCATGTACATCATATGGAAAGCGTCTCCGTGAGCACCTAAATGCATGACTACACACAAAGGCTCATTCTCCGGTAGAAAATTACATATCAAACACCTCGGGTTATGTGAATGGAGGTTATTAGTATGGCCTGTTACACGAGAGAGAAAGAGAATAATAGAGTTGCAATAGACAAGCAGAGCCGTAAAAGAAAAGGGTCACTGTGAACAGGGCACTTTAAAGATGGCACAGAAATATAAGAGGCAGATAATAAGGGATGTAAAAGCAGAAGAAGAACCAGCCCGGGCATGGCCGATCTCCTGATCTTTTTAGCTGGGTATGTATACAGACGGGCGACGTATCCCAGCGTCCTCTCCAAATCCCTCCTCCCCCTTCAGGCTCTCAGCAGGCCATCTCCTCTCTTCTTAGGGGCCTAACTGGGCTTAAGCGCTGGCGTGGTGGGCTCACACCACCTGATTGCTGTGAATTAGGGAGTTCTCTCCTAACACCCCTTCACGCTACAATCTCACCGGCAGCTGCCCTGACATCCGCCCACTGACAGGCAGACTACCGTCAGCCATCATCGAACCCTGAAACCTGTACCGCCACTGTTATCCTTCCTGTTCTTCTTTATGGTGTCCTTCTTTTCACCAGTGACGTGACTTGACCACCATCAGGGGTCCAGTAGTCCAAGGATATGAACCGAGTGTCTTAAATATGTTTCTAGGCGTGTTAAAGTTGCCAACAACATACGGGTGCAAAAGTGTGGGCTAATTCATAAAACTTTTCTTCAATTATACAACATTATGCACAACACATTCTCTTCTGGAGTTAATAAAGTTTACAATTAAATTCAGGCTGCTTTAATAACTAATATTGGGGCAATGCGGAGGGAGCACATGGAGTTTTCTAATTTCATTCACCAGAGGCCTTTAAATTACATAGAAAATTGGTAATGTTAACATCAATCATTTTTGCAGTGGAAAACAGTTGGGTTTTTATTTAGCTTTCAGTGTCATCATTACTGCTTTGAGTGACTATTTGATAGATGCATTACCCATGATTGAGTTTTAGCCGAACCGTTTGCAGATTAAAACAGTTACTCTTATGTTTTGAAAATAACAAATAATAACTACGGATAATATTATAAAAATATGACATAATAAATAATTATTCAGATATACGTTAATAAATATATAATAATAAGTAACTCCTCATATTGTGTATCCTGCTATACAAGTAATAATACAAAGTCAATGCAAAGGCGCGTATAGACGCAAACTCGTGGCAGGCGGTGGGAATGATGCGAATCGGGCAGCGCGTGGCATTGCCATAAACCTGCATCAATCTCGTCTCAAACGAGCTCACTTTTGAACAGCTCACTTTTTCTGGAACAACATTGAAACTCTACTTTAAGTCGCTTTTGATAAAAACTGCCCATTGTATACATGTAAATGAAAACTAGAACAATCACTGTCTAAAATGCAAGCACAAAATCGCGTTGCATAGCTTTATGGGACATTTCAAGCATGCAGAGAACTCCGATTCAGATGTCAGATTGTTGGCATGTGCAGTAGATAGAGTTTTAAAGCACAGTTCCGAGTCAGGACCCTTGCTTTTTACACCGGGGACGTCTTTGCATTGGGCCAAAGCCACATGAACAGACATCAGCACTTGGCAGTTTAAGGATAATCCAACAATTTCTGGTTATCATGACAGAGCAGTGAACCATATTTCCAAATGAAAGAGTCCAGTAATCTTTAATTTAGCAAAAAAAGCTGTCCCTCCGGATTAAACGTTCTGTATTGGAACTTTCTCTATCTCTTTTCCATTCACTTCCCTTTTCCATGATGGGATGGAAACTTTAAGTGGAGTGCACATGCCCCAGATCATAACTGGCACAGGTGCAAGGAAATGTACTCGGCTCATGTGTGCGTTGGCTTACTGTAAAGCTGTGCGTGTGGAGTGTAATTGAAATACCTCTGAGGGCCTCTGGTATGCTTTCTAATAGTGGCACAATTAACATGAAAGTGGCTCTCAAATTCCAGAACCAGCCGTCCAATCTGCTCTCAAATCTAAACCTTTCCCAGAGACAGAGGCCCTTTAACAAACACATGTTTCTCCAGCTCTCTCTCCTTAACTCCCACTCCACTGGTTCACAGACTCCCCCAGTGTTGTTCAATATGCCCATCTAACTTGTGAATTGAAGATCCATTTCTGTCGTCCCACCCTTACGGAGCATGTGAGTGTGTGTTTGAGCGTGTGTGTCTAATGGCTCTCGCTCCACTGGGCAGGCATAGATGGAACTGTGATGTCATTTGTTTTGATGTCATAAATCGATGGGATCGAGTCTCCCAGGAGCTTCGCTTGTTCTCGCAGCTTGACGGCAAATTACATCACAATCACATCGCTCACCCGCGGCTTCGTGTTTTTCAGTCACAGCTCTTTCAAACTCCTATAGACTCGGAATAAGACTGAAAATCTCCCACTATATCAATCCATATCAATTCCAGTGTATCTGCCGCTCTATCAACATCTGATGTGATCTTGTGAGATGGCTAAAATAGTCTGTGTGGAGCACTTTTGAGGTGTTTGCTTGGTCTTGGGCTTATTTGTTAAGACTATGTCTAAACCAAGTTGGCCAAAACTGGTTTATGCTGGTTAGTTGTTGCACTCATGTTGCACTCTTACCAATTAAGGTGCTTGAAAGGTTCTTCACAGCGATGCCATTTATGAACCATTTTTTGTTCCACAAAGAACAATTCACCAAGTCTCTTTCCTACCTTTTTATAATCCGAAGAACCTTTTTTTCGCCACAATGAACCTTTTGTGAAAGTTTCTTCAGATGTCAAAGGTTTGTTATGTCAAGTCAAGTCAAGTCAGCTTTGTTTATATAGCGCTTTTTTTCAATATTCATTGTTACAAAGCAGCTGTACAAGAAAACATTGACTATAAGTAAAACATAAAAGGTTATGGAAGTCAAAACACAGGTCAAATATCAGACACACAATAAATTCCTATATGCAGTGTTAATTAAATAAACTTATGTAACCAGTTAGACAAAAAAAAGGTTGTTCGATGGCATCGTGAAACACCTTTCTTTTTAAGTGTGTTTTAAGAAAACACATGTTGCTCATAGGTTGCTCTTTCAAAGCTCAGAATATTTGGGTTCATTTCAATCCAATCCAATCCAACTTTATTTGATTGAGCGCTTTACACAGCCAAAGCTGACCAAAGTGCTGTACAGAAATTAAGACATTATATTAAAAAAATCTAGAAACTCGCACAATTTGCACAGTTACACGTATAATACAACAATAAAACATTTTTAATAAAACAGAGTATCTCGGCGCAATAAGCAATCCCAAATAAATATTATACTGGAGTATATAAAATCAACATCTTACTAGGTATAAAAGGCCACAGTGTAAAGATGGGTTTTAAGACGGGACTTAAAAACCGGCAACGAAGAAGCCTGCTTGACATGAAGAGGCAGATCGTTCCATAATTTAGGAGCCGACACACGGTCGGTCCCCTCTGAGCTTCCGCTTAGTTTTAGGCACACTCAGGAGGAGCTGATCCTCAGATCTGAGAGAGCGGCTGGGTATATAAGGGCATAGTAGCTCTGAGAGGTAGGGCGGGGCAAGACCATTTAGAGCTTTAAAAGCAAATAAAAGAATTTTTAAATTAATCCTAAATTGAATGGGCAGCCAGTGAAGTGCAGCTAATATGGGGGAAATGTGCTCATGCTTACGTGTGCTGGTTAAAAGACGTGTAGCAGCATTCTGTACCAACTGGAGACGGGCGATGGAGGACCACTTACCCCCACATATAGTGCATTACAGTAATCCAGCCTAGTGGTAACAAAGGCGTGGATTATCATTTCAAAATGCTGCCTTGATAGTGTTGGCTTTATTTTTGACAGCTGCCTCAAGTGGAAGAAACTTGCTTTAACAACCCCATTGATCTGACCACTAAACTTCAGCTCCCGGTCTACTTTAACTCCTAGGTTTTTGATGCTAGGTTTAATGTTCTGGCCCAAGGAACCCAAATCTACAGGGACCCCCCCAGGAGTGCTACCAAAAACCACTACTTCTGTTTTTTCATCATTGAAATTTAAAAAGTTCAAAGCCATCCAAGCCTTTATGTCATCAAGACACTTAAGTAGTAGATTGGCAGAGTATGAATCTTTCCTTTTCAGTGGTATATTAATCTATCTATCTATCATATTAACTATACATTTAACTATCATATAGGTTTAGATTTGCTTTTGTTAGCATGGCATGCTATTGCTTAATAGAAACAAATGAGACAATTGTGAAAATACAATTCTATTTTATAGCAATAAAATCTGGATTCAAGTAAATTGGATCAGAAATGTTGACATCTTCAATTATACGTTTTGAACAGCTCAGTTTGAGACATTTGAGATTGGGAATCTTCTGAAACTCTAATAAAGAGACATTTGTGATATCTGTGACTTTTTCTCATGAGAAACATCTAAAACACAATAAACAAAGATCTCATCTGTGATTTGTCTTTCTGGGATGTGCACTACGCAAAAGCTTATAGGAGTGATCCACACCATCCAAAACACAACATATACGCAGTATATATAAAACGATTCACAAATATGTTCTTTTTCCTTCTAGGATAATTCCTGTGTGGGTTAAAAGGCCTTGCCAAGTCGGTCACAGGGGATCCGCTGCTTAAGACCTGCGGTAAGTACGTTCAACAATCAGTATTCAGAATGGATGGCCTGCACATCCCGTATCCTGTTGTTTTGTTTCCAGCCCAGGGTTTGTTGAATCCCCAAGAGCGATGCCAATATATTCTGAGTTTTAAAAGATTTAGACTTTAGACATTTCAGCAGTCTGGAAGTGAATGCTCAAGGCCTGGACACCTATCCGTCCTTTTTCTCTGTTTTACACTCACTCACTCACACACACACACACACACACACACACACACACACACACACACAGACGCAGGCACAATACCATAATATTTGTAATTCTGTCTAACAATTAAGCAAGGCCCTCTGATAAATACACATTGACTAAACCCAGACAGATTTCTCTGCCTCTCCGGCTATATTTTAGATGACATCGGCAGCATGCCTTTAGCCTTAAGAAAACGAATAGATTATTTTCCTAATGTCTTTACTTTTTTTCTAACGTCTATGATTTTTGACCTTCAAAGCCTGCTGCGTTCTCTTTGGAGCCCATTGAGGTGCTGTTATTATGCGCTGAAAACAGTCTGGTTGGATTAAGGTTTGTATTGAGTTTGAGACCTACAGGGCAGAGGCAGTTCTGTCTATAGCTTTAGCTTGAACTACCCAGGCACAGTTGTCCTTTTGTAAAAGCTTTGATAAGGAATCCCATTTCATTGGGTCTGAATGTTTTTGCCTAGTGGTTTAGATAAGGACAGCTGACGGGAATGAACGTTTATATGCGAACTTGATTTGACCGTCCCCTAACAAATGGTCGGATTTGGGTTTAACTGGGTTCAACCTTTTTACAAACCACTTATATTATTTTTCAGACTGTTTTCGTCATTATTCTAGCGATTATTCTAGAGAGATCCGTTAAAGCTTACATGTGGAAAGAGAGTGTGAATGGACTACCCTCATTCCCAACAAATGGTCAATTACAGCATTGATTGAGTATTGAGCGACTTCCAATATTACAGTGGCAAATACAGCTTTAGAATGATGGATTTCATTGAGACGGAGGAAGGATCGAAACATGACCCCTGACTTAAGAAGATTGCATCTGTTCAGCATATCGTGGTTCAGTTTAAGGTCGGAAAAGGTCACACGAAAACGACTTTTGAAGAAGGAGAGAGAGAGCGAGGCAAATAGCAAGTGAGAAGGAAGCTTCCTTCCTTTAATGAGAGTATTGCAATTCTTCCCACCCGGTGAAAGAAGGTGCATTCCGTCTGAGCCATTTGATGTAACTCCACTCAAATCTGATTGCGGCTGTGAAAGGAGATATTGTTTTCCTCGAGGCACCTGTGACCCGGAGTGCTCGACCGGTTGACAAAAAAAGTGCTAAAATAAAACTGGTCAAACTTGCATGATGTATCGTGAGATGAGAAAATAAAGAGACAAAGATGATATCATTGAAAATGATTCGAGAGGTCTTGGCTCTCTAGAGCAACAGTTACAGTTCTTATTAGCCAGCTCACTTTTAACTCCAGGCATCCTGGTATGTCTCCCTGGATGACCTTATCTTTAATAGTTAATAGTTGTGGAAATGACCGCCCGCCAGGAATCTATGAGAGGGATCTGATTCACTGACCATTCTTCCTTGGTGGTCCAAGTTGTATTGCCTGTTGCTCCATGCACGATAACTACAAACACACACATGCATTGTACAGAATACTTTGTGAGTATAAGAAATGTCCCTGAGGGTTCTTTCTGTTTGGAAAGTCAGAGGGAGAGCAATAAAAAAGACATGTGATCCGCTGTTGCTTGTTGTCCCCGAAGAATAGACATTATCCTCACAAGGCACGTTGTCTAATGCACAAGGAACCGGTCCGTAATTACATTAAACTCAAGCGCTCCGTTATTATGACAACTCCACCTGCCGTTGACTGTTTGGGCCACCTTTGATTCGGTTGAAACTAAGTAGGAATCGGTTGCAGTATTGCAATAGACACAATGAAGGCCATGGTCTGTTTCTCAGGTTGATCTTAAGGAAAAATGTTCAGGCCATTAAAGACTAAGCTTGCATCGACGTGAATGGGAAAATGGCACTCCCACACCCAACTTAAAGCTAACTTTTTTACGGACAGTTTTTTGTGCTAGCCAGCACCAGCGTTTTTTATCATTTTCACAAAACTTTGATGGCCACAGAACGCCTTCATCTATATGAATGTATGAGCTTACCACGTCACATTATATAACATATTTGTTCTGGTCAAAACATAGAGTATTTGACTCTTTTGAACCAGTAGATGCTGTATTCTTTCAGAATCATCGATGGAGGGAAATCGTTGTCTCATAAACCACAGAAATTTAATTCAATAGTAGGAAAAAAGTTAAGAGTTACAATATCCAATAAATGTTTCTAGTAGTGATCAGTCTTGTCCTCCATATAATGTCTTTGCATGTTGATTCGTGAAAGCATAATCAAATGACTGACAACAGACAATATTCAATAAACAAACACAAAAAGGGGAGGAGCAAGTGCTCCGGATTTGTGAAAACCTTTCTAAAAAGTTTAGTTGCTCAACTTGCCGACTTACTAGTTTAAGTGTAGAAGATGCTGTGATTATTCTCAGCTGACTTCATAATATATGGCTGTTGTCAAGGAAAAGTGCTACACATTTTATATCCGGTTTGATAAATATGAAACCCCACGTGGCTCATCAGAATCACGGGAAATATACTGTCGGTCGTTCCTAAACATCATCACGTTACTGCTGGTAATTATTGTACAGATACCGTGTGGGATGTTTCACGCTTTATGAATAATGGAGATTAAAATGAGATTGGATATGTCTTTATGGCTCTCATGAATCAGCCAGTATCCAGCTGTTTGTAGCGTCATCAGGAAATAGATTCTAGGGTGAGATATTACTCATTATCTTTGAGAGAGTGACATTTCACTGGTTGTCACATTTACTGGCTATCGGTACTGATTTTAGATATATGCGAGGGATCACCCCGTACTCTGCTGTCACGCATCTGACGATAAAACAGGACTTCATTACTTAATTAAAGCTGTGCGTATTAATTAATTAAGTAATAGCTGTCCTGGTGTTAATGGCGATGTGCAGCCCTCGTATTCCCTGCTGTTAGTCTGTGATGCTATTGATGTAGCCCCAACATGTGGTAATGTGCAATAATGATATGACTTTTGGAGACGAAGACCTGGACTGCCTCCTCAGAACCCCAGTTTTCATTTGACTGACACTGCCAGACTGCAGATAATAATTACTGCGATCAAGACCCCATTTTCATCGATGTCCCGAGCAATGTCTGGGGAAAAAAAAAGTGCATTTCAGCACGTCTAGAATTCATAAACCTGTTGGCATAGCACTCGAGGCGTCTGTACGTTTTGTTTAAATGGGATGAAAAATAAAGTATTGACTGCGGTATTGATCCGACCGGCGTTCCTGCAGGTTATAATGCTCCATATGTACGCCGCTGTATACAGCTGTAAATGAGCTTTGTTGCGCTGGGCGTCCGCTCCACCATCCTCAGCACATTACAATGAGTGCACGGGGCGGAGGTCACATACGCTGTGCACACGGGAGGCACTCGGAAAGCTTACTTTAACAACCTGGACTCCATTAGCTGCTGACATTTCGCAGCATTGCTACTTCACATTTTTCAAATGTGTTATCTCTCGCTCTCTTTGTCCGACAGAAAATGTCTCTGGTTTGCGCTGTGTTTGCATAATATAGTTAGGAGGTACTTAAAGGTTAAATGTTGCTTCGGTGGCCTTCATTATATTCAAACAATAGTTCATCCAAACAGAGCTTTCTGTCGTCATGTACTTACGGTACTTACTGTCTTAAGGTTTTTCTGAGTACGTTTTTTTAGCCTTACAAAATTTGCCTTTTTGGAAAATGTACAATTAAAAAAACTATTCCATTGCATAACGTCAGTTATTGTGTGCAAATACACATATCCACGTACCACACAACAGCTGTTCAGCCAAGTTAGTCAATAACATTAAAATGCGAGTGCAACCAACTGAATCTTCAGCTTCTTTTTATAGCTACATCTCTGAAATCCTGTTAAGTAACCGTGCATGAGTTTCATATAAGCAAGTACCACCATTTCCGCTATCGTAGTGAATACTTCCAATGTTGTCAGCGATATTTAGTTATACGCAGCACACGCTGGCTGTGACCTTGCGCGAATCTGCCAAAAAGTGTCTTTAAACTGTTTGCATCTCCTTACAGGGGGTCTTCATTCTCTAACGCGCTGATGACATCTGACATATCTGTGATAGGATTTGGAACTCGTACGCTGGATTAGCCCCATTTGGTTAGCATGGCATTATTTCATTATGGGTCTTGGGAGCCCACCAGCTGATGCCGCGTCTGCGCTGCCTGGATGAAAACCCTGAAGTGTACGCACGGATGGGATAAAGACGAATCCGGACGTGTCCTACTATGACCTTGCTGATTCTGTTAAAGTTAATAATCTTCATTTACTTTCTCGGATTTATTAGATTAAAGGCTTCCCGTATGGGGAGGATGGGAAATATGGTTATGTGCCACTGTGTGGTTTGTGTATTTGTGTGTCTATTGGCGTGTATGGATTCCGATAAATGGTTAAGTTGAATGATTATGAGTCGTGCTTGCAAAGGCAAGTGTCATGTTTACTATTGCTCATTCTCCATATTATTTAGAGCTAACCGTGTATTGAGCTGTGTGTTAAGTATGAAGTGACTTTATGGCTGGTGAATAGGCCGCCTTTGTGGTTTGAAATGACAAGATTGTGGGTAGATGGTCATAAAGCCCTACCCCTAACCTAAACTTTGATTAAATACTTGTCAATTTTCAAATATCTATTGAAAATAAATGACTTTATGATTTGATTTGTGATGGAAAAAGGTAAAAGAGCGAGTTTGGATAAATGTTGGGTTTTGAACATGGGTCTACCGCCTCACAACATTTAACAACACACTTTAGTCCATACGCCATTGAAGTAGTTCTTCAAATCATGGTCATTCCTTCTCCATTCTTATCAGAGCTGGTGTAAATAGCTTCTGTGAGATGCTTGCACTACTCCTTAAAAATTAAGCATTCAATGGAAGAGGAAGGTTTCAAAAAGTGAGAGGGACACGTCCCTACCCCACCCAGGAATTGCGCCCCTGCCCCAAGGGCATCATGGCTACTTGGGGTGGACCCTTTTGACTGGGCCATCAGAAAAGATAACCATTTTGATCATTTTCCATCATGAATCAAAGTACTTATTATAATAATGGTAGTGATTGTTTCACTTACAGCAGACATGTAAAATAATAAACGGTATGCAATGTTTAATTAGGAGTAACATTCAACTTGCCTGTACATCACCAGTATGTTATGGACACAGTCAAAACAGCAGAAAGCAGCACAACATTTCTCTTTATGAATCAGTTTTACAGCCTATCTATAAAACTGTGAAATCTACAGGATTTGCACCTGCAAGTTTACAGCAAAGCACATAAATCTAGAGTTACCTTTAGCTGTCAGACAGTGTAACTCTCTATAGGAGCTTCACAGCTGGAGTCAGTCAGCTATAGCAGTGAGGTACAAGAAAGATAGACTCACATAGAAGTCAGATCCACACAGCAGAATTAGAGCTTTACTTCCTGACCATTTTTCAAGCAACTCTGCGATTTGTATTCTGGCTGTACTTGAATAAAAAATGCCATTAAATAATGTAAATGTCAATGCTCCTAAACTCCTGAGAGTACAGGTTGCATCGCGATCAGATATTCAGTCCTGCTTTAAGGGACCTGTGCACAACACAGAGATTCCCTGTGATCCATATTTCATCGTGTTTGCAGTCCAACAAGGGTGGAATAATTATCGCAGATGAGCCGCGTGAAATATTTAGCAGCGAATTTAACGAAACGCTCGAGCTGAGAAAGCGATACAGACTTTTTAAATTGATGTGATGTTCTGATGTTCGTTGTATTTGTATAACTGTGCTTTACATGGCTTTAGGGGTAATGTATTAGTGATGAGGAGTGTGTTTAAAAAGAGAAAGATTGGGAAGGGTGAAGACTTGTGTTCACAGAGTCTGGTGAAGGTCTTGGCTGGACCTCATTATTGTAGAGTCAGGGTCCATTCAGCCCTGTCTTTACAATATATAGCATCATGGTGAGTGTGAGATCTCGCCGGTGGCAATGGAGCGTTATAAGGTAAACAACATCTGTAAGAATGCTTCTATGACAGGGAGGCCCTGCATCATAAAACAAGTATACCTCAAGCTCACTCTTCAAAGTTCTTCAGTAGATCTTTGTCATGGTTTCTTAAGTTCATCTTAAGTTGAATAGGTTTCTTGAGGTGGTTAAAGGTTCTTACATTTTTGATCAGTGTGTGTGTTCTGTGGGAATCAAACACACAAACAGAAGCAGAGAAATCTCCAAATCCCCCATCTCCTATTACACATATTCTCTTGTGGCATGTTACACCAGCCCTCTCCGGTCCCCCGTCTCCATCGGGAGAAAATAGTAGTCTACTGTTTTCTTCTGTAATACTTTATCCAGTAATAAATTATTAATAGTATTAAGGGCCGTTCACAGAATGGACGATAACTATAACTCTATAAAGAAAGTTTAGAAAATCATTCTTCATTTAGGAGAATAATTACAACTATATTACAACATTACACATTACAACTATAACGATAAAGAGACGGAGAGCGATATCATTGGGAACACTTTAAGAGTTATTTTTTTTCCAGCTGATGAACAAGAAAACATATTCTCAAACAGTCCCTGAAAGATTTCTAATGTTTGGCTATTGATGATCGCGACTCAGGTTTTTGTCCGAATTAAATACTTAAGTGGCCGGAAAGCGGTGTGTCTAGGGCAGAATATAATATAACGCTTATCGGTCTGTGCAACCTGGCAAAATATATACTTTAAATCCTGGACACAGTCATATTTTGGGGAAAAGATGTTCAGGAATGAAAACGAAAGCATCATCAGCAGGTCATCTACATAGATTTGAGTGACAGGGAGCCTAAAACAGAACGTTATCGTCTGCTGGTGTGGATGCAAATATAGTAATAGTTAGAGTTAATCTGACCATAATACACTTTTGCATTATTATGCAGAATTCTAGTTGCACTGCAGGGGGGCACGCAGGTGATCAAAGGAAGTTTAAGATAAAAAGTATAGCATACCGCTAAACCAAGAAACGCAAGTTGGCGATCCACTGCAGTTTTTGACAAAACCAGATATATTAATATATTAATGTAATACAGTATGCCTGTGCAGCATTGCATGAAGGCAAACCTGGAAACTCACTTCCAACCAACAATCTAAATGAATATATAACGTTCACTGTGTGTGTGTGTGTGTGTGCGTGCACTGTGTATTGTTCATAATTATGTGTATGTAATGTTCTGTGTGGTAATACAGATATGTAAATGATGTTGTGTAATCTGTATTGTTGTGTTTAATCATTATACAGGAATGTCTGTTGTGTTATTATGTGTATAGAGATGTTAATTGTAAATCATTCACTGTCGTGACTGCTATGTTGGTTGGAGGTGCTCCTGCTATTGCACTGGTGAATATGGAGTGACAATAAACAGATTTTATTTGAGACCCATTTTAATAGGAGAAACTGGATGGTCATTATTAATTATTATTCTACCGCAGTTTAGGTCCTCTCTGAGGGCATCGATGGCCCTGATGGTTCGACTGTGATCTATGTGACCCACGCTGTAAATCGAAAGTCCCAAAATCGAATTCTGAGAACACAAGCATCAAAGTTGGATTTAAACCATGAATTTCATTATGATTTCAATCTTTTCTCTTGGTATTAATCAGTCAATAATAAAGATATCAAGGTTAAATTTTCACAGAATGTTCTTTACAAAAGTAAAATGAGTTGGGTATTCACAGAATGTGTCACATTCAGAAAGATTTCACTCACGTGCAAAAACAATGCATGTCAGTCCTTCTGATCTCTCATTTTTGTAATCCATTCATCTTGTTTGAGGGAGACAGATTCGTAGAAAAAAGTACATCTTCACAAAGATTCTTCTCATAATTCAATAGAGGTTCCTTTCAATAACTCAACTAATTAAATTATACACTTCGCCTGAGGATATGTACAGTACATCTCTCTCCTTGTAAAGAATTGTTTGCAAACTTCTGCCTGCTGTTGTGCTGTGCGGTTTGTGTGTTTGACTGTATCGTATACACCGAGACATAGAAACCCAGGTTTTAATTGACTCGCTATAAAGTTTGGATTTATTTGGCATTCTTTAAACTGTCTAGTATTTACCTCTCTCAGTATTTCGCTCTTATCCTGGCACAGTGTCTGGGAGCAGAGCCACTAAAGAAGGTGCGATCTGCTCCCATAAATTCCCCGCCACCTGATAAATGTCTGTTTCATTTACATTACACAGGCTGAAACAACATGCACTAATGTATATTTTGCCCCAGCAAAACCACTTCCTGTAAACTGTGGAGAGAGCCGTCTGGCTCCCGGCTAATGACTGCGGGAATGTCAGAAGTGACATGAGGACACGTAGCGGGTAAATCAGGATTATATTATGCAGGCCTGTTAGTTGTTGAATACCTCTGTGTCTTAACAGTTGTGTGTTAGTTTAATAAATGCATTCTGAACAAGCTTTTAGACAGAGATATCTTTCCACTTTAACACAGCAAGGTATTTTCACATCATTTTTCAGTTATTGCCTCGGATATGTGTGACCCTGGATCACAAAACTAGTCTTAAGTAGCACAGTAAAAGCCCAAAATACTTTGTATGGGTCAAAATTATAGATTTTTATTTTATGGCAAAAACCATGTTCCTTGAAGATATTTTGTACATTTCCTACCGTTAATATATAAAACCTTTATTTTTGTGAATGTGTGGCCTATTGTCATATCCTTCAATAAAAAGCTTAACTATTCAGCTTTCAGATTATGTAAAAATCTCAATTTCGACCGATAAGAAATTTGTTTTGCAAAACGATGATCACTGGGATATCAGCAAAGTCTTTCACATTACTTATTTTCTGAAGAATATAAACCGTGAGGTTATAATTTCCTGGCGATATACTAAGCTATTTACCATCGCTATCATGCTACAACGACAGAAGAATGCAGGCCATTTCCTCAGCTGGGGTTTAGAGGAGAGGACATGACCAGCATTTAAAAACACCTGTGGGTTTCGTCAAAAAGAAAATAGAAGGTCTACTATCTGTCAAAACAAGAGCTAGAGAAGCTCTCACTCTTTTGAAAAACTTTCATAAACTCCCAGCTCTGTCATACAGCTGTCAATCGTTCTAAGAGAGGCAACAGCCTCAGGAAAATATCAACAAAAATCATACACACACACACACACACATAGAGCCAGACTTATCTCAGAGCCAGGCTTTTGATTTACGCCATAAACTCAAGAACCCATTGCTGCTTATTCAATCCAGAAATCATTTAAATACATTTAAAGTGACAAATTAGTTTTCACCTTTTGTACAGAGTGGAACCCCTTTAATGGGCCACATCTGAAATAGGTAAATAAAGAAAAAATAGGTTTTGAGCAAGTACATAAAAACTGTGTTTAGGTGCAATGTGTACTTTTTGTGTACTTTTTGGAAGGATCTATTGACGGAAATGCAATATACTTTACATAACTATGTCTTCAGAGGTCTATACATTTTGAAGCGTAATGTTTTCATTACCTTAGAAGTAGCCATTTCTACATGAACCGCGGGTCCCCTTACATGGAATTCACCATGTTGTTTCTACGGTAGCCCTAGTGGACAAACTACTCTACAGAGCATGTTTCGTAAATACGTTATCCCATTCGGCAAAGAAGCGAAAACATGACAACATTCCTGTTAGAGCCGTCATAGTGACGAGCAATTGACAAGGATCTCATAAGTTCTCGATGGATAAAATTGAATTTTTTATTGAATTCAGAAGCCATTTCTCTCGGATAAACATCACAATATAGAGAAAAAGAAGCCAACCGCTACTTATGTTTAATGGCGAGTTTAAAAAGAAACTGAAAAAGATTTTAGCTGAAAAATGAAAACATATATAATGTATAAAAACTATAATATTCCTTACTAATACTGTATACTGTAATATATGTAAGATTTTAGCGTACTGTACTTTTGTGACGTACTGTGTAATTGCATGTTTCTCAAATTGTCTTTTTTTGTAATTTGAGGGTTTTTACCATATCTGCAAAAATAACAGTAGAATTTTGTAGTTTTCTTTCACAGTCAATGTAATTATTACTTCACTAAATATATATATATATATAACTATGCATTAGGCATCAGTTAAATCGGCTGTGAGTGGTCCATTACTGCAGTTGCTTACACGCCGTGTACTTGAATATGTTGAAATATGGACTTGTTAAAATATAGACAATAGCTATCACAGTGACTGTGATAAATTACTATTGATAACCTACACATACTGATTAACAACCAAAGCGCTAGCTCAGATGAGGAATGCTATTACTGCCGCTCATTGTGTGGCTCTCTCTTTATTGAACGTCTATACTGTGTCTCTATTATAAACAATGGCCACATTTTATATTGTGATGGGTCATTGGTCCTCTCGCTCATACTTCCTGACATATGTCTGATGAGAAGTGCTGATTTAAAGACTTCCGATATCAGAGGAGTTAGCGTTCAGATTTCAGGAATGGATTGCTTGAAGCTAATGTGTGGCCCCCTTATTTACGGTGTTGGACCGTCCCACAATGCATTCCTGACACACCGTTTTCACGGTATTGATTTTTCACCAGCATCCATTGTATCAAACCTCTTGCTCCGCAAAGAGACTACAGGTCCCGACACATGACATCCTAAGTAGGGATGCTGTGCTCTGTTCTTATGGCCATTTAGATGCTTGAGTCATGGCTTCTGATGGCCGTGATGGATGGATCAGCCATCACAGGTAATTCAGTTAGCATCTTTAGTACTGTAAGTAAGTGGGGGAGGCATGTGGTGGGGTTGATTTCCACTGTCCATTTGTGTCAGGTTGTGATTTCATGTCCTGCACTGACAGCCTTTGACCTTCATTCTGTATGTTTGTGCTTGGCTTTATCCGAGATGTCTGCCTAGTTTTATGCGTTGTTTGGCAGTAAAGAGATGATGTTTTTTTCTCTTTTAAGGGCAGCCAGCTGCTTTATGGTCATGGAAAGTCACTGTGGTCCTTTTCAATCCTTTTAAAAATGATTTACCTCAGATTGATTCATGAAGGATGTAGATAGCATGTGCTGATAAAATGGTCCAGAAGAAGATGATACGAACCTCATGGTTGCCTCACTCAAAACCTACTGTACCAATGTCTTTTTGGTGGCATTCAAAAATGTATAAACAATATTCAAGGTCCCCCACCCGCTCACAAAATTTCTACCCAATAGAATCCTGTTTTTCAGTTGTTTTAAAATGTATTTGAATGTTCATTTTGTCAAATTTTTTATTATGAATCATCCTAAAGCCCCCTTGAATGTCAGCTGGGCTCCCCCATTGAGATCCACTGGTCTAGATGGTCTTCAAGTCCCACCCAGAAAATACTGGTTTGGCTATTTTTTTCCTCAAGAGGATATGATTAAATTCGAAACATTTCACAAAACAAGCTCTTGAATCTGACCAAAATATTTGTTAACAAAATCCACGCTGTGGACGTAGTGCCCAACCGTCGTCAATCTGATAAACACGATAAAGCGAGTCTTTACAATCGGCCACTGTACCATGGCGAGACCTCATGATCTACATTTGTGTCATCTGCACCATGCTAATCTCTTCATTAAGTTTACGACCGGTCAGCCAACATAACTCTCCACTGCAGCGAGCTTTTGTTGTACTGGTGATGAAAACTCTGTAGTATGTTTACCAGTCGTCTTTGTCCTGGGGCCAAAGTGGGTAGGAGACAACCGAGGACAGTGTGTGCTTGTAAATAACACCATTCTCCCGGAATGCCTGCATGACCGTCTTACTACATGACCTCCCCCACCACACCTCAAAACATTAGCGAGAGCAGAGAAACCCTCTA
This sequence comes from Barbatula barbatula, assembly GCF_947034865.1. Lineage (NCBI taxonomy): Eukaryota > Metazoa > Chordata > Actinopteri > Cypriniformes > Nemacheilidae > Barbatula > Barbatula barbatula. Next base: position 13,997,943 of record NC_136784.1, read on the forward strand.
TGCCCAGGGACTCGTAACCCCCGTGAACCCAACGCAGTAGTAGCTCCCTCTCTTCTCAAAGGGGATCTGTTGGATGCACTAAGCTTGTGTACAACCGGCACACAGCTCGGGGTTTGTTTCTCGTGTAAATTTTGTTCTTGGCCCGTCACGGGAACAAGCCCCGGTTTTGTGTGGGGCAGTCAAGAGAATGGCTTGGTGACGGAGGAGAAATAAAGAGCATACTGTGATGGCTTCGTTCTTTGTGTGGAGATCTGCATTCATGGGCACATGTGACTCGAACAGCAGGGCCTTTGGTTTGGCACGTTGCAACAGCAGCGCTTTGTAAATACCCAAATGAGTTTGGATGGCTAATCGCTGCGCTTGTTTTAATGCGGGCCTACCTGCCTGTAGACTTTGCCGTTGTGAAGTGTCTGGTAAACTTGTTCAGTGTAAACAAATTTTTCCTTATCAATAAAGGATGAACATATGAGTTTTAGGCACCTAAACTTGTTTTACACGAAAAAGTGATGAAATCAAACAGAACGCAAAGAGGGCCCAGACCGACTCGGCTCGCCTCCAGCGTGTATGCAGAAGCAGATTTGGGATTGGCTTTGTTCTCCTGGCTTCTTTGTCTGGCTCGCTCTGCATGTTGTCTGAGGGCTAACACTGCTTTAAAACTGAAGTCCTACTGGGCTCCAATTAAGACCAGGAGAAGAATTAATGAACTAGTCCTGCAAGTCAGCCTCAGCTTTCAACCGCTCTATTTATCAGACTGCTCAGGGGGACACATGGTCTCAATTCAAACCCATAATTTCTGTCTTCACTAAATTAAATATGTGTAATTTATGTTTTTATAAACATAGATGACCTTGCCATCAGCTATAGAAGTTCCAGTCTTTTGAATACGTCTCATTTTTACCCCTCCTCGTTTTTTGCTCCTCTTCATTGTGCTGCATTTCATTTCCCAACCTGCCTAGCAGCCATGTTCACGTTTCTCTGCTGACTGAAAAAAGGTTCGGGGGCAACTGAGGGAAGAAGGCTGTTCTCTGGAGACACAAGCTGTTCAAAGATTGTTCGGAGAAAAGACTGACAATAGGGGCATCTTTGGTATGATGACAATGGGGCAACTTTTGTATATGGTTGTTTTTGTCGCATCCATGGAGCAGCAATATAAATATATTTCTTGTTTTATCACCTGCAAGTGTTTCAGGTAGTTTTCCAGCATCTTTAGTGATTGTTCACCCCGCAATGAAAATTCTGTCATCATTTACACGCCCTCCTGTCATTTCAAACCTGTATTACATTCTTTCTTCTAAAGAACACAAAAGAAGATAAAACAAATGCTAAATAAAATAATACATTTTCACTCATATTGTTAAAAACTAGAACATGAAACAAAAGAAGATATTTTAAGAAAATTCTCTGTGGTTTTTGTGTACATACAATGGAAGTCAACGGGGCCAGTGTTGTTTGGTTGCCAAATTTATTCAAAATATCTTCTTTTGTGATCTGTAAAAGAAAGAAAGTCAAATAGGTTTAAATGAGAACATGATGACAGAATTCCCATTTGTGGATGAACTATCCCTTTCATATTTAGACAATTTTGTTTGGGACAAAACCCTAAGGATGAAACTGAAAAGAATCGATACTCTTTTTACACTTTTCTCATGTCAAGCAAGATTCTTAGATCTAATAACAGTAAACAAGAAAACGTTGTTGGTTGTAATGGACAGAAAACAAAATCATTTTCATTTTAATTAGAGATTTATTAATTATTATTTAAAAATATGAAAATACTAAATAAGTATCTTTAATAATATTTTGTATTTTGTTTGTCTGTTTTGAGATGCAAGTTCAGGATCTTCGCAAGGCAGAACAAAATATAACTTTCAATAAAATGGAAACTCCTGAGACTTTAAAGTGTCCACATTTAAGACGACATCCATAAATCTTTGCATATTTCCCAAAAATCTGCCATAGTTATTTCCAGTATTTTTTCCTGAAGGTGAGCATGCAAATATTAGCATGTGGTGTGTGTAATGGCTTGCACGTGCAGAGTTTTGTTCAGTGGATACATTTATACCTGTCCTTTTGTGTGCACAAGAACATTATTTAAAGTCACTAACTCAAGCCCTTTAACTTTCAGGTTTCATCCTCCACCCAAAATTGTCATCAATTTAAATATTCATGTCGTAGCGTAAACAGAAGCGAACGGTCCGGAGCGCACTTCACACCGCCGGCACGGCAGAGAGGCGCTGATGAAGACAGATCCTATCGTTAACGCTGCACTCACAATGAAGCTCCTCGAGGGACGGTGTAAATGCTAGCAGCCTCCCTCTCCTAATGTAGGTGTCTCTGTTATAGATTGTTTGCCATTTTGAAAAATATGCAACCGTGTCTTTTGCCATTTTTTACACCTTTGCATGGGCTACCACCGTGTCCCTGCATGACTTCACCACTTCGAACGCACTCGCGTCTGTGGCTTATTTCTAAATGTCTGTCACTTTCACGTCTGTCGTTTTTTGTTTCGTGCGACCAAGCCTGGTTGAGCTTAAGTGAGCCAGGGCTGAGCCCCCGAACCCAAGCTAGTTGTCCCGGAAACCTCACCGATCACAGCCGTTCGTGTCAAGCTGTCAGATTCCCCGGCAGTACGGCGGAAGAAATGCGAGGAAAAAACAAAAAGATGTGCGCCTTTTTGTTTGTTTGTTTCCTTTTTTGCAATCAATACGACCACTGTTTCCTTACAAGGCTGTCAGAACTCTGTCAACAGTTGATACCTAATATTCTGATTTCATTACCTCCCCCTGTGCCGGTCTTCCGAAGATGGGCTGCTCGATATTGGCAAACAAAGCTCACAGTGTTTCTCATTCATATCGGGACGCTGTGCTATTGCTTCAAAAAAAAAAGAAAAGGAAAAAAAGCAGGGTGCTGGTTTTATAAGCTCTGAGTCTAGGAGAGAAGAATGAGGCAATGCAGAGAGAGGCAAGAATAAGCTGATAAAGAGCTTCTCTCTCCTCCTCTGCTCTCTCTCTCTTTTTCACCCTCGCCCGACATCTTTCTTTCTCTCGCTCTATCTCCAGGGCACAGACACAGGTACAAAAGAATCGCAAATTGTTTTTGGCCGGGGCCCAAGTAAGCCAATCACTGTCTAACCCGGAGTGATCTCATTCCTATTAAGACCATTTGTTCCGTTCTAAATCCAATATCGGTACTGTCAGTAATAATGTAATTTCAGAGGGGCTCAGGCAAAGAGAACAGGATAACCGGGGACGTCTGCATGCCGTTGTGTTCTGTGTTTATATCATAAGATCTAGCCTTAGTAACCAATGCATTGTGGTCTGTATTCAGATGTATTGTGAAGACATGAATGTGCGGACTTCATTGGACACTTTGGTCAAGTTTAAAGGATTTGTTTTCTACCCGACAGATGTGACTGAAAAGGTTTCTGGACAAGTAACACCTGTTTTTGACAGGCTTTGGTTTTGTAAACAAAGAGAAGAAACAACAAAAGGGAGCGGCTTGAATGTTTCTGTTAGCAACTTAGCCACTGCTGGTAGAAAAGCTATATGTTGTGTGAAAAATAGCATGTTTCTTCATTTGGCAAAATAAGCCATTCTGACTTGTTTTTTTTGGCAAGCAAGATGAAACAAATGAATGTTTGTATATCTCAATTTTTTGCTGTATTTGTTTAGTTGTTATGGCTTAAATCAAAACAAACCAACTGCAGTTTGATTGAAAGTAGTTGGAATGCACAACAAAAAACATGATTTATGAAACATTTTAAAAACCGAGTTATCTCATTTTGGAACCACTCATCAAATATTTCATTGTATTGTCCTAGATGCTTCACCATTGCCCCTTTCTTCAATTCTCTGTTCAGGCAATTTCCATGCAAATGTCAACCTTAAGATGAAAAAACAAGTGTTTATCATACCGATGTCAATATTTGGTGGTTTAAGAATCCAAGTCTCTTAAAGTTAAGCAGTTTTTATTTCGCTAACAGAAATATTTTCATATGTTTTAGACCCCTTCATTGAATTCAGACTGGTATACGTTATAGCTGCAATAAAGAACATGTATCTCTCCTCCTGACATATCGTCCATCAGTTGCAGTACAGGGAAGTTGTCCAACTTTAGCATCGTTGCTGTGTTCTTATGGGTAAAACAAGATGTTAGCTGTCTTGTCTAAGTGCTCGACACACTCTCTCTTGAACTGGCCTGACTTAACCACCACCTACAGCATGAATATTTCATTCGATCAGTCACTCACTGTCAGCTGTGCAGCAATCCCCAGATGTTGCATGAAAAGTTGGCTTTAATATCTGCTCATATTCTTGACATTTCTTCAACTTATATTGGTCTCGGTACAGTGCTGTAACTGCAGGCGTCTCCCATGGCGACGCGTTAATTGCGGGCAGCGCGCTCTAATGTACGGACGTGATCAATAGCCATTTCCCAGAGTACCTGGTAAATCATGTGAAAAGTCCGACAAACGTGTGTAAACAAACTCAGCAGAACTCATGTCAAACACAGCACATATGAATGGCTTCTCGGAGGACCTCTTCAGAAATAATGCTTTTGTTGGAAGAAATTCTGCAGATATGCCTCCAGACACTGTTTGTACTGTAAACTTTTTGATTAGCCTCCAAATTTCCGAACACGCAGTAGTTTTGTAATTCGATCTGAAAAAAGCATTTGCTCAGCATTCGTACTGTTCAGAATTGATTGGTCGCTGATATTTGTTTGTCGTGTTGGGATGAATTCATGCAGCGTCTGGTCTGTGCGAGTGTAGAGCGTCTGTACTCGACCCTGTGACCCGTAGGCCTCGAGCACTGCATTAATGACAGCGATGGGGCTCGAACTCTTCATAATAGCTGTTTAACACATCTTCATTTGGGTGCTGACCAGTGAATTAGAATTAAGACCTTTAAGACCTCTTAGGTCTCTTACTTAGCGCAGCAAGAGAAACTAGTTAGCTAAATGAAGGACATTGTAGGCAATAATATGTCTTTAAGTGAGTATACACAGTTTAAAGGGCCAACAAACTGGAAATCTGTTTATTAGTTAAAACGCCAATAGACAAATAAACATTGTGAAGCTTTATATACTAGTATTTATTTGTACACATTTACACAAATTACACATTTCTCAAAATCATCATTTTTAAGCTGCAATCTCTAACTTTTGCCTCTATATTGCCACTGTAGTTTGAAGGTGAAATTGCAGTACTATCTTCACATCATTATCATTACAATGTGTTGAAGAAGGGCTGTCAGAAGATCAGATTTTCATTACACTGTTTTCGTGGCCAAAATAATATGGTCATATTCACATAAAATCAGTCACGTTCGTCTCTGATTGTGTATTAACTTTTTACTTTCAAAAAATTATACTCAAAATGCAAGTGTAGTGAGCTGGAGATGCAAAAGTGCTGAATTAGGGCTGCCAAACGATTAATCGTGATTAATTGAGATTAATCGCATCCAGAACAAATGTTTAACGCATAATGTGTGTCTGTGTACTGTGCATATTATTTTGTATTTATAAACACATACATATTTATGAAATATTTTATTTTCATACATATTTAAATGATTTATTCTGTTTCTAAATTTGTATGTTTTATATATTTCGTACATATAAGCATGTGTATGTGTTTATAAATACAAAGTGAATATACACAATACACAGACATCCATTATATTAGCAAATATTTTTATTCTGGATGTGATTCATAGTTTGACGGACCTATTTATGATCTTTTCTAGAATATGTAAAGTTAACATTGATATTCGTAGTTTTTAATATCGCACATAGTATATTTACTGTTTAACTGTATAATTATTATTATTATTATTATGTCTGTTGTTGTATTTGGACGTCTACACTGGAATGTAGGTGCAATGAATTTTAATGAAAAAAAGTTATAGAAGGCAACTTTTAAGGTGACACTGCGGTTGGGTGGTTGTGTGTTACTTACATGGATGGAGTTTTGACTATTTTATATTTTGAATGCATGCGTTTTATTCCTTCCATATCCTTTCCTGGCGTCTGACATGAATACCAAGAGAAAGTAACTGATTTATATTGAATATGACCAACGTCTTTTGAAGCCAGTCAGCGGTGGTCGGGGAAATTAGCTTTTTGTTTTTTTTATTGCAACGAAAAGAAATTTCTTCAGTTGGCTCTTAAACTGGCTCTTTAAGCTTGAATAGCTCTAGTCTAATAGCAACTTGCCGAAGTGCAATATGCTGAGTGATTCGCATTCGATGAATTATAGATGGTGTAAATGGCCCGACTGGCTCACTGAATAAATCGTCAGACCAGAGCTAGGACTGCTGCTTGGTAAAACCCATTGATGCTGGCTAAAGTCTTTATAGTCATCTTTTACGAAAGCATGCTTTGCTAGACAAGGGTCATCTCGAGTGAATTAGCAGGCCGGACTTGATTTATCTGCTGCCATGGACGGCCACTCTCATGTGTGTTTGTCTGCTAATTAGTGCCGTCCCCGCTCTGGAGTATCACCTCGGCAAGCCCACACAAATGGACAGTGCTTCATCTTGCACAGAAAAGAAGGGCGCACCACAAAGAGGGTCTTAAATTACGGCTGTCACTTTAAACGCCGGGTCGCCCGGAGCCCGCTGCATGCTGGGATACCGTCAGGAGGCCTCTCTTTGTTTGGAGGGGAAAGCTGGTCACAACAAACAGCAGTACCCTCACGCTGACTGCTTTGAATTCCCCCCTCTCGACCTCCCGTACGGACACGACGTGAAATACAGCGCGCTCAGGAGTGATTCAGGCTCCTTCCGAGTGGATCGCCATGCCGTAATCCATAAATGCATGAATGTCCAAAATGAAAGAGACAGCAACGGTGTAAGAAATACGATAGAAAGGAAGTGAGGGATGAAAGAAGGGAGCGATAAAATGCCAGCTCTCACCTGGTGTGGGGCCTCGGCTGAAACGCTGACCGACCCGTTTGCCTGAGGAGAAAAGAAGAGAAGAAGAAAGAGATGCGCATTTGGATAATGTTTCTGTTTCTAGTTGCACTTTTGGTTCTCCCTCAGTGTCAATATCTTCACCCTGCCGTCTGCCAACGAAGAGCAAGAGGTGAAGTTTCAGATGAGATTTTACATTTCAATGAGCCAATTCGGGCTTGTAGTCTTCCCTCAGTGTGGTACCTGACATTGAGATGCTCAGCATCTCTTCCCGGGCTGCCACGGGTGGGCATCGGGTGAAAAACTAGTTTTAAGTTTCGCCCTCACCTTTTTATAGCTTTTGAAGGTATTTCCATAATGATGAATCTCGAACCGTTGTGGGGTGAAGTTCTCCAGCTCCAGATAATGTATTGTCTCAGTAATTGGACATGAAGTTGTCTCAAAATGCTCTCTCACTTTTAACATCGATAAAAAAAACCTGCAGCTGTTAAGGTTTTGAATCATTAACGTTTCTCCTTTAATCTTCTGTCTGCGGGCTGATGTTTCTGTGCGTATGTGAGACAGGTGTGTTTCGATGTGAGAATATACTCTTGATGGTACTGCACATAGTTCATCCTGAGTTCACTCTCAGACCTGCTTCTCTCATCACCTCTTCTCCAGAGAGTTCTTGGGTTTCAGAGGAGTTTTCACTTTTGATTCTCTTCTTGTAAAATCGTCTCGAAGTGTCGTTTATCCCTGAAGATCACTGTATTTCATATGGTATTTAGCGCCGGAGCATGCCCTGTTTTGTGATGTACTGTAAAGCCCCAGATGTGCAGTAAAGTTGTAATTTACAGCAAATCTTTATAGTGTTAAGCTAACAGCATAATGAAAATGAACAGTAGAGAGCTAAACTAAATACAAATTCAGTCATCAGATTCATTTAGTTTCAGATACAGACGCACAGCATCAGATGTATTCAGACAAATCAATTTAGACTGTGTAAATAGATATGCATTCACCTCACTATTGTGAAAAACACTGTTATTTATCGTACAGTCTCTCTTTAATTCAAGAAACACTGCTCAAAACTACAAATCTTTATACTGTTTTGTACATAGCGTCACTGTCCTTCTAAAGCCCCGGGTGTCCAAAGTCACAGATTTTTGGGAAATGGAAACGTTTACAAGCACTTTTTAATACTTTTTAACCGTTAGAAATTGGCAAAACCCAGTGATACTAATAATAATGATTCATGGCACGAATAAAAATCACAAAATATGGAGTTACAAGGTGTCAAAAAGACCATTTTGAATGTGTTTACGGCATGTTCTGTGAGCTGACTGTAGTATTGACCATACATCAGCATTATATCCCATTAGTGAAAGAGCCCATTCTCCAACTCCTGTGCTCTAAAGAGCATTTGTTCTGCGCTTTGTATGTAACATGAGTCACAGTAACACTGTTTGGCAGTATGAGATACTGGCCCTCTTTCCCTGCAGTGCACAGTATAGACCATGTTCAGCACATTAGCGCAGCTATACTGTACCTGCCCTCATGGCTGGCAGATGTCGGCATGGAATGCACATAATGAGGAGGAAATGTGGGACTGTCGATTGGCTCCAAAAGCATCTGGGAGGAGCACAAGGGCAGAGAAACTAGAGCCAGAGCCGAGGATCAGCTGAAGTTAGTTTGCCTCATCGTCGCATTACAGGAATATGGGTGGAATTAATTCACATTCTAGAAGTTGAAATGTTCATACATACACCATGATGTGGAGAAGTTAATACGTGTATCATCCGTGATTTTAAGGGATAGTTCACCCAAAAATGAAAAATCTTACTCTCTGGTTGTTTCAAACCTGTATACATTTCTTTTTGTTCAACACGGTAATATATATTTGGACGAATGCTTGTAATCAAACAGTTCTTGGACCCAATTGTCTACCATAGTAGGAAAAATTACGATAGTAGTCAAAAGTTCCCCATAACTGTTAACATTCGTCAAAACATCTTGTTTTGTGTTCAACAGAACAACAAATATATAAATAAATGATTCCTACTATGGTAGTCAATGGGCTCCAAGAACTGTTTGATTATAAGTATTCGTCTTTGTGTTCAGAACGAAGACATTTGTGAGTAAATGATGACAGAATTTTTATTTTTGAGTGAACTATCCCTTTAACTTACTAGGGTTGGTTATATAGTATGTACATAATATATGTAAAGGATAATCCACAGATAGCTGTGCATTAAAGGATTTTAATCAAGAACCACCCGACACAAAACGAAAATTGCCCTTTTGTAAAGTTAAAGCATTACTGGTCAAACATGTTATTAGGAAACTAGACATTTTTGTAATAAAAAGTTAAATGCTGTTTAAAAAGCACCACAGGGTAAGATCTGAAAATGCCAATTAAGCAAATTCAAGTCCAATGGTACTGTAGCTGTAAGGAAATATATTTATATATATTAAATATATACAAACTTTGATTTCTTTTAGTTTTCTAAATCATTCTCATCATTGCCTTTTTTGAATATTCTATAATCTAGAAAAAACTATACACAAGGAATGCATAAGTCATCCCAAACTTCTGCAAAGCAGTGGGAATGTATGTATTTATATAATATGTTGTAAAATGCAAGAACAGATAACTCCGTTGTCCATTAAATTGCAAAGAAATCAAATGACATACTAAGATTAAATACACTTATGTATCTAAAAATATGGAGAGCCACATCATTTCTACAAAATGAACAATATACCATGATAAAAACAAAGGTAAACAAAAATATATTGTTCTTCATATTGTACATTGATGCATTAAATTGCTTAAATGATCCATTCTGTGATATGACCAAACAAGTAAACATGCTACAATTACACATGTCAATAATAAGTTTGTTGTGAAAGAATCAAACCTTCCCCTCATTCATACCGTATATATTATATCTGTGTGTTTCATAGCTCACTGTTGCCCCCTATGGAGACTAGAATGACACTTCTGTCAGCAAGGCCCGGTCTCTCTGAGTCCTGTCAAAATATCCAGTTCCTTCTCAGTAATCTCTCTGTCACCTTCGCTGGAGATGATTAATTGGCATTAAGAACATTAGTGGGGGTCTAAACTACCCCCTCTGCTCATTAACGGCAAGGCCGTTCATTTTTCAGAGCATTTTCAGACAAGTGTGGAATCTGTGTGACACAGACGGACCCGAACGAACGCTCCGCTGGGGCCTGGCTGGGCCCTTCATCAACCACTCCATCTATTCTCTCTCATCAGGCAATGCCGCAGTGAATAAATGGGATTGTTATGGCGTCCCGAGCGCGGATCGGATCTGTATGTCTGCCCACTGGAGTAAAGACACAGGACCAGAGGGGTGACTGTGTAAGCGTGCGTGTGGAAGCGTGAAAGCTTATTATACAACTGTTTCCTTAGATGGATGAATTTCAATAGCCATATCCAACCACTGAGATAATTGTTAATGGACATTCTGAGGTGACTGAAATGAACTCTTGCAATGAACTGTCTCGTGAGAGTTACGTCTAGTGCCTTGATTCAAACCCGCTTTACGCATTCAAGCTGGTTTCCCCCCACTAAATAAATGTATTTTCCGTTCGGTTTAGCAGCATTTGTCAGTGTTACTTGGCAGAGTTACTGTTTTTAATACACGAGTTCAAAACAGAGTAGCTTTCTGGTAACAAACTACATTTCCAACAAGCAGTTTAACGAAACTCTACCTTGTTATTTATAATATCGCATTATGCTGTTCGTGTTGCCATATTGTGCATGTGAGCGAGACAATAATCAAAGTCTATCTTCTGAAACTGTCATCTCTCTCATGTGTAGCATTGGAAATGTTCAGTACTCTTACCCAACCAGTAAGAAATTATGTAAATATACTTATTAAAAGCAAAGATCTTTGTTAAATTTGGCAGAAAAGCAGAGCCTTTAGACCACTTGGCAGAGGAAGTTTTGCTGGATAGGTTGAGTAGCTTGGTGTTGGTCACCAGTGTCAACACAGGAAAAAAAAACATACGTTTTAAAAAGATTATAAAATATTGTCGGCATTTACTGTAAAGTGAAAATGTTTTCATAAATAAGGCTTTGATTTAATCAGCTAAACCAAATGAACATTCGAATGTGACTACCCTGTTTCTTTAACAAAGCTTTTATCTTTCGTACATTTGCGCGCTGTTTATAGGTTATACTGTAGGTTACTTTAAGCTTTTTTTATTTTGCCACAGGTCTTATCAATTTAGTTTGTCTATTCACAACTAATTTGATGGTGAGATCAGATCTCTGTGAAGGCCACAGCGTCTGTTGTAGGACTCCTTGTTCATATAAAAATGTCACTTTACTTCATTACAATTAATAGCGAAGAATTCATAGGCACTGATACAACAAAGAAAAAGATCTTAAAGGATCACAGATTTGCATCTGTGGCTTTTGCGCATTAATGTAGAGTAGATACTGTGGTAACACTTTACTTAAAGCCTTTATGTATACTGCATTATAAAGGGTTATTAAAGGCATTATAATTGTTCATAATGAGAGTTGTAATACATTAAATGTTGTTTTAAAGAATTATATTGAATTAAGAAATACAAAGAAAGTTGCCAGTTCGATCCTCAGGGCCGTCAGGTAACTACCGAGGTGCCCTTGAGCAAGGCAGCTTACCCCTACTTGCTCCCCGGGCGCTGAAGTGATAGCTGCCCACTGCTCCGGGTGTACGTGTGTTCACTACTCTCTGGATGGGTTAAATGCAGAGGGCACATTTCAGGTATGGTTCACCATAACCGACAAATAGGTCACTTTCACTTATACATATTGTCATCATGACAATCTCACGTGTTTTGTGTGGAAGCACATGGTCATTGTTTGTTGTGATGGCCATGTGCTCTCCTGACGCTTTTGACCCAGCCCCCCCCTCATTTCATCATTTAGCTTCCCGCTCATGTTTCATTCCTCACACCTGCCTATTGTAATTATCCCTTGTTAGTTCCCCTATTTAATGCCCTTGTGCTTGCTGTCCTGTGCGGTTTCGTTTTGGTTGTTTAGGAGACTTACCTCATGTCCTGCTTCCAGTTATTGCCTATTGTCTTTTCAAGTTCCTGTGAAGTGTTATGTTTGGATAAATTTGACCTCTTTAGTTTTTGCCCCCTCGTGGGAAGTCTTTGTTTTGCATTTGTTTTGTAGTTTGGATTGTTCTGTTATCGTTTTCCCCCTATCGTAGGTCTTAATTTAGTTAACTACTATAGAACAGGGAAGACGTTAACAACGCTGGTCCAAAGATTTTAACACTTAAAAAAGCAAAATGTTAAACGAATATCTTTAGGATTGATATATATAAGATTAAAAATAATAGAAGTAATAGAAGTGCTTCTGGACCAGCATTTACATCTTGCAAAGTGGTCTATGGATTATCAGCAGATTGTAGTTTCGAAAGTCCCAACAAGTTCAAACACTTTCAGCGTTTAAAATTCATTTGCTACCTTCCACAAATAGCACATTTCCATGCCAATCAGCAGAAGCAGTCTTGTGTACCGTACTTATTTATCTTCTACAGCCATTCCACTGCGCTGTCCCCCTTCACTGACTCTCAGAGGCATTTAATTTCTATTAATGGCTTTGCATTCTCAGGTTTAAATAAAATGGAATGCTAGCTCATTCGCTGCACATGAGAAAATATGCATTGGCCATTATCGGCCATAACGTGTTGGCTAACAAGTAATTCCATTGTGTTCACTGTATGTTTGAGTGAATCATTCGAATGGGAAGATTTATCGGTCCGTATGCATATTTTAGGGCTACACTCGGAAAAAGCATCTTGTCTCACATTTTGCTTTGTGACCAAAGTGTGCGCTGAGAATCCAGTAACACAATTTGAATCAGAAACCCGTATTTTCAGTTATGCCATACTGGAAAATCAATAAATAAATGCAACACAATACTGAGCATCCCACTGGCATATATTCAACTGAGCATCTTTCACATCGGGTAACATGAGTATTAAAATACATATACACTAGTATTATGTCTTGTTTTTCCAATGTGTGAACTTGTTCGTAAACTCTTGAGAGTTCTGACCACCCAAAATAGAAGTGGGTCAAGGCTGTACAAACACTGTACTTTAAGAGTGTTTCCCCTGGTGCGGCGCAGTGGCTTAGCTGTAATGTTTGACTGATCGCTGTCTACAGCGCTGAGACTCCGGCACAACAATACCCTATTCACTTTTGCTGACAGCAGATCTTTTAACCCTCTCTCGATTTCCCCAGAGCTTCCTTTCTCTCTGCTTCACTCTCAAACATGCGCACACACACCACACACATGTATATCTGTATAGACAGTCATTTGAAAAGTTACAGAGTTCCTACATTATGTGAATTATTTTGTTGTTTAATGATAAATGAGATGTTGTCAAGAGAAGTTAAATTAGCGCAAATGATGTTTCTCCTGATAGAAAAATGAAATAATCTTACTATATCTGTCCAACTATTACAACACTATATACTTATTATGTGTAAAAAATGTTCATATGAGTGTTTTATATCATTTTGTTTTTGCCAATTTTTATAGTATCTGATAGATGACTTATTAGAACATGTTTTCCATTCTGCTGCACTACTTTGACTGTTATAAACCGCGTCTGGTGCATAAGCTGCACTTTGTAAAGAGGCCGTTTACACGATGCCATTTCTAACTAAAACTGAAAAGGTTTTGTGCTTTTTCGTCGTTGTTTACGCAAGAACGGTATTTTGGGGCACTGAAAATGCAAAGTTTTGCAAATGGGTCTCAAAGTGCAGGTTCTTGAAAACAGTGCTGTTATCGTCTCTGTGTAAACTGCAAGACGTAACTTTCTGAAAACGATGACATCACGTGCATGCGTAGCTTACCCAAAACAATATGTCGGTTTCCAGGACTGTGTGCTGGTGCTGGTGCACAATATATTATTATTATATTATTACACTAAGACCAGCGGAGACATATTATTAACATTCGCCAGACTTTAAACAGATATACTGTATGTCGACCAAGGGTATAAAAAGCACTTTTGGCTTATAACATATGTGGAAGTGTGACTCCATGGACACTTAACGGCTGATATTACCCACAACTCACCGTAAGTAGGCAGACTTTATTTACTCTACACTGCATTAAAAAGATGCCCTGCTTAATTAATAAATGTAAGCATACAGTAAACATTGCATACAAAATAATAAATGAAGCAATACTTAAATGCAAGGAGGTGTTGTATTTTGATCTTTGTGACAGTTAAGGATCATCTGACGTCTAGGCAACAACGGCCACTTCCATTTCGTGTTAGTATGACCCAGTGCGTGCATAAAGGTTTTTTACGCACTAAATTGTATGTTTTTCCATAACCAAAACAGAACATACTTTAAGGGCATAGGATAAGTAGGCGAATTGGGACACAGCATATGTGTATGTGCACAGGCATGCCATGTTTCTTTACAACGCAACATCGCCATCCACGATGGCGGCACGGCATGCATAATGCAAAGTTTTTATTTGTTTTCCTGGATCCATGTAAATGCAGATCGGTTTGACAACGCTGTCGTGTGTATGTGAAACTTTTCAAAAACGCATAAGAAAAACCTTTCTGTTATCAAAAGCGTGCCTTGAGACCCTCATGTTCTGTGCTGCCCTTACAAACAATCACAAAATAACCATGGTTTTCATTAAAACGACATTTTTACCACAAAAGCATAAAACATGGTTAATGGTTTTGTAAGGGTGCTTTTTTCAAAGCCATTCCTGAGCATTGCATGTAACCGGCCCCACATCTCCTTTTATTACCTGGGCAATGAAAAAAGCTCAGTGGTAAGAGCATTGCGTTAACAACGCAAGGTTGTGGGTTCTATCCCTTGGGATTTCAGATACTTATGTATAAATGTATAGGATAATGCAATGTAAATCGCTTTGGATAAAAGCGTCTGCCAAATGCATAAATGTAAATATATTGCTTATCATGTGTATTATATTTACAGTTTCCAGCCCTGCTCAGATCACTCGCTGGTGCACTATAATGTTTGCAGATATGGGGATCATTTGTATGCATTTCATTTCTTCTGCCCCATGAGTGCTAAAAATAAGCCGAGCACATTGTGCCAACTCCAAGGCTGTTTCAGAGAGTGATGTTTTGAGAGAAACCAACTCCATGAGAACTTTGACTGAATTTCATTGGAGGAGCTGAAGCGTGCCGAGCGATGTTTGAACTGTTTCCGTATAGCCTTTGCATAAGGATTAAATTCCCTTCCCCAAATTTATTAATCATACCAGATATGAAATTTGCTATCGTGGCGCTCTGTTTGTTTGAAAAGCGTAATTTGAGGCTGGTGCCAGAAAAAGCCAATTAAACGTCCCTGTTTCTCATAAAAAATCGTGGGACGTTTGGACGCTCCGTCTCAAGAGATCCGGCTAAGTTTTCACACCGCAGCTAATCTCTGTCATTCAATGCGAGAAGGCGCTCTCTCAAAACGAGCGGCCTGCGTTCCTGTTGCTGAAATAGCTCACGCAGACACACATTTCAGCGACTGT
Source organism: Barbatula barbatula (assembly GCF_947034865.1). Classification (NCBI taxonomy): domain Eukaryota; kingdom Metazoa; phylum Chordata; class Actinopteri; order Cypriniformes; family Nemacheilidae; genus Barbatula; species Barbatula barbatula. The sequence continues at coordinate 14,013,396 of NC_136784.1, forward strand.
GTCACATTAAAACTTGATAAGAAACATGGTTGGATGGGTCTTACGAGACAAAAACCAAATATGGGCCCTCACTGCTCTGGTAAAGCCGCTCTGACAGTGTTTATCCGGCTATGCTTGATGGAACTTATTTGTCCATTGAGACACGATACGCAGCGGTAAGAAGGTCAGAGTTGCATAAATGCATTGACTGTACTTTTACCCTTCACGTGTTAATGTCAAAGAGAACTAAACTCCCTGTCCTCCCTTAGGATGATCTAAATATTTAATTTGTGTCTCTTGGAGAGATTTTTGGAGAGAAAATGGAAACCTTTGATTACAATTCCTTATATTATCTTTTGAGAAAAAAACATGCACTTTAATGTTTTCCGATGAAAAGATTTCAAGCTACCAAATTACACAAGATTGGAATATTCCTCTATCATGTTTTTGCCATTAAAGCAAAAGGGCGACATACCACATATTTAACCCTGGACCACAAAACCATTCATAAGTAGCACGGGTACATTTGTAGCAACTGCCAACAATACATTGAATGGGTCAAAATTATCATCATTTTTTAGATGAGAAAAATCATTAGGATGTTAAGTAAAGATCATGTTCCATTAAGTATAATAAAATATATAAAAAAATTAATTTTGTGAGTGGATGCAGTAAAATCGTGAACAAAACTTGAGGGAAACACGCCTACAAATTTCACTCGCTGCTGCCTGCTCTTTGGATATTACCGACTCAAGTTTGATATTTATGTAAAATTTTGAATTTCAGTTTTCGGTTTCATGTACTCTCCACAACATCATTGCAGTGGTAAGCCAATGGAGAGAGTTAAAACAAACCTGTGTTTTTAGCATGATGGACATCTTTAAAGGCCATTTCCTCAAGATTTTTTCAGATTTCATATGTTCAAATAGCTGTATCTCGAGCAAATATTTTCCTATCCTATCAAAACAAAACATTAATAGAAAGCTTATTTATTCAGTGGTGTCTAAATCTCAATTTCAAGAGTCACATATAAAAAAAATCTACAGTTTAACAACAGTGTAACCAGTGATTTTAAACATTTTGACGCAAGTGCATGCCAACCATTGTCATTTGAGTGTGTACTTTTTTATCTTCTAGATATTTTTAGGAAACTATGAAACAATAAATGACATTTTTCTTTTGGTCTATACCACCGGCAAACTATTCTGCCGATCGCGAGGTCTGTTTTAGCAAGACTAGGGAGTCCAGTGGCAGAAAATTGATGACTGATTGGGTTTTCTATGACTTTCTATTACATTCTGTTATCTGATACAGCAGTTTACACACATTAGGGCAATTATGAATTACAATCATCCCAGCAAACCACCGGCTACCAATAACGCTTTTATTATTGCGCTATCGACCATTCGTCCTTCGAGAGGGACTGAACAATGACAGGTAATCAGAAGTTTGATTGATGATTTGTTTAGAGTGTATTGACCGGACATCACTCAGGCCGCTACGGGCTGTAAACTCACATATTTCTCTCCATCTCCGGGCATTAGGGTAGACCGCAGCGTAAACCCGCATCCCAGAAACCCAGCAAATGTCCCCTGAAGCCACGATTCACCAGAAGCCATTTTGAAGGCGGTAATGATACCTTTTATAGCAGAGAGGTATGGAAGAGAATAATGTTGAAAGTTTTTACTGCGGTAAAGCAGTGATGAGGTGCAGTGTAAGTGTGTTTATAGTGGGTTGGGGGTCTAATGGAGGCCAGACTCATTTTGTTTACAGTCCATTCTCATCATCATTTTACAGCCGAAAAAAGGTGACCTGGGATATTAAGTGTGAGGAAGACTTCTGATCGTAATGCCGCATGCTTCTCACACTGTTTTACACGGCTATGTGAGCGCGGCAAGAACAGGCCACATTTCGGTTCGGAAGACATTCTGACATTCAATGTGTTGTGTACCATAAAAATATTCAATAAGAAGTTTAAATGCTGGCTTTTCAAGTCACTTTTAATGATATTATTATATTACTGTCATATAATGAGGAACTTTGACTTATCTGAAACCGATTTCTAGGCAACTCGTAACTATTTTGCATTGTGGGTAACAAAGGTGGACAGTTCTGAAGTATTTTTACTCCCAAGTACACCTTAAAGTATATATATTTTTCATTTCCCTACATTTCATAAATTCATTTAGATTTTTTGCCTTCAATACTAAAGTACGTTGAAAATGTAGTACTTTCGTCATAGTCGATTCTGTTCTGACATGCGGCACGGTTGAGCATCGGGTGCCCCGGGTTCGATCCTCATCTCGAAGTCCTTTCCCGAACCCACTAGCTTCTCGCGCTTCCACTTTGCTTCCTGTCCTCTCTCTCACGAAGCTGTACAAATAAAGGCAAAATGCCAAAAAGGAATCTTAATAAAAAATGATATTACTTACTTTTACTCAAGTATTTTTACTCAGACATTTTACTTGAATAAAAGTACTATAAGCAAGTACACGATTTTTGTATGTACTTAAAGAAAGTATAATATGCTTTATTATGCAATGAAGTAAAATGTTCCAAAGCAAAAACACTCTGATAAGTACAGATACTTGAATGTACTTGAGTCGAGTAAAAATACTGGAGTACAGTCAAATTTGTATAAATTGGTATACATATTAATTGTTGATCGATAATAAAGCCGCGGACCTAAACTTAACTATCAGCAGATCTTACTAAAGTGTATGAATGAGCTATGAATTAGCTGACTTTGTAGTTACTGCATGAATTGCACAGTGAGTTTCCAGATTAAAAGCTTTCTTACACTTTTAAGTAGGAAGTTGAACATTTCGACTTTCCAAGATGAATGAAACACAGCATTAATTATTTGTTTAGTTCCGGTGGATTTACCGGCTATTTTCAGCCTTGTTGTGTTGACTTGCTGGTTCCTTGCAGGGTCATAGTATTTTATTAACTGGCTGATTTAGGGCTGAATGCATGGACTTTTGCATTGACCCATGGATAAGATCCAAAGCCCACACGGCCCCTCCGTCAGAGAAGAGCATGAAACCTCATGAGAGAAGTGACCAGTGTAATCACATTGAATCTGCTGCCCTGCATCGTACAGGCTAGCAAAACAAAAATCAATCCGTCTCGGCACGGAAGACTCGGGGAGAAAAAGAGAGAGAGAGCGAGATGCCTTAGAACAAGTCACGAAGCATAAATCTATTCAGCAGTGGGAAATATTGCTCGGCATAAGACACAGCTGAAGAAAAAATAAAGCACGGGGCATGACTTTAAAACAGTGCGTTAAAGGAACTCCTCAGGGGAGTGAAATCACTGCCTGTGAACCCAATTCTAAAACTAAATTACTGAGGGGGGTCGGCCTGATTTTATGGTTCACTACCTAATTTTCCAACACTTTTTCCTTCTCTCCCCACATTTGGATTCTTTTCTCGGCTCTAATGGTCTCCAGGACAAACATGTTAAGAGAGTAAGCACAATAAGATATTTTTAACAGTTGGTATTGCTCAACTTCTGTAAGCATTGTATATTTACAATTGCAGAGAGAACTTCAGTGTAACTGACAAAATTCATCTTTTGTTAAAGACTCAATAAAAATTGTGATCCAGAGTGGGGTCCAAGGTTTGGAGATTCATAATTGAATTTAAATCTGGCAAGAATCAAATAAAACGTCCAAAATATAGTAATAGGGATTTTTTACTATTTGTTGTTTATCAATGCACCAAAATTAAAGTTTATACCAATGTACGCACAATGTCAATAAAACCCGAAGAGGGACATCCTATCAAATGCTTATCATTTCATAAACTCAACCTTTTAATCAAATTGTTAAATGATAAAACATATTTTCATTAATAGTCTTTTGGGTTCCCACTGTATATAGAAGGATGTTAAATATGTTAAAGACACACATCTATTCTCAGAGTTAAGGTTGGAGATAAGGCGGTTACTATGTTACTATCCTGTTGAACAGCAGACATGTAATGCGTTTCTACCCTCACCAGGGGTCCAAGGAAAACAGAAGGGAATGTGTCTGTCCACAAGCATCAATCTTTAACCCCGAGCACCTCCCACAGCCCAGCGCCGGGCGTCTTCATCCCTCACACACATCTCTCCAACACCTCACAATCACTGGAGCATGACCGCTCAATAACACCCTCAGTGTAAACACACACACACTCACGACCACACTGAATCTCAACAGCACGTCAGGGTTGTATCATTTTTTTCTTTTCAAATATGGTGTTTCACTCCAACATCTAACTGGGCAGTTGTGCCATCGTTTCTGTAAGTCAAAATGATGTACTCGGTCTTCAGTTATTTTAAGCCACATATGCTTTATGTTACTATACAGAAAAGTTGTCTGTTCTGTGTGTTGTGAGGAAAATGTAAAAACAAAGCACTTAAAGATGTGGTAACACACGCAGCTTCTGCCAGTCTCGTATTGATCTTGAGTGCCTATACAGTAGTGTTGCATACTTCGTATATGCAAGTATTTAGTTGGATCAAATGTATAAATGAAAGATACAGCTGTATGATTATTTATATAATCATCAAAATTTCAAGAAACAAATGATTGCAATGTTTCACTCTGTGTGTATTGAAACTATATAATAAATGGGTTTCACTTTCTGAAATGAATGAAATTGTTAAAGATTTTTAGATGTACCTGTGTGTGTTATGTTCAAAGGCTTGAAAGCTGTCTTTGTGGTTGTTTACACACATGTGTGCCTACCAGGGCTGTTCCGTGTGGCATGTGTGTATTTTTTCCAGTGTAGAACGAATGCAATACAATTTGGCAGATGCATTGATAGGAGCCGCTTGTTTTAGTGAAGTGCGTTTGTCGTTATGTGTGACGGTAATCAATGGCTTTTTTACTTAGTTCTAGTCTATTTTGCGAGTGAAAGTTGTTTTCCAGCTGCAATCCTTTTATTTAACATGCCATCTGGTGTCTGAGCGAATGAACTGTACAGTTTCACTTGCAACACGCATGATTCTCATGGATTTGTCTGCGTCTGTGCTGTATGAAGACATGAACACATGAACTTCATCTCCAGAGTTGCTCTGAATTTATTTCAGAACATTTAACTGAGTGACGCTATGTGAAGTGAAACAATCAAACACACAATAGAACTTGTCAATCGACAAGTCTTCGGAGGCTGTATTTTTTTACAATGGCTCACACCTTGCTTTTTCATACAGTCATGTGAAAGAGAATTCGAGCAGTGGAAAATATAATTCAAATCAAACGATATAACATTGGACTGAACTCATACGAATTTGGATGTAATGCGGCAATGGAATGTGAATGGTTTTAGTTGTCACAGATATTAATGTATGCAATTTGTAATTTTTCTGAAAAGGAAACAAATTAGTTGTTCATTTTAAGAGACCGTCTTATTTTCTCTTGTAAATTTAATAGCGCTTTAATAAAAAAAAAGTACTTATTATACGAATAATCGATGGAATAATTGGTAGAATACTCGATCACAAATTTACAATATGCACCTACACATTGGTTGCCATCAAAACACAAACATAGGACTTAGTTTGACTTACCTCATGCAGTTCATGTCCGGCATCTTTAAGGGCTGGAACAGCACCATCTATTCGTTTCAAACGATCTCCAAATCCAGCATTACATCCACCGTTTATATAACATTCATCACCCAAATGCATTGAGCAAACAAACACTCCAACAAACTTCCGTCAGCCGAGTGAAGCGGCATTGCACTCTTTCTGTCACGTTAGCTGGATGGCGCGTGGGCATGCTCTTTCCATCATGCTCGCCTGTTGCCCTGCTCTTTCGCTAGCTGGATGACGTGTGGGCATGCTTTTCCAGCAGAATTGTCCAATAATGGACTAAAAACCCTTTGTTATACAAACTTTCAGAAACCGAACCCTGGTGGAGTGAATCGATCACAAAAATACTACAACATAAATTTAGCTTGTTTTGTTGAGCTTGAGAAGCCAGCACATTTAATATTTATATTTATGCATTTGGCAGATGCTTTCATCCAAAGCGACGTAGATTGCATTATGCTATACATTTATACATAAGTATCTGCAATTCCCTGGGATCAAACCCTTCGACCTTGGCGTTGTTAACACCATGCTCTTGTGTCAGCCTCTGTGAGCGATTGGTTGCAATTCACAACCTCATCGCTAGATCTCACTAAATTTCATACACTGGGCCTTTAAAGGTCCCTTAAAATTGCCTTTCTAATGATTTGTTTCAAGTTCCCCTCAATACACGAGCAGTCGAGGCTCCTGCAGTATGTGTGTGGTAAACCCTCAGACAGGTTAACCCCTTAGTCGAGTAATCACACAGGGCTAATCCTCTCCCAGACGGACTAGCCTTTGCATCACCCTGCATACAGAAGAAGCCGCTCCACACACCCGTGTGAGACGGAGTGAATATGCAGGAAATCGCCTTCCATCCCCTGTGATATCTGCTCGCCTGAGGCTCTGGGGATAAGATGATTGAGGTGACACAGAAGAGAGAGAGGATATGAAATGGAAAAGAGGAAGTCCAACCTACCGTACGATACCGCAGTAAATGGAAAAAGACAGTATTTTGGAGGATGGTGGGGGTGTGAAAGGAAGAGAAGGATGAGAGGAGAAGGAATTGGAGGCTTAGACTGCAAGACTGGTCTGTGAATGATAAGGGAATTGAAAAAAGTGATTGACATCTAATCCATCAGGTCTAAATTCACACATTCAAACACAATAGCGGACCCGCGGAGGATTTAGATCAACGGCACGATTATTAAATGTCACGTGTGTCACTCGAGACTAAAAGTTTTTAATCCAATTAACTTTAAGCAAAACAATATAATACAGTAATTGTGTTCCAGCCAGAGACCAACAGGAGGTTTTATGTTGAAACTTTAAGCTCTTCTATGTTCCTATAAACGCATCTACGGTTCCACACAAACGAAGTGCTATTTCTATGCTAATGTCTGAAACTGACATATAATTACATTCCCAAATAATTATGCCCACACAAATTTTCCAGGAGAAGAAAGTTAGACATTCACATCTGGTTATTTCAATTCTCACTCATAATTAATATTTTATTTGTCATGCATGCACACAACCTGCGTACCTCTCCACATCTGTCACGATGTGTGTGTGCAGTCTTTGAAAATGCTTTTTGAGGATTTAAATCATCTTGCCGCATGCGATCAGCATTCATAACCACACCAGCCACCTGGGCTTTGCCTCACATTAAAAACCCACACAAATGTAACTCCTAGTTCCTCTTTTTGTAATAACATAATTAAGTTAATATTTCATTAAACTATGCCTGGAATCACTAAAAGGGTTGTTTTGCTGTTTTAAAAATATAACAATTTATTTTAGATTTAATTTATATTCATTCATATGATTTTTGTTGTATTTTTTTCGGTTTGTTAAATAAAACTACTCAACAGTTATTCTTTCTTTGCGGAGGTCAACCGGAAGTTAAGTTTGGGCCGCATCATTTTTTTATGTCATCTCCGATGAAACCATCTATTTTAAACCCTTGTGGAGGGAATCCCATGAAGAAACATGTGAAATAAAATATCTTTAAAAACTCAATTTTAAATATTTCGACTGTAATAATGAGATTAAATGGAGATCAAATGGAAACTTTTGTTTATGTCTCCTTGTCTTCTATCTTTTCTCTTGTTTCCTTTCTTTTATCCCAGAAATCTCACAAATTTCTCCAAAGGTGTTTTTGCCAAGTCTGCATTTAATTGCAATATTAATGAAGATTTCAATATGAACTCATTAGATTTAGCCAAATGCGGATTATTTCGCCTAGAATACATAAATACTTGTATAAAACGGTAATATTTTCTGGCAGCTGAGTCACCTGATAAAACAAAATGTTTTTTGTAAAGTACAATTGCAAAAATACATAAAGGATTCGGTCAAATAAAACTGTAAAATTACATTAAATTTCATAACATTTTTGGAGGAACATGAAATGAAACAACCAACTCCATCAAATCTCCCGAGCTGTGAAAGAGCAACCTCTGAGAAATATAATTTTTTCTCTGGAATAGCTCTGATCATTTGTTCTTGAAAGAACTGATGAGAAATGTTTGAGCTCGTATTGAAATCCCTGATTTTAAATTACAGATTTTCTAATCTTGGCCAATCTAAACACAGTTTGTGACATTATTGATGACATTTCATTCATTTTATTTAGTCATCTAGCAGACGCTTTTATCCAAAGCGACTTAAACAATGGAAAGAATTGGAACAAGGACAATAAATTGCAATATTTCATCTGATTCTGAACCTTTACGAGATAATCTTAATATACACTATAGTTTTGCTATAGTGAACTGCTGGCTTATACTGAACTGGTTTTTTTTAGTAGTTTAGTGCTACGAATAGACACCAGAATTATATACTGTAATAGATGTCAGAATGGAAGGTGAGCTGGTATTTAACAGCATATGGATGATTGTATTCTTTTCTCTAAACATTATCCTGCAGCAAGCTTCATTTGTGGCTTTCCTCACACAGCCCGCAGCCAGACGCTCCTCCAGTTCACTTTGATTTCCACACTCTCATTCACCTGTTTGTTAACTGCGAGTTTGGCGGAATTGTCTGAAAGCTGGCAAAAGCAGGAAAGCTCATTGAGCAGGGTGAAATCAGCGCTGCCTGAAGCCCCCGAGGAAAATGGGTCATTTCACACACACATTCTCTCCGTCTGAAGAATCGTATCAGGATTGCTTATTTCTGAAAAGTCATGACAAGCAACCCGCCCGCAGGCCAACAGACTTAAAAGATTCAGTGTTCGTGATGATGGGACTGCCGACAGCGGACACCAAACCAACTTTAATATTTTCTACAATAGCTCTGTTTCATGGCTAGGGAAATGAGGTGTTTAAAATGTATAGTTTTGTACAATCGCTCGGTGGGATTTTCAGAAGAGCTTGCCTGTGTCTGATTGGGACAATTGAAGATATTAAACGTCTATCTGAACCGAGGCTACATTTGAATGTTAACGTTTCAGGCATTCACCTGTGAAGAATGCGTTTCTTTGTGAGGTGGATACAGTCAAATTGGTCATGTGCGTTCGACGTGTTTCGCACTTTTGCAATGCAGCCACGAACAGATGTCTTAAAACATGTAATCACACTCGCCTCAAATGATATATTTGATTAATTAAGCACTTTCCCGTTGAGTGCACGTGCATATCTCACATGTTACAGTAGTTCCATATGAAGGTGACATGGGAGACTGTGGGGGGCACCATGGCAACGCTGCTTGGCGCGGTGGGAAGGCTGGTATGGATTTATTTCCATGTGACTTGACTTCTGTAGTGTTGGCAGATGCTGATTTTCACACATCAAAAATTAAAAGAGCTGGAGCATGAATATGTCAAAGACTTTATTCCAAGTGTATACGTTTTAGTGGTTTAATTATTCTATTAACTGCTGTTATACACATGGGGAACATTTATATTTATGTATTAAAATGGTTAAATATATATATATATATATATATATATATATATATATATATATATATATATATATATGCAGTACTGTGCAAAAGTCTTCAGCTTCTTTCCTAGCAAATTTTTAATGATCATCCATATCTGTAGGTGTCTTTATTACGATACAAACACAAGCTCTGCACTTAGAACATATTGAACTCTTTTAGAAAGAAAGTCAACAGATTTCAAGGTTTCATTTGATTTAGGTTTAAAGGTGCAGTTTGTAACAATTTTGCAGTAAAATATCCAAAAAACACTAGGCCAGTGTTATATATTGTGTTCAGATGAGTACTTACAATATCTCAAATGTTTCCAACTACTTGTAAATCATGAGATAATCGCCATTCTAAACCGTTACACGGGGCTGTGGATTCGCCTGTCAATGGTGTTATATCCGCGTTTCTCTTTGTTAACGCCTCTACTGTCGTAGAAACTGCATGACAACAGTGTCGTGGACTAATGCGGAAGTAGTGTTTAGCGTCTAGCATGCCCCTAGCTTGTTTTGAGCAGTCACTTATTTATGGCCCACACGTTTATAAAACTGTATTACTTTACCTCATCCGCTAACAGGATTTCTCGTTCTCGTCTGATTGATGGCCATCAGCAGTGGAGTTGAAAACAACAGGTCCCATCATTCCACGCTCCGTCACACATCATCAAGCTACGCTATTGTTAGGGTTACTTAAGTCATATTTCCAGATCAATCTTTTTTATCGGAAGGTGTTAAAGGGGAAGTTCACCTTAAAATCAACTTTTTGTGATTCTATTTTTACTCACCCACATGACGCTTTGTAAAGACACATGTTTAGAGAACTTCCAGCGTCTTCGGAGCACAAATGAAGATATTTAGGTGACATCCGAGAGATTTCCAGGCCTCCTCATAGACATCATGGTGTCAGTTTTAGCCAAGGTCCAGAGAAGTAAAGACATCGTTCAATTGGTCCATCCGCGCATAGTGGCTCAGTTGAATTAGTTTGAAGCGACGAGAATACTTTGTGCAAAAAATAAACCAAAATACAGACTTTAATCAACATATTCTCCGTCAGTGTATAGCGCGTGTTCACGAGAGCACTTTGACGCATGCGAGTCAGCGCGCCGCCGTCCAATAGGGGCAAGACCCATGCGGCATTCGGCACACAAACCTTTTACGCATGTGTCGAAGTGCTCTCGTCCTTTAAGAAGACCTTGGCAAAAACTGACACCGTGAGAAGTCTATAAGGAGGTCTGAAAAACTCTTGATGTCACCTATATATCTTCATTTGTGCTCCGCAGACGCCGGAAGTTCTCCAAACATGTCTAATGTCAAAAAATCACACAAAGTTGAATTTTGGGTGAACTTCCCCTTTTAATAAATGGCTGAAATTTTTCCTGTAGATATAAAAAGAACTGGGCAAACATATTTTGAAATCCTTTATTATAATAAACAAGTCTTTTAAAATATTTGGTTTTTGAAGCTTCTACCGTCGCGGCGCTGAAAGCAGGAATATTAACTCTTTCTCTACTTCCTCTCTCAGTGGGAGGAGGCGCTTCAGAAGATGAAAGTTTCCCCAGTTGCACTTTGAATTAGAATCACTCTTTGAAGCCATTTATGTTTGTGTTTGTGATGGAAAGCACATCATCAAAATGCAAACACCATTTGAGATGAAATCCCAATGGAGTAGCGGTCTTCTTTTGTCCTCCAAACAAGCCTTTTTTAATCTATTTGTTCATATAGGATATCAATGACTTTGAACATGCTAATGCATGTGAGAACACAAGTTATTGATTCCAGGGCATTTCACATTTTGATTCCAGTTAATTTATACCCTCGTTTTGCTTATTTTGGTCTAAATCAAATCATTACAATGACCCAGAATCGAATTAATCTTTTTTACGCAAATAAATTGACAATGGATGAAAATACCTTGAGTCAACCAATCACACAGTATTTTTGGGGGGGCATCTAAAAGAAACTTTGACTGGACAATGTTTAGATCATTCAAACTTGCTTACCTTTGCCTGTATAAAAAATTTAATATTAAATATATTATTTTTCCAAAAATCATGTTTCTTATTGTCTTATCATGTTTTATTGTGTTCATTTGCCATGAACTCTTCAATTGCCAGGATAGTTTCTTTCTCATGCACAGTTTACATCTAAATGCTGATGTAAGCATGGGGGAGCATTTTAAAGGGGCAAAATGTTGCTGTTTTGCTGGAGGGTGGTACAGAATTTGAGGGGGGCTTTGCCCAGTGCACCATCCAAGCTAGAAGCGCCACTGTCTAAAGATAAGAACATCTAGCAACACTATTTGCTGCAAATGCTTTTTGAAAAAGTTCAATTATTAAATAAAACCTCAATACAGATCTGAACATCACCGCATGACATGAAACTAACAGTGAGAATATTTGATTCACTTCTGCTATGTAATAAAATAAGATGGCTTTTTTCACAAAGATGTCATTCAATCTCGCCGAAACCTTCTGCATTTATTTCCATGTTCCTATAGAATAATAAAGTTAATAATAATGTCAATTGTCAACTATTGGGTCTCAGGTCTGTTCTGAGCAAGAAAACATCTAACATCCTTTTGGAGTTCAAAATGTAACAAATTAGAGACAAGCCATAGTTATAATTATGTAAAGTTATGAAGCAAATAAGCTTTTCTTGAAGCATTCTGTGATTACTGTGCATCGTTTTTGGCTAACAAGAATATAAAAAAATATTCAAAATATTAGATTTTCAGGACATTTTCTTTTAAACTATGCTGCACTGGGTGGCCACATGATATCTTATAGAAAATCCTGAGGCAAAAAGATCCACTGCTTAAAATAGCATGCTTACCTCGCCATATTTCTAACGGACACGGGTTGTGTAACCTAACATTATTAGGAAATTACAGTCACCGTGGGCTGTGTAGCCGGGTTCTGGCTCAGCTTCCCACAGTCGCCGTGTCCACTGTGATTACAGAGCATGCTGTCATCAACCCATGTGCTCATATTAGCCCACTCGCTGCTCACATTTCATAACAAACCCTCAGACAAAATATGTGTAAACAACCTACCAATTCACACCCCGTTGCCCTGCCTATACGCCCCTTATGGCTCGGTGTTTCTCTTTGGGTTGTGCGTTCATGAATGCCATTTAACCCTGTGCTGCGTGTCTTTCCTCTCTTTCCCCATTGGTCACTTAGTCAGGCCCCTCCAGCGCACATCTGTCCAGTGTCCACACACATAAACAAACACAAAAGTGAGTGCACTTCTGCTGTGTGTATATCCCTTATCACCCTGGTCCTTTGTGGCTCAGTGGTACATCTTCCTGCGCAGTGTGAGGGATAATTTAACCACAAACCTTCCTCTGTGTCCTTCCCCTTTCCCCTTGGTCTCACCCTGCTGCTAAACTACAAGCTGTCAGGACATTAACACACTCAAGAGGACAAAACGTGAAGCAGGAACCTTTAGGACAACAATATACAACACTAATGATGATCACACATACAGTAAATCCTTTTAATGAGTGACAATGTTAGGATGTACAAGGCATTCGGCGTTGTCAGCGGTGTCATTACGCATAACTAGAATAATTACAGACGCTCTTTTCTGGCTTTAGCTCACTAATGTCCGAATGTCCTAGTCCAACATAGGCTAAACAGCTTTACTCATACATGCATCTGATATGAAAGCAAATGTATAGAGTCGAGAGGGAAGATTTTGGGGTTAATTGCATCCAGCAGCAGCTTTAGGAAAGCGATTTGTGCTTATGGACTGAGATAAAAGCCAAGCTTATAACTGAGCCCATGCCACACGTCCCGATTCCTCTGTGCTGTGTGATGAACAGGTTTTCCTCCTCTTTTAAAGTTTCCGAAATATGTTTCAGTAAGCGGCCAAAGTTGAGAACATTCAATGAATTTGGATGGATTTGTTCAGCTGTTGCTGTAATTACTAGCATTATATTCTGTCAATAAAACCTTGCATGCTTCCCGGGAGAATTCGTCTAAACTGTAATTCAAATTCTTTGGCATTTGTGTTGTGACCGGGCTTATCTGTGGTGTCATGTGCCACATTTGAGATGCAGTTTCAGCTGGAACTGTGGCGTTTTATCTTTGAATTCTTAGCATGGGTCGACATGCCCTGAAGGGCGACAAAATCCATAATGTGCCAGATATGATATTTTGAAAATGGTCGTGTGTCGTGTTCACACATATATTTACTGTATGTGTTCAGCTCCAAATATAAGTGTGAAGTTTTTATTGTTGGTCAGACTTCTTTGTTGACAAACTAATAAATATACATTAACATGCGTTTGAAATGATTTACTTCAACATTTCACACGCTAAAGAGATCCATTTAATCCCCCTTTCAAACACACACACACACACACACACACACTCACACGCACACACACACACAATCAGTCTATGTAATCAGATAACCACACTGTGCACATTGATGCCCACCCAGCTGAATTTTCTCCATGGATGACAGGAACTGCAATGTATTTGGTTTCAGATAGGAGATAGAAAACCCATTTCCAGTCAGCTATCAGAATATACAAGTAGCCGCAACATATACACACACGACACGCACACATACATACACTTACACATGCACAAACACATACATTCCTATTGGAAAATAAAGAAAAGTTTTGCTGGTTACCAGCATATGTTGTTTTTTGGTTGCTGTTTCAAGGTCTGGATTGCTGTGTTTGTTTGCATCCTTACCATGCCTAAACATATATCTTTTCAACCCAGCGTAGGATCAAAAATGGACAAACCCAACCATAAGGATATACATTAATCTATGCTTGGTTGTTTCAACCCAAAATGCTGGGTTATTGTAATCTATTGTTGACTCTAATGAAAACTATTTATTTGCTGTGTTAATTTAACTGAACAGTTGGGTTTGTCCATTTTTGATCTAATGCTGGGTCGAAATAACCCAACATTTGGAGTGCAGGCTTTAAGTTAAATGACCCTAAAATTTTTATATTTGACCCAATGTGATAAAACAACCTTTTGGGTTAAAACAACCCAGCATAAACTGTTAAAAATGCTGGGTTATTCACGCATTATAAGAAAACATAATACTGTGCACATAAATGCATGAAATAGTTATGGTGGTCCACTAGCTTGACCATCAAAAACCCCCTTTGACCAGCATTAAAAATGCGTTTAACTTTTCCAAAGGCTGCTTTCAAACAAACTCAAACCCACTTGTGTCAACACAAGGCTCTACGTGGCTTAGCACATAATGTGTTCAACAACCGAGCGGTAGTGATGGTGAGTCTTAACACTTGGGTGTGATTACAGTCAGTTTTAACGGCACACATCACTCCTTCCAGCATTTAAACAGCTGTAAGATCCCAGAATGCACTGCAACAGTGCCTCCATGTCATTGTCAAGGCAACACTTGAAGACTCCGCCCATTCGCATCTAATTCCAATTCTTCATTCATTCTTTATATACCGGTACATTCTCGGATCTCAATGAATCACGGCAACAGCTGCAGCCCCTGCCTCACGATCAGCCATTCCTCCCTTCACGTGCAGACATAAATATTCATCCGATCCGCCTCGCTCCAGCATCTGTAAATCACTCTGTCTGCGTTACGTCTAAGAATTAAAGCGGCATTGTATAGTTATCACAAAAGCCATAAAATAGGGTAATATTAACCCTTATCATTCTTGTTGGCCTTCAAATCTGAAGACATATTCTGCGGGCGTCCATCATTATTGTGGCCATGTATTATTTACACAGTCACACAATACCGGGCTATTCACTGGAGCACTTTGCATGTTCAAATAGCTTTCAGGGAGTGGAAGACTATCCATCCTCTGTTGTGCCTCCGAGGCTGCTAAGCACTCTTGCGTTTCTCCCGCCGGCCTGTGACGGTCTTCCCGTGGTGGCTCTTGTGGGAATGAGAGTGTGTTTTTCAGTATATTTAGGTTAGATGTACACTTTGCACTGCAACAATATGTTCAGAGGTGGTGAGAGAGATTCTGAGCTCTGTCTGTCAAAGCTGGGGTGTTAATGATGGCCTAACAGATGGTTGCCAAACTCAGAACCAAATCGTACGCTTTATTTTTAATTGGGCATGTGACGCCCGAAGGAGTGTGAATTGCTCTCCGCAAGGGAAACAAAGAGCTAGTGGGCTGAGATACGGATTGACACGGTCCTTTTGGATTTATAGTTAATTTCTTTTTTATTTAATTGATAAACTGTAGGTGGTTATGTTGCTGATCTCAGAATCATTTTCCTGTTTTAAACAACGAAAGCACAGACATTAAACTGTAAGATCAGCAGGTACCACACTTACTACATTAGTTTAAAATGTGCTTCATCATTTATCTAAAAGAAATTGACTTCTATCTGGCTTTGAATTAAGGATGAACACAACATACCTACTGTAAAATGTGTTTATGAAAACACATCAACTTCATATGTTTATAGGAACATCACAGTTTTGTAATGTAATTGAATAAAACTTTTTCAGTTTTTAAAGAAAAACTTGGATAAGCCTTGGAACTGCTACAGGCTTTAACAAGAAAACAATGTACTATATAAGATGTAGACACTGATCCAAAAGCTCTTCCGGTTGAATTTCTTTAATGTATAGTATTTTTTCAAATCTTCAAAAAATATAATAAAATCTTCGAGATAAATATTGTTTTGATTATAAGTCTGTTGGTGGTCGTATTTTGTTCCAACATTTGTGGAGTTTTGAAAAACGGAAATCGGAAGATCAGCGTTGTTTACATTTCCCCAAGTGGTCTATACACACACTATGTACAGTATATTTATTTATATTTTACACAACTTGGCACATGATTTGTATATATCACATCACATTTGTATATGAACTTGTATTTATTACATATTGTCCATTGTGTGAATGTTTATTAACAATTCGTCGCCTTGTATATATACACACGAGTTCTACCTGCGTTCTGAGCCGTTTTGAGATACAGTATCGACTAAAGAAAAAACATTTTTATCATTTTTAACCGTAATTGCAAATTGAATGAATCCCCGTGTGCATAAGCATGCTCAGCAACAATAGCTCATCATTCATTCTTTTCAACTATGCTTCACTTTACTACAAAATTTCAGTTCTGTACTGTACTTGCAGGAGTCAAAATATAAAAGATATGCACAATCTTCAAATGATCATGCCAGAACCAAATGAAGCCTATAATCCAAGCAGAAGGTAGAACATATTATTCATGTATCGAGTCAAACCGAGCATCTAGCTTCAGGTGATATATGACATACAGCCTTTATATAAACCACACAACAATGAGACATTCAATGTTCCTCTAAAGATCGTTTCAGCAGGACACTACCCTGACACACGAGGTCTATTTATCGGTCACATTCCGGCTGAAATAAATGTCTGTTACATTGCAACAGGCTTTAATTGAATTGTGCTTGTTTTTATTGTACTTTATGTTCCACTTAATACGCTCTAACAAGCTTCAAATTCAATCTCGCCGCTGACTCAATTTAGTGCATGCGTTGGCCCGTCCGTGCACATCTGCAAGTGCAATAAGTCACCGGGCGGCGACGTATTAGCAGCCGACACTCAGGGGCATTCACAATTACTCTCCGCCACTGAACGCGTCATTAAAGCTTAAGACATTTTTTAGATGCGTGTCCTGCTGTGATTTCTGTATACTGCGTGATTGGTGTGATGTGTAGTGGTAAAAGCAATCAGAGACCTGCAGACAATTGCGCATCATTCCCACGCTACAGGGAGTTTGACCATGTTTGCCCCGAGACTTGGGAAGTCTGTCACAGGCATCTGTGTTTGAGCTTCAGACTTGAGTATTCATGCACAGTGACAAACACACACCTCCTCACGCGCGCTGCCCTTGCAGGGAGAGCTTGTAAAGTGTAGCGCTGAATAGTTGAGAGAACCCCCTGTCTGCCTTCAGCTGACCCCTTACTGCACCAGGCTTTCTGTCCTCATCTGCAGGCCAGCCGGACACCCTACACACACATAGAGTTCTGTATGGCCCCCAACCCATGTGCACATTCACAGTTGAGCTTTCTTACACACAACTGAATCAGGCTTGGAGCAAACACACACAATCCACACACTCACAATCAAACCACTGTGCCAATTCTTTTTAGAAAGATACTGGAACTGAAAGATTTTGTGTTTTCTTTTGGCAATTCGCCACTGGATGTACAGTAGCATGGTGAATGCAGTAACTTCCTTCTGTTGGGTTATCCTGACTGGTCACACGCAAAAATAAGCATCCACTGCAAGCGTTGTTGTCTTTTTGAATTCTTATGAACTGGTTCTTGGTATGGAATTGATCGCAAAACTAACAAATCACTATAAAATAAAACAGAAACATTCCCTCATGTTATTTTTATAACGTGAATTTAGGGCTCTTGTGATTTAAATGACGGATGGATGCCATGAATTACTGACCAGGTGTTCATGTGACAGAGCCAGGTTTCCATTACAGATTTGTGGAAAACGTTTCATTATTTTCTAGATGTCAATAAAGACATGCTGTGAAATAACTGCATTTCCATTTAACAATGTTGTGCATCATTTTAGTCATTTTGTCCAAACTTCTTCCTCATCAGGTTTTTTGGCGGTTTGCGAACCAACTTTAGAGATGCATACCGCCATGGCGTGTGAAGAGAAATTACTGTATTTCGTTATATTTGAATCAATTCCTACTAAATCTTCATCATGCACTCATTTATTTCCCTGCATTTGCACCATCATATAAGATAGTACTTAATGTGAATTCCTTGCATCCTATTTTTCCAAGTGTTCTGCCAAAACATACTCCACCATCATAAAGAAATGAACATGTGACAATTTTGCCAAATATTCCATTGTTGATTTTGCCTTACAAACACCATATATGAGCGTAAAAACTTTTTTGGTATATTTGGGAGTTTTTGCAATATTGGCATGTTACCATCAGGCTTATTTTCAATTCTCAATTTCAATTTGCACAATTCAGAGGTTAATGGAAACACAGCTAATGTGTCAGTAAAGACAAACTGTAAAACGTTTAAGCAAATTGGCTTTACAAATTTTTTCAAACTACTATTTGTAATTTTGTCAGTTGTTTCACACTACTTTTACTACCAAGTACTAAATTACTAATTATTTCTACGTTACATAAATTCCTGACTTAATTTAAGATATTATTTTAAAATAAGTCCATTTGATTAAAAGCGTAAACTAGACAAAGAATGTCCAACGTAAAACACATTCAGAATGTTTTTATAAGTGGTTAATGTTAATTAATGGTACAATTAATAGTATCAGTAAGAAAATCATGAACAAACAAATACAGCTCTGATCTATATTCTTTAGCGCTATTTCCATTCTGCCTTGATGCCGAGCAGCTTTACAGAAAATCATTAAGTCACATCGCAACCAGAATGGCAAAATTAGTTATGATTCTCATTTGTGACTGATGGATGTACACAGCCAACACTTCAGTAAAAAAAAAGAGTTGTCCAGAGAACATTATGAGAAGTTCCTTCAGACCAAATGCACATCACGGTCTAATAAGGACTGACATCCAGGGTTTGTTATTCACCGTATTGGGTTTTACACGCATAAATGTTTCAGGATCTGCTAAAGTTCATTCACATAAAAACTGTTTATTTATTCAGTGCAAATGAATCTTCTCTCCTCTTTCTACCACCGCTGTGTATGTGTGGTGGGGAGTTGTGTGTGTAACATTCACTTGAAGCCGTCTAATGATACCCCTGCTCACATTTTTCCTTCAGTTCTTCAAATGCGGCACATCCCTGTAGTCAACTTGGACTTGTTCAACGCCGATACATTTTCACGCAGCAATAATATAATTTCACTCCCAGTCTTTTGAAATCCGAATCCGTTACACGCTTGGGTCTCTCACTATTTTACTGTGACCTCTGAACGCTGTTCTCTGCCTGCTCTTGTCCCCACGGCTTTTCTGCAGTCCATCTCACTGTGTGTTTGTCTTGATGGCTGAGCCTGTGGCTCATATTCCACAAAGTCTTCTCTGTAGTGGTCCAGTGGCTTGTAAAATGCAGTGTTGGAGTATTTGTAGGGCTTTGTCTCAGGTGCAAGAATGAAAGAATGAGTCGAGAGGAGATGGTATTGACCATTAAAACAACCGATCTCCTCTTGCTGTGTGCAATTCACCGACTCGGGGGAGAAAATGTGTGTGTGCGTGCAAGTGATGTATGATATATTCATATACCCGGATTATATTATCGGCAGTGTCTTGTTCCAGTGGTTTCATACTGATAACTTGTTATATTGATCCGCTAAGGTCACGGTTAACATGACTGTATGTGCAATAGTGCTGTGCAAATTTGAGACAGTCTAATGAAAACAGAGAGCACAAAAACTAGCACTGATCTGCACTGACGCTTTTATCCAAAGCCGGCAGGGGTCTGTGCACGCCTGACATTTGCATTCTTATCCCAATGCCAACACGATCCTGTGAAAAAAGAATTGAACAGTGTTTTTAACATCTTTACATCTTAAGTTACAACATCAGGGGTCACGACCAGGGATGGGATGTGTGGGCGTCACTAAGGTCCTCTATGGTTCAGCCCACTCATTGGATTCGGGGGAAAGTGCTCCATAGATACATAGTTTTGATCCAAATGATAGTGAATAATAGCAGATTTTTGGGGGTAAACTATCCCTTTAAATGTATAAATAAATGTTTATGTCATGTGCACAATGCACACATCACCGTACCCTCGTACCCACTGGGTGATTTCCACTTAACCCCAACGTGACCCTTGCTGAATTATTTAGTCCAGAGCAATTATGACGGGCCCTCTGATGACAACGCTGCTCTTTCAAACCTATGATAAGTGGCAAGACTTATGGTCACTTTACAATCATGTTGATCCTGTATGAAAAGGTTAGCTGGATGGATGTGCTTTCTAGATGGAAATGTTAATCGGCCCCCTAAGGGAGAGGTGGCGGATGGGTCACTGTGGGAGGTTTGACCACCCTCCCCGAGGCTCGCGTCCAACCCTTTAAACAGCTGACGAGCTGGGCTTGTGTATGGAGAAATGGACCATCACTGGTTTAAAAACCTTTGAAATGACAGGCCCGGGGCGGGCGCGCGGTGGGGGTAGATTGGTGATGCTGTTTGTGCAATGTGTGTGTGCGTGAACACAATTAGAGTGATGTCAAGTGGTCACCATTAAGTGTTGTGGGCTCCGGCATCTTCAGTGGGACGTTCCTAGAGGGTTTTCCCTCTAGATTTAGTAAATTCACCGGCTCGGATAAACACTGGTTTTATTTCTGCTGGGAAGAGTGATGAAGCCAATTGGAATGACAGTGTTTGGACGAATAAAACTTCCTTTTACAAAACGAATGGACTGTGATATTCTGCTTTACTTTTATGTTTTCTTTAAGGCGGTTTGGGACAATGAGCTCTCAGCCCTGGTGTGAGGGTGAAAGATAGCCCATTACCTCACTCTGTTTTCATATAAGCTGTTTACATACAGTATATCCATGTGAACACACATACACGTTAAGCAGAAGTGCCAGCGGAGCTCAGATTAGTTTAAAGCAGTAAAGTGCCTCTTCGCTCCTAATGGGCTATAAATCAGTGTAGTCGCAAGGCTGTTTACTGCAGCAGTGTCCTGCTCCTTCACTTTACAGGCCGTGATGGAAAAAACATTTAAATAAACACAGGACCCATTACATCTGAATCACTGCCACCTCAGCATAGAGAGTCAACACTAGCCAATGCACAGGGCCAAGATTGTAACCAGTAACTCCTGGATTTTATTATTCTGAGAGAATTCGAGCCTCTGACGATCTCGAGACGGAGCAGCCAAGCATTCGTATTAATCTCGTGCAAATGGGATACGGGAAGGGATCACAATCGCAGGGGATGTTTGGATTTGTTTTTATTAGTTTAACAATGAGATGAGGTTCGGTGGAGAGACGCATCAGGTCTCAGATGCATGTTTATGGAATCCTTACATTACACAGAAACAACTTACCTGTAAACAAAAATTCTGATATTATTTACTCATGCTCTTCCTGCCTTCAGATGATTTCCAATGTGGTGCGTGGGTAATGAACTACCTTAATACTGTAATATATAATGCATAACAATTTGTTTTTGCATTTGATGGAGGGAAGAAAATAGAAAAGGGATGGAACCATATGCGGGGTAAATAAATGATGAACGGTGTATATTAATGTGTCAGGTTGTGCTGCTTGACAACCATAAACTTGTAACAGTTAGGGTAATGAACTATATAAACTGACAAAATAATTGTTCATTTCAATTAATAAGATTCATAAGTGCTATTTATTTCGCCTTATCACCCTTTATCCAAATGTGAAACCACTGTCAAAAAAATACGTCTTTGTACATACGAGAGGCAATGACTCTATAATGTAATTACATGAATAAGTTTTGCAGGTATCGTAATAGTATGCACATACTTGTACTTTTTTGCCGAGTTAACCAGCCTGGTCTTTTTAGGAATTGTACCTTCTTTTAAATTGTAGCAAATGTATAATGCATTATAAAAGTAGTTTTAATATATTTATTATGCCTTGAAACATTAAAATACATTAAAATTTGCATTACATGAATAATTGTATCTACAGCTGATACATTATAACACTTATCGATTCATTGTTACACTTTGCTCTCTTAATTTGGTTATAATTCTTTACAACAACATTTAATGCATTACAGCACACATTATGAACAATTATAATGCGTTATGCCCTTTAATAACCCTTTATTAAATGTGGCCATAGTGTATTACAGAAAAATATTTATTTCACAATATGATATTCGCCCCACTTTCAGAAATATTGGATTTTTTGTGATTTTGTTTTAAATAAAATCAAAAAAGAAACATCACAGGTTTATTTTCTCAGGATTCAATGTTTAGATTTACCAATATTTACTAATATTTTTGTTCTCAATTGTATATCACATGCATAACGCATTAATCTTTCCCTATTTTAAAATAGAAAATCCGTAGACTGATATTTTTATGATGTCTGGACTTATCATCAGTGGTTTAGTCAATTTAAACAGATTATTAATTATTGGTAATAAATACACTCTCTGAGAATTTAGACTGAAGTTTTGACTGAAAATTCATACAGTATTTGAATTTGTTCGGTTTGAGTTGTATACAAAAATGCATGATTGCTAGAAAATAGCAACAATGAAGCCCCACCTCTAACTATGACTACCTTACTATAAGTGACACCAAAGTAAATTGTACCAAAATTGACAGATAATATTTTACAGTTTGCACAAGTCAGCCGTGAGTTTCGATTTGCCATGGGAGTGTCTTGGCATTGACACGAAAGAACTTAAATATACACAAAACTGACAATATGCCTCTCATATTTATATCTAAATATCATTCCTCTTTAAGAGAACTCACACTGCAAGAGACTTCACTGCAACAGTGCAGTGGCAATATGTGTCCAGTGTGGTGTGTCATCAGTGTGCCAGCTCACAGCTTCAATCTTTCTAATCTGAAAGACACTGAGATCAAAACACGCATCTCTCTCTCTTTCTCCCATTTTTCCTTCCACAATGGTGGCAAACAGTCAAGGAGAGAGCAGGAACTTGGCCCAGATGTGCTCTACATCTTGCCCACGGTGGGAGAATGCTTTGACAATCTGACACTTGTAAACCCAACGCATTTTTTGTATTAATATAAGACTGCGTGATCCTGTTTTTCTGCATTAACAAGCAGTTTCAGACGCAAGCGTGATATAATTCTTCACAAAAACTTCTTCCCACCTTATGTTACATTTTGTGCTGAATTTTGCAAATTATTTTGCACCGCCAGTATGGAAATATTGAACGTTTCTTGGCAAAATGGTCCCTTCTAATATATGCTCTGTAAGTTTCCTCTCCTTTGCTGGTCTAATTAGCGCCAATGGAGGTGTTGTCAGCCCACCTCCATCTCCGCAGATTGCCGCAGCTGTTTTAATTCCAGCGAGAGCGATGCTACATTTCATTAAGACTCAAAGCCTCCTCATTGCATGCAGACAGGTGCAGTAAGTGCTGCGGATTTGCACCGCACCGAGTGAAGGCCCTCCTATGTATCTCTCGTAGTGTTTCATTGATGTTGTGGCATCACGCTTTTCCGTTTTTGTAAATTGCACAGCTCCAAAATGACGCTAGAGATAAGGTTAGTGGTGACCGGAAGAATAATCCGCACTGGGGCCGAGGCAGCTCTCGGTCTGTCACGGTACTTCAGGATGGTGGACAAGTACTTTTGCTCAGTGGGGAGATGGAGCCATGTTATGCCAGGGATGGATGTGCAGGTAATTAAGATTGTGCTGGAGTTCTTGTCATTGACATTACACAGTGCTGTCTCCTACGTCCATTACTCATAGTAAAGCTCATTACGGAGACTAGAGGACTCTGCTTCTTCTTATCACTGCATTTCAGCCACTATGTATGGAAACGGAGCGAGATAATTAACTCAACAGTCCTTCCATGTTTCAGCAGGAAATATGGACGGATATAAAAAGAAGCCGATCGGTGGAATGCTGTCATTTAATGAGTCGCCATGGCCGTTATATACGTGAACATCTAGCTCATGATGTTCCATTTTCAAGGATGACTATTCGGCCCCGCTGAAGAGAACAGCTTAGGTTAGAATACAGTTCTGGGCTGGTTCAAGTTGGTTCGTTTGGTGAAGTTCACAATGTTCATGGTCTTTTGGGCTAAGCTGGTTTATTATGTGACTCTAGCTAGTCATGATTGACAAGCACTACATGGGTTGTGTTAACCCATGGTTAGCTGGACAAACCCAACCATTGGTTAAATTAACAGCTTTCCTGATTCTAGCAAGCTAGAGATGTTCATGGTTGACTCTTGGACAAAGTTTTAAATGACCAATAAGATTTGAGGGATAAATATACAGTCCATTTGATGCTTACAACTAGGGTTGGATGCTTCTACGCGGTTGGCTACGCTACCTCTGCTTTTTGCATTAGGGTTTGGAGTAGGTATCACCTTTTTCTATTCTACCAAAATAAATTAACAAAGTGTGTAACCCCAACATCTCCAACATTTCCCACTTGACAAAATCAGTTTGAGATAAATTAACCTAGAACACATTCATATTAGGCCCAATAATGGATTCGTTCATATTTTACCCAACCATGGGTTGAACCCAACTTTTTTACAGTAAACCAACATCCAAACATCACACATACACCAGCAGAGACGAAGGACACAAAATCCACTGGAGTGCAAATGGACTCGCCACACGCTCTCCATAAGTGGAAAAAGTTTAGCTGAGGTTATGGAGAGGAGTGGGCAAGGTGCCCAATAAAAGATAATTTATACAGCTGTGTATTCGGTACAGTGAAGGACTAGGCACAAAGATGCCCTGTTCTGGGGTTGCCCATAAATTGGGGCTCTATGAATAGCTAGCTGTGCTAAACTATCGGGGCTCTTTCTCCAGAGGGGGGAGTCTGAAAGCTATTTCCCCTGTTAACCCAGCTGATTTGTGGGACGCCAATACCCAATGTTGACGCAGACCTTTTTTTCCAGCCGTGGCGTCTCCTGGAGGGAATATCATGCCACTTTATCACATCTTTCCCACAGAGGCTGGAAACTCAAGGCCTGCGTGTTGGATAAGGACTGGTCTGCTTCCATCCACGTTGGGTTAGATTAGACACGCTGTCAGCATTCTGCCAACACGAAGACATAGTGTATCCTACAGATGAGCTGAGGATAGTCATCACAGTATTAAATGTGACAGACGTGGAGGTAAGACATTCGTGAAAAATCACAGTGAGGAGGGTGCAAACGATTTTTTCCACCGAGGACCTGGAAAGCGGCTTTTGGAGCAGCAGTCCTAACAGTAGACCACATCAGGTAGAAGTTTTAGTGCATTTTAATATTTATTGGTGGGAAAGTGGCTTGACTAAGCACCTCCAATTAGCCCCGGCCGATGGGCCCGCAGCGCAGTGGGACCCTCTGAATGTTTTATTACAGACTGATGCATTCAGCAGCATTGGTGTTTGTCATTAGCGGCACACAGTGACCAAAACAGGGCCTGGGCCTCAACGGAGAGCTGCTGAAGCCCACATCTGCTGGAACACACTCATCAATACCACATCTGCAGCCCATCCAGTGTTCACCTCCTGCTGAATGGATCTTTGTTGAAAGTCAGACGTTTTCTGAGTAATGAACACCGCAGCGATCCTGGCCTTAATGATCCTTAATATGGATTTAAAGGTTCAAGAACTCAACCGGATTTTGCTGCATTTGGAGTTTTTACCATACTGAAGTGCAGCAGACAAATGCAGGCACCTGCACGTCACACATCCCAGCATCCCTTGCCGTTTGCTGCCGAGCCCATTACATCTGACACAAATATGTTTTTTCGCCACACGTTTTGACATTTTCTCGGGAATGATAAAAAATGAATGAAAACCTCAATAGTCTTTTACATCTGCGTGAAAGATCAATACGGTGTGGGCGAGTAGGTTAGGGGGTCTCCAGAGGGTGGAGAGAGGGAAGTGCGGGGGGGTGGGCGTGCTCTGCCTGTACAAGATCCATCGGGTTCTCTAAGTACCATGTTTAATTGGAGGCCCGGGCTGGCAGATGGGGTGCTGAGAAGGGCTGTCAGCGCAGAGAGGTACGGCAGGGCGGTAGCAACGCTGGAGCCCCTCGCCCGGGAGCCCCATACATTATTGATCGCTCCTGAGATAAAAGAGGATGCTATGCCGTGCACCCTGCTTCTCGAGGAGGAAAATGAAAAGGAGACGGAGAGAGAGGGAGAGATGCGCTTGCTTCCAGCACAGTGTCAAGGAAGAAAAGCGAGACCTTGAGAGTTTGATTCTTTTCCTTTAACAGTTGTAAAGTATCAAAGTACTTCGGGTATTCATTATTCATAGGTCGGTTAATCAGAAAAAGGTTTTCTTTTTAAATACAGCATCTTTTTAAGTGGCTCTTGTACATACCATAAAAGCATAGTCATTCTCGAAAGGAACTACAAATGTTGTGGCGTTAAATAAAATAACTGAATTACTAAGAACATCGAGCATACTCCTCAGCGCAGATAAATGTGCACACCACGCCAACTTTTGATCAAATGTAAATATTAATTTAGGTCAAATTGACCTTACAGCCCAACAACCAAGGCAAATGGCACAACCCATTCCCTCTTCCCTGGAGAAGTGTGAACAGGGATCGCTAGCATGGGTCATGTCTGATAAAGAGACAATGGTGCCCTGCTACAGGACAGTGGATGCTGGCCTCCGCTGCTGTTACCCGGGACCCAGGGGGTCTCAGCATCCGTGAAGCCCATGGAAGCAGCAGATGTTGGGTCTGCTGTGCCGCATCACCCCCCTCTCCTGCCCTGCGGCTGTGTGCAGACCGAGCAGTGTGTATAGGACATTGGGACAGATGGCGGGGGGGTAAGGATAGGGCTGAACAGAGGATGCGAGTGGTCCACGGTGCCAAGACTGGATTCATAGGCATGTATGACATGTTTACCTCTGTGGATTGAAGCCCATACATGTGCCCTTTAATGGTGATGAGTTTTATACCCCTTGACTGTTAATGTGTAGCTGAGCACAGCTGACAGTTAAAGGAATAGTTTACTGAATGGTCAATGACAATTCTCTAATGTTTTAATCGCCCTCATGACCTTTCAGATGTACAGACTTGCTTATCAGTAAAACACAAAAGAATCTAAGATTTGAAAGGATAGTTCACCCCAAATTACAATTTCTGTCATCATTTACTCACCTTTGAGTTGTTCCCAATGTCTATACATTTCTTTTTTCTGTTGAATACAGAGAAAGAATGCTTCTTTCCTACTACCATAGTAGGAAACATTACTTCATGTTTTTTTGTTCTGTTGACGATCATCTGGAGAATGTAGGACAGTTTTGACTACTATTGTCAATTGTCCTACTATGGTAGGCAATGGGGTCCAAGAACTGTTCATTCATCCAAATATCTTTCTCTTGTGTTCAACCAAACAAAGACATTTACACAGGTTTGGATCAACTAGACTAGAGAGTGAGTCATTCATGACAGAATTATCATTTTTGGGCGAACTATCCCTATGATAGGTCCTACATTTTTGAAGTTCAAAAAAGCCTACACATTCAATTTCCAGCATGAAATTCATCCACACAACTCTAGTGGTGTGCTTTCTCAACAGCTATAATAGCTTATATTGACTAGAAAGTGCTGGGAAAGCATACGCTCTGTGTACCAATAAACATCAAAAATACCACAAACATTTTTTCACATACTTTCCAGAAGAGATTTCTCTGCAAAAACGCAATATCTCACCACCGCTCATTCATAGATGACTAACTGTACGGCACAGACAAAGCAAAGCTGAAGGATGCCTAATGAAACAAGCTCTGTCTGTCTGGGATTATATCGCCATCTAGTGTTCAGGCAATGTACCTAAATGAATACCATCAGTCAATACATCACTATAAGTTACAAACAGCTTCTCTCAGAGACGATTCTCCACCTCTCCGAATGTAGGCCATGGTGTCTGTAGGAGAGGCAGAAAATGACAGAAAACAATATCCTTATGCAGCCAGAATACTGAAGGATTAGTCAGATCCTAAAAATGAAACAAAACAACATCATCTTGGCAATAACCTTGAATCACTCGATTTTTCCCTTTATTCTTTTTTTTATGGTCCAACACGTACAAACCTTCAAAATTGCACACCGCCGAAATCCAAACAGATGACAGAGATTACAAAGCCACAGGCAACACTTTACCTCAGCCCTGATATAGGTTTAGATTGAAATGTCATGTATTATTCATCGCAACGCCCCACTGTTTGACCATTAAGATGATGTAACATCTCCATTTTGGCTCTTGAGACGAACTGTCTGGGACATCACGAGACGCGTCCTTTGACTTTTTGAACTCTGTTGGCTTCTCCGCTTGGTGCAAGGTGCGTCGTATATCACGGGTGAGAGGGAAACGGTGGCATTGCCATTGATGGCGTTTATGCATCGCCGCCTCTCCGACATAATGAGCACATTATCGGCGCGCGCTCTAGGACTGCTGCTCGCCCCCGCAGCTTAAATATTCACATCCAATGTGAATGAAAAACAGGTATGTGGCAGCTGGTGAAGAAAACCACTGTATCATGGATAACATACGTGTACATTAAGTGGTGATCTGTTAGCTGTCTGGCAGAAGTGCGCCGATTCTTTAGCATATGTACCTTATTTATTTATTCAAATATTACAGTACTTGATCTAGCATTTGATTTAAAATACCGTCAATTTTCACGCTCTACAAATTTCTGTAATATATTCAGCGGGAACTGTTTCATGGAAACCTTTAACTCATATTACAATGTAATTCATTCACTCACAGCTTTTGGAAAATGAACCATGGTTTGTGTTAGATTGATGATTTGACTGATTGATGCCGTTCTGTCTGAATGGTTCCATAAAGAACCTTTCCATCACAAAATGTTCTTCATACTATAAAAAGTAAGAAAGAAATGTTCTTAGGACATTTTGAACAAATTGTTCTTCGGGGAACCAGAATGGGTTCTTCTTTGGCAAACCCGAACACATCAACAAATCATCAACACATCTTTGGGGCGCTAATTTATATACACAGAGCCAATGACTTTCATTCAACTTCTGTCATTAAATGGAAAGCTGTCATTTAAAAATTCAGCTTTGATTTGATTATCAATCCGTCAAAATATATGCTTTTCATATTTGCAGTGGCCCTTTGTCATAAAAAAACATTGAAGACTTTATGGCAAATAGTTTGATTTCTCTCAATACAAGCTACACATAAAGCACTCAATGCCTTTTCTGGATTGCTAGTGTAATTATGGAACTAACACTTCTTGAGTAGATGAAGTATTGCATGTTAACATGTCATATGAGGATAACAGTTTTCTAAGCATTCCTAACCACAAAACATATCCCACGGTTAACTGTAATGAATAGTCTTAAGAGTTTGTGGAATTTCAGAGCCTTATTACAGATGCACAACCTTGAACATGGCTCGTGAATTTGCGGCGCTGCCTTTGTAAACGAAAGCTCTCAGAGCACTTGAGGGATTTTTATCCCATCTCTTATTATGTTTCTTAGTTATGGGCAGATAAGCTGAAGGGAGGCAAAGGCAACCAATTATATTTGCTTAATTATTCACATCAGCTTTTGAAAGCTTTCATAACTTTGAATAGGTGTTCCCAGCATGTCCTGTGAAGTACACAGTGAAGTGGAGCTTTAAAGGGTTTTAGTGAGCATAAGCATTAGTTATTTTATCAGGGAAGGTGTTTATAATGCGTTTGAGCATATATGGCTGGGAAGTCAGAAAGTCGTAATGATGCAGATGGATCTATAGCTACAGAATTCTTAACTTGATCAATAGGATCACTGTAAACATTTTTGCTGTAGTTATGCAGCTAGTTGCCAGTAACTTACTGTAGATTTATATTTAACTAATTCATTGGCTACAGTTTGTTGAAAGATAAATGAATATTTAACATTAACAAGTCTTTATCTTCACAGAAAAAAAATAAATAAAATATCAGCCTCAAGCAAAGCATTCTGGGAACCTTTTTCTGTTTTTTTCTAATTTAGTTCCCAGATTGCTTTGCATGAGGCTGTTATTTTATCGTTCTTTTTGGATAAAGACTTGTTAAGTTTAATGATCATTTATCGTTGAACAAACTGTTGTCAGTAAATTACAAAAATGTAAATATACAGTAAGTTACTGGCAAAGTGCTGGAAGTAATACTGTAACTTCTACAGAAATATTTTACAGTGATATTAATAGGTATTATTTATTTATGTAAATGAAAGTGACTCTTTGTTTTAGAAGAATATAGACCTTCCTGGATTTTACAATAATTTAACCTATTTAACAGACACTATAAACAACCTTGCAGTAATGTGTAAATTAATTTGTTTTATATTTGAAAGAATTTGCTATATTTAGAATAAATATCGGTCCTTACCATATAAAAAAACTGTCATACATCCATATATTTGTCATAATAAAACCAGGCCAGGCATGCTCAATGTCCACACACTACATAGCCTGTAGGTCAGTGGTCTCCGACGTGGTGCCCGTGGGAACCTGGTAGCCCGCATGAACTCTGTAAGGTGCCCGCTAAACACAGGGCTCACCAATAATGCTCAAGACAACTGACAAATCTGTGACTATACCGATCAGCCAAGTGCTACATCTTCATGAAAGGTTATTGTAAGCAAGTGTTATAAGCTTTAATATCTGAAAGAATATATAATAAGGCATCACATGTTTAAAGTTTGAAGGTATGTTATCAACAAGTAGCCCTCGACAGGATTTTAGATATTTTGGTAGCCCTCGCTTACAAAAAGGTTGGAGACCCCTGCTATAGGTAGTCATGCGCGCATGCGCATTGCGCCAATTGGAGTACATTGTAAACTTCGGCTGATGCAGACAACGCGCAGGTGATGGACGCACATAAAGAAGCAACAGGGATCGATTTCTGAATATTCGGTGGTAATCTGTTTTACCTCTTTTATATTAAAACAACGAGATGAGACGCAATCTATGAAAATGAATTTGATAGGGATGCCATTTAAATGAGTTTTAATGAGGGACGTATCTTTAATATACTTTGCCTAAAGCGCTTTTATGTACTGTTGCCATTGTGATTTATATAATTACACAAACGCGTAAAATCGTCTTTATTGACTTTGCATTTATTGACATGTTTATTGCTGTCAATGAAGCATCGCCGCCGCCGGTATGTCAGCATCTCCGGATGCGTTTGATTTAATCGCAGTAAATTTAACACAGATTCCGTGCAGCACTATTTGCATAAAAGTGTGCTTAAAACGATGGGTTTGGATCTTTAAAGTTAAATGATATAAGTCAATGAATGTCACGTCGGAGTATTTTCATGCGTTGAGTCATAAACACTTTCTAATGGATGGTTTGGATGCATCTTAGTCGCGTTAATGCGTACATGTTAAAGTGTCGCAGATCATGTTCATTTAATGTATGTGAATTCATATTTGCCTAATACATGTAAACAGTGGTCAAATTCCTGGCTGGATGGAGAACCAGTCAGTTAATGACCAATCTGCATATCGTTTATAAGTCATTCTCTATAGTAAGCATCACGTTCATTATTGTAATGTTCCTGTTTCAGATAATGAACCATTTTCTTGCCTCCTGGGTAATCTGAATATGTAGGACTTGATTAAGCGTAATTCTAGACCAAATAATCGTTTTTAAGTCAAAGCTAATGGGTTTGAGAGACAGAAAAAATGGTAATGGAGTTAAATAAAGATCAATAGATCATATGTGGCGATTCATAGCATGTAAAAGCATGTACTCTAGAACAATTACAATGTGTATACTGTACAGTGCATTGCTAACAGTATGAGAGAGAGATTTATCAGTAGTCGGTGTGCTTAAAGCAACAGTTGTTTTGAAATCTGTGCAGATGTTAAACTGAGGAAATATTGAACAACAATAATGCACTGGTATTTGAAAAGTCTTTAAAACAATGCATTTTTTCGAATGCACAACAAAAAACACCAATTTATTGAATTCCAACGGAAAGCTGCAGCTATCAAGCAACATTTCCATGTAATAGTGAGACTCATAATGTGTGATTACGATCACAGGTCTGAAAGATGACATCCTGCTCTGAATTTTGTGGATCTGGTCACATGGTCGACTCAGGCTGCCGTGTTTTCGGAGTGCGTTCCTATTTGCATCACTTTTATGAGGAGTGCACAGCCTCAATGAGGGATCAGCAGGAAGACCCGAGCCAGAGATCATCCCTGCGCTGGAGTCTGAGTCTCTGGAAGGTATCAGACCGATTCGACGTTGTTGAATTCTGACATCCGAATGAAAGTCGTCATTCATATTTTTTCGTTTTCACACTAGTTGAATTCCAAATTGGCTTTCACATCCTGGTTCGCCCCCCGTGGTCCTTTAGACCCGAGTACTTTGCTTTTGCCTTAAAGTTTGTCCAATCAAAAGTTAATCGCTACATCATCAGTAGCAGTCTGCTTTTGGATTTTGCTCACGTCAGCCATCAATGTACTTTGGTTCACATGACACCACATCATCAAAACCTCTCATTTGATGGATAATAAAAAGAGCATTATTGCTCTGTCTTACTCTTAGGTCACACTTGCACTTGGTGCCGTCCTCCTGACCGTGGGGCTGGTGGTCATGACGGTTGGCTACGCCATCCCGACTCGCATCGAGGCTTTTGGTGAGGGAGAGCTGCTGTTCGTGGACCGGCAGGCCATGCGATACAACCGCTCTCTGCATGTGTGCGTGCTGGTTGGGACAGGGCTTCTCACGCTGGGTGGAGTTCTGATGGCAGGTGGAATCCTGATGTCTAACATCTCCACTCCTCCGACACCCACAAAACAGGACGATTCCAGTCCACAGTCATCCAGGCGAGAACACAAAATGGGAAGCAGAATCCTAAGCGCAATGAAAAGCCCAGCAGACCCTGTGATGAAGCCTCCCAGTCCAGCTTTGAGTGACGGAGGAATTTCTCCTCTTGCTAGAGATGATAAAGTTCAGAAGAGCTTGTAAAAGCTGAATGACAATGCCCATTAAGTGTGATATTCAAAACGTCCTTGTTTATTTCAATAAAAATGTTGGGAGTGTAATATTTGCAAATCTAGAGTTTTATTATCTTCAACAGAGTACAAAGAAGAACGAATAATGGCACTTAAAGGGATTGTTCACTTTCAACATACATTTTCATGATTATTTACCCACTCCTGTATTCATCCAAGATGTTTATGTATTCTTTTCTTTAGTCGATAAGAAATTAAGGTTTTTGATGAAAACATTCCAAGATTAATCTCCATATAGTGGACTTCAATGGACTCCAAACGGATGAAGGTCAAATTTACAGTTTTATTAACACAAATGCTCGCCTTGCTGTGTTCTGCGAAGCGCGATCACGACTTGACGTAATACGTAATTACGTTGAAAAGGTCAGTCGGAATGACAATTCTAAACCAAAAACTGACACAAAGACAATTGAATATGTGTCATTTAACATTCAACAACTTTTGAACGGTCCTCCTTCTCCACATTTGTAAACCCTGACTCGGTACGTCAAGAGCGACCTTAATTTCTTTTTGACTAAAGAAAAAAATACATATACATAGCGGATGACAACAGAGGTTAGTCAGTTATCATGAAAATGGATGTTGAAAGTGAACAATTCCTTTGAGTACATTTGGCTTTGTGGAATGATAAGTGTTTGCAAGGATACATAAAAGTGTCAAGAAAAAAGTGATCCTGCCTGTGAAAACCAGGCCAAAGTCTCAAAATGTAATTATGAGATAATAAGCATCAAAACCATTCATTTCTATATGATTTCAGTCTTTGACATGTTCTAACTCAGTTAATGTTAAAGATATCAAGATTGTATTTTCAAGGAATGTTCTTTATATTATGGTAGTTGGTATAATGTAGAAAACAGCATATCACCAAAGAATTACTTGCTGGGTTTTCAGAGGCAGGCTCACAAACTATAATTTCAAAGACTGTTACGAGGTACACTCACATATAGAGAAAGAAAGAGAGACCGTGATATGAAGCGTCTTGCCAATGTGCCACTTTTATCAGTCAAAGGAGGGTTGAATAAAGAACGGACCATCACATTTCAACAGATAAATAAATGGTAAGAAAATTACCAGTTGGAATTGAGAATGCAAATATAAAATAGTTAGATTATGAATGTAAATATTCTAATGAAAGTCAATGGAAGATTTGCAAAAGAAAATCTAGAATTATTCAAAAAAGTTAAATATTTACAAAACCAAAATTGGAGAGCATGTCTGTTATCTAAAATATGTCTAAATGCTTGTGCGATGCTCCAACCCCTGAGCTACAGGAAAGCTGTAATATAAAATTAATTGTAACATTACAACCAAACACAGACTGGAAGATATCTTCGGGTCAGGCACGTGTCCGATGAAACCGTCCATAGTGTCAATTGAAAGTGGCTTGGGTTTGAGCTCACAAAGTAACCCCAAACCAAATAGTTTGGAAATATTGAGATCTGCTCTGCAATCACTGTCAAAATGTTCTGCAGTTCTCTTTATTAATACACAACGTCCCTGCTCTCGCCGTCTCTCTGGATCTATGACATTGTGTTTACCAAGTATTCTGCTCTAATGCATAATGTATTAGAAAATATTTTTGTCACCACCTCCTCTTACTCTTGTCAGGCACGAGTGGTGAAAAAATGACAATGAAAACAATAACTGTATACCGAGATTGTCTCGATATGTTTTTGCATCCGTCTCTTTTAAAACGGGTACAATAAATCAATGCAAGCATAATCAAACCACTGGTTTAAGAAATGCTGATCAACACCTTCATCCTTGCATTCATTAACGGTGTGAATAAGACTAAACCTCTCTCAGAAAGGTGTGATCGTACGGCAAAACAAATGTCTGTTTTCATAGCATGGAGCATCGTCTTTCAGTGCAGTGTTTCAGTGACTGTAAATAGATGCAGGAAAGCGGTATGACTCATCCCATCCTCTGTTCACTGCTTCCATAAAACCTCTCTCTCTCTCTCTGTGTGTCTCTCTCTCTTTCTCTCTCTGTCTCGGCTCAGCGAGAGTCATTTTCTCTCATATAGCAGTCAGCTCAGTACGTGGGCTGTTAACAATCAATTAACCACCAGTGCTGCACGCACGTAGAGCCGTCATCAAGAATCCTTCAATCCTCTGCGGCTATGCTGCGACCGTGCTTAACAAAAACAAGACAAGGAATGAGGGAGAGACGGATATAAATGTTATTTGCCTTCAGCTTTAGGCCATGTACTTGATGCCTGTAATGTGTTGGCAGCTTGTTAACACATGTTTTTTCCGAACATTCACACTATGAATGCTTTAGCACTCAGGAGGAGAGATTGTGACACAGGTGCCTCAGTCTAGTACATATCACTAGGTAGGAGGTGCCGGTTACTGCAGTTTTTCAGTACGTTTCTTTAAAAAAGTCACTGTTTTCAGACAGAGCTGTGCTCAGACTGTAAACAGTGGAGGGGCGAACAGACACGTGGAGTGACACCGGCGGTGGGGAAATAAGGCGAAACTGACATGCTCCATTGACTGGGCTGTGGAAAATAACTCGCTAGTCGCTGCTCTGAGGAACACGCACATGGCAGAAATTCAATGAACTCTTGGCATTATTGAATGATGCTGATGCGCTCGAGGGTTCAAAGGGCGATTACGAGTGTTGGTGTATATCCATTATAGGTTTTAAATGACAGAATTATTAAGAGTTTTCATCGAGGGTTGTGGGAAAATAAAGGTCCCTGAGCTTTGCTGTCCGAAGTATGGACGGATTAACTCATGTAATCGCATGTAAGGTTAACAGCAATGTTGTACTTTTTATTATAAAAGGTTGTCCTATTTTGGAAGATTTCACAGTGTTTTTTATGTGCTAAACAATAGATGTTCATGTTTCTATTTTTCAAAAAACGCTTTATATTTCGCAAACACTTACTCACTTGTGTGTTCAACACATTTGATCAGCTTCAGTGAAGTCACCTTTTGAATAGAATTTACAGAAATGTTTTCCCTGAGATGCTTTTTAAACAATATTCTCAACAAAGTTCTTATCTTTTCTTTCTTCATTATTCAGTCAAAGTCATTCATTAAAAATATTATCGTTAAATAAAATGTTAGGTTTGTCATTTTAAAACTTCCATGTTTGCAAAAATAATTTTTCTTCACTTAATAGTTTCAGATATTTAGGCATACACCTTCAGATCATTTTTTTAAATGATGGAAAACATTTCACCCGAGTGTCCAAAAACGTTTGACCGGTTGTGTATTTCATTTTTCTCTATTCTCAGAAAACAGGCTGTTGAGTTAAGTACCTATATCCGAAAACGCTCTGATTGGTCAAGTCTGTTGTGATTGGTCACCTGCTTAAGATAATTACCATATCCATGGTATACCCCAATTGTGGGGTTTGTGATGTCACAAGCTCATTGTAGTCCCTACGAGCTGTTATTGTAGTTCTTAAAAAGATATTCATGTTAAAGAGAATATCTCCCTTTGCTGTCAACTTTGAGCTTCGTGACTTATTTATTTATACTGTCAATTTTTTTTTGTCTTACAAAGTGTCTGAATTATATTTCAATTGATGCCACAACGATGCCATTGTATCATTTATTTATATATATTATACATGTATAGTTACTGTGGATCCCAGTCTAGATTAAGTTTGGTTGAGCTCGTATTGAAATCTCTTTTGATTTGTTATTCTAGCTGCATGAGGGAATTAATATGGTCTTTTCTGAGAAAAGTCTGACATGTAAACGTCTGCATTTGTGTTTCATTTCTCATCGTTCACAGTTAATGTGGTGATGTGCTGTGATGAGTATTTCATCTCTTGCGTTCAGACAGTATGTGTCACTTCCTCTGAATGGCTCAGCGTCACAGACTGGCCGTAGGAAAACTGAATATATTTAAACATATACGACCGGGAAATACGCAATTGGATATCAGAGCAGCTGACAGGCGATCACATTTAGGGATCCAATATTTCATTTGCTCACAGAGTCTGTGGCTTTTGTAGGCCCTTGTGTGCTGTGATCACTCGTGGTGATGTGCCACAGAGATTCTGGCAAGTATTCACCAGATCTAATTCAACATTATGCAATGATGAATGACTGTGAATGAAAATCTGCCTTCTTGATCAGGATAACATCACCTGTCACCGCCCAACTTTTGCGTCGTCATATTAAATCTCCATTAATTCAAAAGCTTTATTGGAGCAGGTTTTGTATCTTCAAAAGACCCATTATAAGATTTCAGTCACATGACCATACTCCTATTTGCCGTCGTTGCCGTTTGTCAAACATAAAATGTTAATTGGATTGCTAAGTGAGAAATATGGCATCCAGTAGAATCCACATCCCGTCAAAATATTTGGAAAAAGCAATATTTCAAATGAGATTTTAATTTGGATAATCTTTTGAACTTTAATAGAGCCCGAGCCGGTGGGCATATTGAGATTAGCACATCATTATTAAACAAAAGTGACACAAAACCATCAATTCTCCGTCCGTGACAGATAAACGCTTTCCATTGCACAAATAATATTAGTTCTGCCTACTGACGCCAGCTCTTATCTGCCTCTGGTTTATTGGGTTCACGGTGCTGTCAGGTGCAGAGAGATTTGACAGAAATGTTTGCATATATGAATAGCTACAGTCAGCCACATATATACGTTGGGAGATCCTTGGAGGAAGCCTAAGGCACAGTGAATGAAACACGTCCATATCAGTGGTTTAATGCAATTCCCCCTGCTCATCAAACACAGGGCGAGAGTGATTATACACGGAGAGGGACAGAGACACGAGATGAAACGTATGGTTTACAAATATCACCAGCCCGTATTCTGTATCATTATCATATTAATGCTCGCCGTAATGATGGACGTGTCTCGAGGTTGGAGCCGTAGAATTAGATTGTCAGTAAAGGTGAGCACAACCATTGTTGTTACCTCGGGGTGTATGCGCAATACTGTACATCACCTGTTGTGTTTTGAAATCTTTGGATGAAACCGCCTCAAAATGAATAGATATGATATTCTGTCATTCTGAATGCATTATGTATTAGAAGAGTATCAACAGGGGGATGTGAATTGAAATTTGTATTTGCTTCAGATTTCCATCTGTTGATTTGTATTATTAATTTTAAAATCTGGTCCTTTCGCGAAAGATTATAATATATTTATGCCGGGAGATTTAGTTAACCTCTACTCATGCATACATACAGAATTATATCCAGGCAGGCAACCGATTCTCCAACACTCCTCTCAATAAATAACATAAAAGATGGCTTTATTCAATATTCAAACGCAGAGCCATTGATCATAACAATGGTTTAGAAGAGCTCATTAAAGACAGAAGCCTTTTGCATTAACTACATAGCCCAGGTCCTCAGATACATCTCAATCCACAGAGATTGTGCGAAAACCATCGCAGCCACATTGTTTATTATGAATGATCCTTTATTTCTGAATAACCAAATGACCTTACAGAAATCGCCCTTGCGTTCTCTCTGGGCAGACTTCAGACCGTATAAATGTGACTCCGTTATGTTCGTTCATTTTAAAAGAAACAAAGCAGTCACACCGAACAAAGAATTACACTGGAAGAGAATTTCAAGGGCACTTTGGCTAATTCAGATGGCCAGGTTGCATAGCAACTTCATCCATTCAGTCCAAGCGAGTGTCAAACCCTGATTTCCATGAGCAATTTGAGATGATGTCATTATCTATTAACAGCTTGGACACGGGTGGCAAAACGCTCCACTTTCAAGAAACCAAGAAGCAATTCTTAGTCTATTTTTACAACAGGGATGATGTAATGCTTTTGAGTTTATGAATCGTGCAGCGCCACCCTGTGGTACTACGAAACATTCCTTTATGGAAGTTTCTCAAACAAATGACATCATGTGTTTACATGGTGGGTGGGTTAAGGTGGTAGATCAGAAAGAAGTGAAAGAGACGATGGGTGAGGGAGAGAAAGCAGGAATCTTACTGAGTCGATGTGGATGAGCGAGAAAGATACAAATGTGAAAAGAAAACGGAGAGCGTTTGGAAATTGAGGTGGCAAACTCTGTGGGGTCAGATATTTTGTGGGATCCGGTTAAAAAAACAATCCCAATATTTACTTAAGCCACTTAGCAAAAAAAAGAATTTCGTTGGACCGTGGATGGTACTGTAACACCACAGAAATAGTAACAGCACTGCATTCATACATAAACATAATTACCATATTGATATAGTGTAGTTCATTTATATATGCTACCATTGAAATTGTTCATCTTTTGGGAGCTTGTAGGTTATAAAACATGCACCTGCACAACTCTACAGTAGCAATACAACCAAATTTTCAATTGAATACTACATTTAATTCCATCATGTAAAATCTCAATAATATTTAAAACAATATTTTCACAGTGTCTTATAAACACCTGCGCTAAAGGAACCAACACCATGTATAAGATGATCCAGGGTGGCTTTCTGTTGTTAAATTGCGCCGCCTTGTGGTAAAAATTGAGACTTAGAGGCATGTTTAGGCTATTATAGAAATGCTGTGTTCTGCCCTTTATTCTTCCTTTTGGAAAACTGCAAGTGATCAGTGTACAATTCTCAATGTTCATTAAAAGATCAGAAGAAAGTCTGGTTAAAGGATCAAAGCTGTTGTAATGAGTAGATTTAAGGACCAAGACTATATAACTGTGTAATAAACATTAAAGAAATAAAAAATAATTAAATACACTACCCATCAAACGTTTAGGATCACTTATTCTTTATATTTTCAACAATTAAAGGGATAGTTCACCCAAAAATGATGTTATTTACTCACCCTCAAGTTGTTTCAAATCTGTATACGTTACTTTGTTCTGCTTAAAACAAAAAGATGCTTGGAAGAATATTTGTAATGTTCAGTTCTGGGACATCATTGACTGGTAGGAAAAATTTTAATGGCATCAAATGTGCCCCAGAACTGTTTGCTAACATCCGTCCCAGAAATGAAAATTGCTAACATTCTGCCACAGCCTATTTTTTTTATTGTGTTTATAGAAATGTATACAGGTTTGGAACAACTTGATGAACAAATGAACACAGAATTTCATTTTTGGGTGAACTATCCCTTTAATAGTGAACTCATCAAAACGACACAAATGTTATTGCAGAAATTATACCACAAATTTGACCTCCACCCCCCCAAAGGATTTTATGCCAGTTATTTAAGTCTTTTTTGTAGAGTGTCAGTAGGAAATAGAATTTCTTTTTGCCCTTAATTGTAATAATACAGTGCGAGGTTTGTATGCACATGTGTGACAACAGCCACAAACAAATGACACTGGATTATTACAAATAATGGCAAAAGAAAGTTTGGAAATGTAAACTGATATGTTCTACTGACACCTTACAGAAAAAGATCTACGAATTATGTAAAATAACTGTCTTGAAATAATTAGTGCTGTATATTTCAGCTTTAGTGTAGTCAACCTTTGGCTAGAATGTGCAGAAATGTTTTCTTGGCATTTCATCAGCCAACTTCTAAAAGTATTACATTGTGATGCTTTTGAAATAATATTGAAGGTTCGTCTTCAATTTCAATAACGTTTTGTTTTATAATGAAAATAATTGTAAACATCCAGACATGCTTCGGATCAGTCAAGTTACCCTAAACGTTCGAGCAGTAACGTATACAATAAATATAAAATGATCAATATATCAGCAATAAATACTGTTTTCCTTAAGGAAGGTATGCGTCAAATAAAAAAATGGGGAAGATACGTTGTACTAGCGTTGTAAACGGACAACATCAGTTTTGTTGTTCAATATAAACAATGCACCAAAAATATATGGGTGGAGAAATTCAGAACTTAATGTGACTCATTTCCCATGGTGCCTCTGTATAAACCGGCAGGAAATTAAGTTTGTTTATCCAATATTAGTTTCTACAGTACTGGCACAAGGTTACCTTTAGCATCACCTGTTAGCATCAGTTTGCCTGAACCCAAATAATCTGCTATTTATAAACCACACGCTCCTCTTATAAACTAAATGCCACTTTATACTTGTCAACTGTTAAAAGCCCTCTCATAAAAAAAAATAAAAAAAAATCAAAGATCAGTTACAGGTTTCCTTTCCATTACCGTCAGAAAAAACAGCTTTGAAGATAAACTGATTCTCTTGGAGGAAATAAAAAAATAAATTATTGAAAGATTTTGAAAAGAACTCTGGGAAATTCCCGGATGCAAATTTAGACTCAACTTATCATTCATCATCACATCTCACACAAACACACTCACACTGAGGGTGACAGGCTGTGAGGGTAAAAGCTTTCAGTCCTGTTTCTTGATGTGTCCGGTACTGTGATGGTTTAGTTCTTTGGGGCTGAAGTCTCCACAGAAGCCATTAGTTGAAGGCCGAGACTCTGACGGTGAGTGTCTTGGTGTTGATTCATGAAGACATTGATACTGCTCCACAAAATCTTGGCATTTCTGCGCAAACCCGCAAAAATCACCTGCCACAAAATAAGACAATTAACATTAGTACAGTCTAATGCAAACCTCTTATAACCGGGGGCCTCACTTATGATACGTGAGTAGGCACAGATTTGATCGTAAAGCGTGTACGCAAAAATACACTTCAACGTTTATATTTATAAAAATTGGGGGTTCTTCCACTTGACCCCATGTATTTAATATTAATAAATGCGACTGGCCTTTCATCAGAATCTATACATATATCACAAGCAAAAATGTAAATAAGACATTTTAAAATTACAAAATGTCTGGTGGGGAATGCAACATTACAAAGTTGAGTAGGGCCTTAAAAACGTTTTCAGACTGACATTAAAGGCCGTGGGTCATAAAAGGTCCATGGGTTTAAGAAACAGTTGAGAAACACTGTACTAGCAAGCAGCACTGAAAACGCAATGTAACATTTTCTTCGTGTCTTTATGAAGTTTAACATGCTGAATACGAAAATCTAAAATGTTTTACCGTCGACAATACTCACAAAAAAAAGGATGCAGATATGACAA
The DNA here is from genome assembly GCF_947034865.1 of Barbatula barbatula. Taxonomy (NCBI): domain Eukaryota; kingdom Metazoa; phylum Chordata; class Actinopteri; order Cypriniformes; family Nemacheilidae; genus Barbatula; species Barbatula barbatula. Next base: position 14,055,468 of record NC_136784.1, read on the forward strand.
GGTACTGGCGTAACACTGAGCAGTTTAACATAACAGTTACTATAACTTCATCATTAAAAACATCATAAGTGAACATTTGATTTTATGACTAAGAGGCCGTTTACATGTGACCATTTTCAACCGCAAACAAATATATGTTTTGGCTGTCCGTTTACACGGAAACAGCATTTTAGGGCCTGAAAACGGGTCTCAAAGTGCAACTTTTACCATGTAAATTGCAAGAGGGAACATTCTGAAAACGATGATGTCACTCAGATGCGTGTCGCGCGACAACATGCCAAAACAACATGGCGGCTTCCCGTACTATGAGCTCTCTCTGCTCAACGATGTATAAATGTGGATTTGCTGCACCAATAAGACCAGAGGAGAGACACGATTTACATTCACCAGACTTTTTAATACCATTGGTCGACGTATATCTGTGTTTATAGCACTTTTGGCTTATAACTGTACATGTGTATAGTGTATATTAAGCACCACAGAATTTTACAAGATCTATAAAATGACAACAATTTGTTACCACATTCATATCATGGGTAAGGTATAACAATATATGCATGTATCTTTCTTACCATATGTGATCTTTCCTTTGTCTTGACAATCAATGGCCCTAAAGAGGTCACCAGCAGCGAGCTCGCCGACCCCCAGAGCCGTTTTCAAAATTGTGGCCAACTCATCTTCTACAACAGCTCCATCTTCTTGTGCTTCAAACATCTGGAGAACAGAACAAATCTGTTATTTCAGTGATCATTTCAAAACATTTACATCATATCATATTGTGCCATCGATAAAGACTCAAATCAACATCCTTAACTCCACGATCTAATAATAGCATGTGGTTTGTGTCTCTTTTTAGGTTCGTCTGCCATAGAGGAGGAACCATAATGAGAGTTTACAGAAACAAGACTCACAATGAAGGCCAGTTTAATGGTGTCCAGATATCTGAAAGGTCTGCAGACCACGGACAGAGCGATGACATACTCTTTCACGTCCATCACCCCATTCTGGAAACACACAATCTGTTTAAAACCACAATCTGACACGCAGTATGCAAACATCCATCATCATCATCATCATCATCATCAGAGAAGATTGTGCTTTGAATAGATTAGTAAAGCCGTTTAAGTCACACATTTTTGTCAAAACAAGCTTAACCTCTTCAAAAAGTGAGAAGATGTCCTGGACTGCCTCTGTCATGGGTTGGTTGAGATACCGGGCAAAGGCCTGCACGTCCAATCGGTTTCCACTCATCTGACGAGCCCTGATGGCTTCCTCATGAAGGACTTCATCTGTGACCCTCGTCTTCAGTCTGTGATGCAAAAAGCCAAATAAAACAGACACAGCAAGTGTCATTGTACAACTCTTACCATATCTACTGCTTGAGATCACGATGTGTAGGTTCCCTTGCAAGTTACAGTTGTACAGTACATCACAATTCCATTTGACGTTCATGTGAAGTCGCCATAAAAAAAGACATTTTTTTTTATATTTAGGCTAGTAACAGTCACCTCTTCTCTATTGGTTGGGTATTGCTTCTGGTTTAAACACTTAAGATTTCTGTGAATTAAAATACGTTGTCTCTCAGTGTGTCCCTTTGTCACATCCATAACAATCGTCTTTCCCTCATCTTAAATAGAAAATGTGTATATAGAGTGATATCTGGACTTGGTTTATATTTGACTAAACCCCTTAGACAGTTTATTCTATATTGTGGTATTAAATAAATACATTCTTTACATAATTTATAAGTCTTCACTGAAAATGTCAAATAAAAAACTTAACCTTTTTGACTCCAAGGCCACACACTAAAATCACTAAAAATGTCGAGAACCCCTGCTTAAGTAATTTTACTCTAAAAATAATTTTGCATTTTTTACATAGTTTTCACCCAAGTAAAACATGTTTTACTTGGGTGAAAACTATGTAAAAAATGCAAAATTATTTTTAATGTACTTTTTAAATTGTAACAAATTACATGTATTTATCAAATGTAGTCGAGTAAAAAGTATTACATAGGCTATACTTTATGTAGTTAAGTACAATTTTTCCCAACACCTCTCTACACCTCTGCAATACCGGAATTGCCTGCATGTCAAATATTGCAAATGTCCAGAGTCAACATTGTTTAGAATAGCCGAATGATTTGAGTACCTCAGCAGTTGCTTAGGTAAATGCAGACAGCAGCGACAGGCAAGCAAATGTTAATGCCCCTGTGTGCATAAGTGCAAGAAAGTTGTGTTTTAATACACCAAGATGATATAAAATAAGCGATCCGATAAGTCTATAAAGTTATTGTACATCCCATTTTCAATATCGTGCAACTCCTAATGCAAACCTTAAATACCACCCACTGGATTTCCAAATGCAGAAATTCTGGACCATGAAATTTAGCCTTTAAAGTAAAACCCTGAATTTCATAATTCCAGTCCCTTTTGATTGTGTTTCCAAATCACACTCACTAGAGGGCGCCAAGTTCACTACCAATAAACATCATCATACTGCTGTAGCATCATTTGCTCTCATTACGGTCCCTGTGCTGGCAGGCAGAGAGCTGCGTTTCATCAGTCAACCCGGTGTTTCTCACTCTACCGAGCGTAATGGCCGCTAACACTTCAGCTTTACTAGATCAATACTGTGATGTAGAGCTGAGCTTTGGGGATGAAAATGCTGATGGATTGAATGACTCATTCACCTCATGACCAAACACTCATGTCTCTCATAACTGTGAACACAATTAATAATAAAATGACTTCAAATAGCTACAGAGTTTATACAACGAATCCTATCTGATGCTGGTTCTAAAGACACTAATACTTCAGCCAGCTGGTTGGTCTACTCACCCTAAACAGCGCACCAGTCTTGCAAACTCCAGCAAGCAGGTGTCTCGGGGCAAACGCAAAGGGCCCTTGGCCATAGCAAGCTTGCAATCTTCAAAAGAGTAGTCGATGATGGGCACCCCCAGCGCCCTACAAAACAAACACAACACATGATGTATATTGCTGACAATGCATTCCTGATGACGTTCTTGTACGGGAAAGACTGGTTTGGTTGAAAGTAAGGTGTAAGGTTAACCGAATCTAGTAATTCTGCAATGTCATGTCAGCAAATTTTATGAAATAATATGATGAATACGTGAATAAATACGTACATTGTTAAAATATCTGTAAAAGGCGGCACAATATTCACCCAAACGTGAAAAGATTCTGTCAGGATTTACTCGCCCTCAAGTAGGGATGCACAATAAATTATCGTCCATATTGCTTTTGGCGATGAATAGTCATTTTTTATTTTATCGGCAGATATATTGCAGCCGATAAATCACAAATAATTTCCTCAGGGTGAATTTTTTAAGCTCACAGTTCAAATTCAGTACAGTAATGTCTTTGCTAATATCAGTATGAGAATGACAAAGTATTGTTGGTAGGTACAGTATGTAGGTACAGTATTTATGAATGTGTAAATAATAGGAAGAAAAGCATATGATATGAATCCGACTGATGTATGCTTTCTGTCTCGATCATGGTTAGTTATCTTCTTTCCCCTGAAAATAATGTACCAAGCCTACTTTGCACTAGTTGGTTACCTTGTTTTCTGAAGTCAATGTTTTCAAATAAAAGCAGTTGTCCACTTTTTGCCTTTTCTTTCGGTCTTAGGGAATTTTATATTACTATTTAGATACTGTATATCAGCCATATATATCGGTTATCGACTTACAATGTTAGAGAACTATCAACTATCGTTATCGGCCAAAATGTACATCTCGGTGCATCCCTACCCTCAAGTTGATCCAAACCTGTATAACTTACTTTCTTCCTAATATATTTCTCTGTGTTCACCGGAACAAAGAAACGTATACAGATTTGGAACAGCTTAAGGGCGAGTAAATTACATTTTTGTGTGGGGAAATGCAGTGCATTGCATAAATGTATTTGCTGAAAAAAATGAAAAAAGATCACCAGCACATTTCTCTTTTTCGTTTCAAGTGCAGGTGTCCCGTCACTTTAAAAATGAAGATGACTCACTTGGCCATGATCCGCCTCACATTGCTGGCGAATAACGCAGGATCCTTCTTCTCTTCCTCTGATGGGCTGTATGTAGGGAGATACTAGACGGACAACATTAATTTACTGATTCATACTGTACACCATAAAATACTATATATCAGATATTGATATTTGAATGAAAGCGCTCACCTCTATTTCTACGGAATTGTGTAACTGGCATAACGTCAGCCATAAAATCTTAAATCTGAAAGCAAACATTGGGATTTTGTCTGTGAGCCATAGGGGAGAGTGGGGTGGTTTGTGCCAGGGGGGGGAAGTAGTTCCACCCCTTGTTTTTGGAAACCCATAGAAGAAATTGGCCATGTGACCACATAATTTTGAAAAGCCATCCATTTTACTCATCCTCCAAAGAAGAGAGACACATGGCATGAGAAGTAAGCACATTTTAGCTCAAAAAACTGTATTTTGTCTTTCAAAGTAAAATTCCTATGATCAAGGTTTTTTGATTATAGTGTCTGAACAATTATAGACAAGTTGGAAAAACATTAGCACTTAAACAGTGTGAATAGCAGGCTACACAATGTGTATATACAGTAAGCATGATGTTAGCTTTTCACTGCTGGATCATGCTAGTTTTCAAACTTGTGGGTGTGGGGTGATTTGTGCCAAAGGGCCTGGGTTAAGTTGTGCCAGTGGTATAACTCACCCCCACTTATGATTATTTTCAACATATTATTCATTTTGTAATTGTACTCTTACATTTTAGCACTTCAACTATTTGACATACACACACAACAGCGAAAATAATAGGGCTGAAAAAACGAAAATGAATGAAAATTAGAAGAGAGGGGCTCTGAAAGTGTCCAAACCAACCAAACTCAAAAAGAAAGCGACTGTCTACAGTAGAGAGTGACATCTCCAGCGTTGCAGGTAAACCAAATCCTATAACTACGTTGGATTGGTGGAGAAGGTTGAGGGTGGAGACATGAGCAAAAAAAGGCAAAGTTGTAAGAAGTCTGTGGATGGAAACCCCATCTTTACATTTAAAAAGAATTATGAAGAAGTCATCCCTAGAGGTGATCTGCTCAAGGAACAACCCACACCCCATAAACAGGTACAGCCAGAAGGAAGCAGAAGTTTATATTCCCCTGCAGCATTGAGAAGTGGGATGTTAAGGAATAGACAAGATAGCTAGGCCTATTGTGTATTACATTTTTTGTGTTTTCCCAAAAACTACAAAATATGACTTATTCCAACAGTTTAATAAGGTGACAATATCTAAATAAACCTTAAATGATCAATTTTTTTTATTTCATTTGTCTTGCTTTCATATAGCACTACAGTTCACAACATTAGAATGTTCTGATTTACTTCAGAAATCACTGGCACAATTTACCCCAGCGTATTCTCCCCAAAGGCACAACTCACCCCGCGTCAGGGTCAAGTTGTGCCACAAGACCACTTTTTTCCCAAAAGCTATATTTCTGAAACAATTGATTTCAGATCCAAAGTTATTGTTCTCAGGGATGCACCACATCCTGAAATATATGTACATTCTCAAGTTGAAGGCATTACAGTCATGGCCTTACTTTAAAGTCACTTTGAGTAAAAACTGGCACAACTCACCCCACTTTCCCCTACATGCATACAAGCATGACATACAGTCCACACCCAAAGGACTGACAAGAGGTTGGGGAAATGTTATTTTCTACTTAATGTTTGCTGTAATTTGACAATATAGGCGGTCTTTAGCTTGTCACCACACAAACATAGTTAATTCGTCCCAATACGCAATCTATGGCATATTTCATTCTGTAGGGTGAAATACAGTATGACCAATCCCGACAGGTTTCATGAGATTCACTGACTGAACGTCTCATATCGCTTTCATTATAATACACAGTGACAAACAGGGTGAATGAGAACTCGAGGGAACTCACGCTCCAGGGCCCTGCCATGTCCATGAGATGGTATCCTAGTGAGAAAAGAAAGGCAATGAATAGGTTTGGCATCCCTAACAAACTTTAGGGACGAAGGTGCTAAACTAAACAAACAGGCTAAACGAGGACACTCCTATCAACAACCTGCACACACACTTCCAACTCCAAACTTGACTTTACCGTCGGCGCCTGACCTTGATCTTGTGATAGTACGACCTGTTCTTATATTCCAATAGGAATAGACGCTACGAAAGGAGCTCGGACGTGTTTTCCAGGAAGTCTAAACATAACCTGTCTGCTTTGCTTGTATTATTTATCAGAGGAACCCACATTGACCTCAAAGACAGAGAGAAGACAGAAAGTGGACAAAGACGCGATCCATCGCACAAATAGTGAAATGTTTGTTCTGCTATGAGCAGAGTCAATGAGCTGTGAAAAGGCTGCTGGGTTGAATGGAGCAACATAATCTCTTTCTGACAGGAAGTGGGAGTGGCTTAACATTGACACTGTAAGGGCACACCCTGTTTGGGTGGACGGTTATTCTTACCATCTCGTTCGGATAACGCAACACCACAGGCTGCACAGGAACTCCAGGGATGAACGCACCTGGAGGAGAGAGAAATGGGTGAGGATGAGCGGGAGTGGCAGGGCTTGTATTGTGACAGCTATAGGGGCTGGGTGTGGCTATATACAGGGGCTGGGTGTGGCTTTACAGTCCCATTTACTGTAATGGAACATGACTCTCGTGTGGGTGTGAACTCCAGTATCCAAAATCATTAACCTCTGGGTGGATAAAAACTTCATAAGTTTATTCATTAATTATGATTCAATATTCAAAATAATTCAATTGAAACGTTGAGTCTTTATTAGACATGATGAGTGTAGTTAAATTAAAATAAACGAAAACAAAATAACAAAAGCAGCCATTATCTGCTTTTGTCTATAACAACATTAAAAGCACAAATAATTCAATTTTATTTATATAGCGCTTTTCACAATTTGCATTGTTCCAAAGCAGCTTTCCAGGGGAGAAACGAACCCCCCCCCCCAAAAAAGGGTACGACACAGAACATGAATAGTTTAACTTGTTATAAAAAAGACCTAGTAAATAATATCTAATATCAGCATCTCCTGGTGGTTTATTTAGCATATTTTGCATTAAGTGAATGCTTGGCTGAAAAGATGCGTCTTTAATATAATAAAATGGTTTCGTCAGACACACGCGACTGACCCGAAGTTAACTTACGGTTAGTGTTTGTTTCTGCAGCGAATAATATAACTATTTACATTTTCATCAATTAATAATAACAATATTAATTTAAATAAATATTTTATTGTATAATAATAGTATTAAATTAACAATTTTATATCATTTGTTGAATGGGTCAAGTAACTGTCGCATTTAAGTCTAGTTAACTTTAAAAAAAGTTAACTTTGGGCCACAAAATCAAGAATATGCAGAAACTTTTAGAGGCTGTTCACATTTCGAATCTTTTGTGTGCGCAAAATCGCTACTTTAAATGTAAAAGCGCAGCACACACGCTCAATTGCGGATTTACGCATGCGGTGTGGGGCCTCATTTTTCAAGGCCCGTCAGCACCACATCGAAATAAAATATTTCAACTTTTCAGAATGCTGCACCGCAGGTCATGTGACAACAACCAAACAACCAATATAGACAAGGTCAGTGAAGATGGAGACACAACTAACGTATCCTTTGTTAATACCTCCTCTTCTCAACGGCTTGCGTGACCCATGGTTGCTTAGCAACGACAGATGCCAGGAGAGTGCAATCTCCTAGGTGCTTTGGAGAAAAAGGAGAAAGCGGTGCGGCTCGCGTTTTCTATGCGAAATGTGAATCAACCCTAATGTTTTTGATGAAACCTATAGATTTACTTTATTCGTATTATGTTTTTATTTTTCAATTATTTCTCTTAATAACCATGTCGCAAACCAGTTATTAACATATTGTGCAGATGCAATTGAAATACCTGTAATGAGCTGGACACCCACTTAAAATCATGATTAATACAGCCATGAAAATTCTGTTATTGCAAACAAACCTTCTTGTCACTAAACATGTCTTTTCATGCAAGCACAATATTTCTATTTAATCCATTCACTTTCATATTATGGTAACTACAAGTGACCACCCTTAGGAATAATAAAGTGAAATGAAATATTATTGTTTTAGTATAATAACTTTTCTGGGAAGGTGAGCAGCAATGCCATTTGCCAGCTTGCAAAATGCCCTTCAGCTTGCCACTCTTTATTACCTGCTGATAACATGAGGGGAAATCAGATATCCTGTTCGGCCAACAATGTTTCTATTCATATTATAGTTCATTGCATGCATCATTTTAGCGATTAAAAAAATAAACATTTAATACTTTTTATTTGTAGTATGTACTACGTAATGATCTGTCAAGTTAATTAAACAGTTGGACATTTTGGAGGGGTTCAATGAAAATTTGTGGGGGGCAATGAACCCCCAAGCCCCCCAGACCGCACTTTTATATAAAGCTATCAAAACGACTCCAAAAATGAAACGGCAAAGGACATTTAAAAACAACAGGTGTGAACCAAAGTGAAACTCATGCAAATCTACAAACCACCTTTTTCCAATTTGCATCTTTGCCATTGAGAAACAGCAGCCTTGCCTGACCAATTGGTTCCTTGACAATATATTCTCTCAATAACAAGAAGTCAGCCAGAAGCAAAGGTGCTTCTTAGCTTTCCAGTCATCAATATACCAATAAAACCCATTAAACATTATGGTCAATGTAAATTTGACACTATATACTATATTGCTTACAACATAATGTTGAATGAACACTGCTGAACAAAGGCACAGAAAGTGCCACAACTCTCGGCACACATTCAAACTCCATCACAGGGCCATTGTGGCTTTTGTTTGGGAGAGTTATCTGGCTGCAGGTGTTGTTTGGTAAATCGAGAGCTCCAGAATTGAATGTCGTGGAGAGAAAAGTGAGTAAGCCAGGCCAGGCGAGAGAAGGGGAGGAGATTAAGGGACCAGAGCCAATTCAGTGATTGACAGAAGAGGGGAATTTGAGATGAAACTACTCCACAGTATACACAGGAAGAGGAAGTCGATCCCCAAATCTCTCAGCTCTGTGAAGCACGATGAGCCGCAGATTAGAGAGAGAACAATTATACCTACAGGGCAAATATTTGGCCCAATATTGTGAGGGACCATCTCGACCAAACACTAATCTCTCGCAAATACTCGGACACTTTCGGCCTGAGCGTGACAGCGTTTTTTAGACCGCAGATATCAGATGTGCATAGAACGAGCAAGTTTATACATACCAGGCTTAAACGCGATGAGACAGGATCTATTGGTGCATGTGCCTTCCGGGAATATCATGATCTAAAAAACAGATCACAGACAGAAAAGAACTGCCTCGGCTTATTCCTTCACACATGCTTACACAAATATACTGATCAAAATATTTGAATACACAAAATATATCAAAGTATGGATGATTCTGCATGAGAAGCTTAAACAAACTATGTTTTAATGCTTGATGTCTATTTTAGAAATAAAATCACTTGAGTTAGTCGATTTGGCAAATAACCATCTGGACCCGAGGTCATTTTTAGCTGATGAAAATTACTAACATTCTTCCAAATATCTTTCTCTGTGTTCATCAGAACAAATTCATTTATACAGGTATGAAATGTTATTCTGGGTGAACAACCACAGTGTCAAAATACTTTTTGGGAGCTAATAAAGTGTGTTTGTTCTACCTGAGGCCACTCGCCAGCCGAACACGCCCTGCGTCTGATCTCCTCAACAGTCTTTTTCCTAGAGTCCTGATCCGAGCGAGACACAAACACGGGCCGGATGAACTTAATAAGGGCTGAAAGAACAACGGAAAAGATTTACATGAGGAAAAAGAGACGACCTGCAAAATGCTGAGACACATTTTATTATCCAAACATTCAAAGTGATTTTCTCAAACAAACAAAGCAAAATGATAGTTCTTATTCAAACTACAATCAAATGTGAATCTGCACCCAATGGTAAGAAGCACATCACAAATGTCCCTACCAGGATTGATTCTCATAAACAATAGGACAGCGTTTATACAGCAACCCACAGAACATTTGGACTCGGGACACTTGAACGAGATGAGATTGTTAGTCTTTTTACAGAGAAATCCTAAATTATTGAAATGTGTAAGGAAAAAAGGTCTTTATTCACCTTAACACAAAGTGCAAAAAATGTAGATCTAGTTTCAACCGTTTCTCTGGATCCTATGATGTGGATTGACAGCTTGATGCAATTTCCTCTCACATATCTAATTTAAGCCTTTGGTTTACGAGTTAAAAATATGATTTCACGAAATCATGAAGCTGTGACTATGTAAACACAGCAGACATCACCTGTATGTTTTAAAAGTGTTACTATTTTATATTCAACCATTCAGACAGATGGTATTCATTTTCGGGTGGGTTCGCATTCTCTTAAAGTTGGGAGCACCAGTGCTGCTACCCATAGATATGGTGCCACCCAGGTAAAAGTAAATTTCAAGCTTTTTTCTACATTTATTTGCTTAATGTATGCAAGTCGCCTTTGCATGCTATTCAGTTATTAAAAAAAGTCTAATCTTTGCAGTTATATTAGAGGAAGGGGATTGTTTACATTGTGTAGTTAAAAAGTTGTTTGCAAAATTTGCACAATAAAATGGTTCTGTATTTTGACTGGAACTATCATGCATTGTGATTCCTTCACTTCATCATGAGTGCCACCTCTTTATAAACCGTATCATTTTGTGGGACTTGCTAACCTATAACACGGCATAATCTACAATATTCACTCACCATATGACAGTATAAAAGGGCATTTTAACTTTCCTCTCTCAATCAGTAGAAAATATGTTTAAATAATACCCCCATGTACCGGAAACCGGCATAAATCTGGAAAATACCGCTATATCAATTTATGGTCATACCGCAAAGCACTTTTGTCAGCATTCCAAACACACGCATACAGTGTTCGGCGCTGTCTCACATCTGTCAAAGCAGAAATAAAACCGCTCCTCTCTGTATGTTTTTTCTGTCATCTCCAGTCGCGCTCATATGTACATTGCATGCACTTGTTTAGTCTTTTCGAATGAAATATTTGAAAAACCAAATATATTTATGTGTATGCTTTTTCAGATATTTGTGGTCAAAAGTGGACAAAATAGACAGATTACAGCAGCAGGTGTAAACGGGTATATGCCTCTTTCGTCCACTTGTGATCCGATCGACAAAAATGCATGTTATAAAGACTGCAGGGAGCCGCAGCAGGGGGGCAGAAGAGCCAAATGCGACTCGAGAGCCACGGGATGCCAACCCCTGGTCTAGCACTTGTTTACATAGAAAATCGGTGGGAAAGTAACACCACGGGATGGAAATGGCATGAATGGCAGGGCCGGTGTTCGGTCAAATTGTCCTATCCTGTCAGATTTTCCTAGCATATGGCGAAACTTAATCTAAACCACATCCGCAAAATAAACAGGTAGGATGATTTTACAACGTAAAATACCCTGTCAGACAGTCCTACCAACATAAAAGAAACATGTAGGATTTATTTACAGTGCAATACCCTATCAAATTGCACTACAAGTATTAAATAAATATGTAGAATGATTTAACCAGGAAAAAAATCAGATTCCCGTAGCAGTATAAAATAAACAGGTAGGATGATTTTGCACAAACATGACATAACATTAATGTGCGCATGCCTGGTAGGATAATCTGATGGGTAGGATGAAATTTCAGGACACTGGTCACTGTAGCTCATAGCCGCACATACTTTGTGCAGTTATTAGCGTGTTCTGTACATTAATGAAAACAACTCACACAAATGCCCCCAAATATATTTTGAGGTCACACAGGTTAAATTTTGGGAGCATATGAGACTGAAATGGTTACAATTACTATCAGTAGTATATATAAATAGTGTCCAAATCCTTGTACAACACAACTATGCGACAGGAGGTCGTCACGCATGAAAGTCACAAAGTAAAGAGACTATGAAATCTGTGGCATGCAAAACCACATACAAGCAATAAACAAACCATTACAGCCCGAAAAGGCAAGCATTCACACAACCATTATCCCCTAAACCAGTTTAACCTGGCCCATGACAGAATACCAACAATAGAAGAAAAACATGACATTCAAACAACGTATGGATGAAATGGTCATTTCAAGACTTACTTCCCCAGACTGGAATGTCTTTGCTCTCTGCCTTCATCACTATGGATGCCATTGTCATGGTAACCGGGATGGCGTCAAAGTAGGATGAGTGGGGGGCCATGGTTAGGATGGCCGCTTCGCTGGGCAGAGCTGGCTGTCCCTTCACACGGATCCAATGGAACCCCCCGGAAAACCACATGGCCCTCATAATGGCCTTTAAGACCAAATCCACTAACCTGGAGCGAGAAAAAAGGAGACCTGACTACTTCAATAAGCAATACATGCACATTTGAAAATAAATAAAGTATGCAGTTAAGTAGGTAATATCTCAACAATTCAATTTTTCAGACTGTTGATACCAATAATCTAATGCACAAATCCATTAACGACACGAAATAGTTGCAGCAAATGTTGAACCTTGAAAAGTCATTATTGAATGATGATTGGATATTTGTACTGGTGGTGGGACTTCATTCATGGGAGTGGTCATATTCCCCTCCATTCGTAACTCATGTCAACTCTCAGAATGATAAGAATGGAATGTATATAGGCTTCATATTGATGGATTAGATCTGCTACCGTTGGCAAAGGGAAGATGATACACGTTGCTGCAAGGAAAGAATGAAGAACCTCCTTAGCAGATCTCGGCAGGTGGTGCTGGGAAGGAGGGAAGCTAGGGCAAAATCCCAAGGGGTGCTTGGGGAGTTGAGTCGGAACAGAACAGAAGTGAACAGATTACATTGCTAGGATGGAAGGATTGGCCACATTTCTAGATTTATAAGAACCAATCAGCTGCAAAGCGAGTTTCCTGACTGAACCATGGATTAATAGCAAAGTAGCAATCTATGTAGGCGTTTGAAGTCTGAAAACCTCGCCTATGAGTTTCATTTCAGCTGAGCGAACAAAGCCTTAGTCAAAAGATTTTCAGCTCGCTTTCCACGCTAATTGAAACTGCTATAAATAAGAGCAGTGCATTGTGTGTGTGTGACGTATGTGCGACACACCCACACAGTGATTGTCTCGCACGTCACCATTCAGATCTTCACACGTGTTTTAACCACCATTGCCTCTATTCCACGATCACTTGATAGCTTCCACAAAAGCTTTTCTATTTTCTTCAGTTTCTTTAAACCATGTGCACTGGTGTGTTTTCTCAAGGTGTAGTAAGGCATTCACTCGGGTGTCATCCTGGTCCAACAGTTCGATGACCTACTTACTATTGCTGTATCTCAGAGAGATTGTGTATGCATGTGTGTTTATGCATTTTATAGACAGTTTTCAATATTTAACAAAATTAGTTAATGTATAAAAAGTTTCCTTCAACACCATGCACTCATTTCATGTGCTCCTTGAAATGCATTCTGGGATTATTTTACCTTTGAACACTATGCAATGCTTACATTTTGACCTAAATGTGTTATCTTGCTGCATTTGCCATCGCACCTACGATACTCACCATCTCCACCAGGAGAGAGGCTCTACCGCATCCTCAGAACGGCCGACGGTGGCCACAAACGCAAAGGGCCAGGCCAACAACATCATGAACGCGGCAAACAGCAGACGCACAGGAAAGAGTGTCACGGTCATCACAGCTATCTGTAAGAGAAAGAGTTTAAAATGCAAACTGTTTTAACGTTGGTCAGCTTCTGAAGAAAGAATGTGAGGTATGAGCATCATATGCAACAGATAGCCTAAAGGGCAACCCGCTTGGAGCGATAAAGAAATATGCGGCGAGACCACATTGCATTTTGCAATGCTATGTTATGCTCGGAGAGAGAAAGATCAAGAAGGATCCAGGGGAGCATTAGTATTTGGATGACACCCAGCTGTCGTAATGCTAGACTGGCCATGGAGGTTCAAACTGAGGTTTAGCTGTTCCAAGCACAATTATTTCAGAGAAGAAAGGTTGAAGCAAATAAACTAAGACGCATAGTTTTTGAGAAGCTCTTAAACAAAGCTATCAAGATTTCAGATTTATGACTTTTGGATTGAAATCTCTAATCTAAAATTTACATCAGTGGTTAGCATAAAAAAAATGAGGAACACTGGGGCCTCATTTATCAAATGCATCTACAATCAAATTAGACCTAAAAGATCTCAGATTTGATCTCACACGGGAATACGATCTCATCACGTTTTCACTTCTTTGCCAAAGCAGAGAACGTATTTACGAAATGCACTCTGTAGAGCATAGGGCTACACGATAAATCGCGAATTAACCGCACGATTAGCCGATTTACTACAATTGTTTTTGCGCAGTTCTTCAGTGAAGGACGGTTAAATGCCGCTGGGTCTGAAAGGCAGAGGGCGCTCGCGCAGAAACTCCACATTAGCGCACCAGAAGAAGTGCAACACCACGCGTAGTTCCAAACAATGCTTATGGGCATCTTTCTATCACTGTTTTTCAAGGCTTCTCAGGTATTTTTATGATAATAAAGTATATTTATAATGATGATGTTTGACGGGCGTTGCATTTGTGATTTCAGATGGGGCACACTTAAGAGCTGTGCTTCATGAACAAGCTGCGCATAAACACGTAATTGTCGCAATATCAAAGTCGCAATCAACTGGTCGATTTACGCAATATTTAGTGAAAAATCGCAATTAATCGTGCAGCCCTAGAGCAGTTTGTCCCTTTAGGGCTCCTGTAGAAACTACATAGCGAAATTCCATGTAAGGGTTCCCACATCGATGTAAATAGAAATAGCTCATTCTAAGGTTATAAAATCATAACACTTCATTATGTAAGGTCTTTATACATCTCTGAAGACATGGTTATGTATATTATATTGCATTTCTGTCAAGAGATCCTCAAAAAAATTACACAAAAAAAGAATCGATGTGTTAAATTGTAACCCGTTACAAATAAATGTAAAGTAAAAACATTAGCTTCAACAAAATGAAATTTAATTATACTATTATAATAAGTAGTATCTTGACCATAACAAAATACGTATGGTGACTATAGTAAGAAAGTCATCAGCCCAAAGCACATGGACGGATGTCAGCCATGCAGCTCAGGATAACAAGCTCACATTAAAGGAAAATATAGAGGAAACAGGAAAGAGGTAAATGTCAAAGAGGGACGTCAACTGATATTATCGATATTTTTCTCTTGTTTATCCCATGAGAAGGACATTCTCATGACACCTGATATGCACCTAACATATGATATTAAAGATTAAACCACTATAGCGTCTTGTAGTTTTTCAATAGTTCCGGTCCTGGGTGCATACACATGTTTGCATTTGCAACATTTTACAGTTTTCCCTCACGGTCAATTCAAATGTTATGCCCAAATATATTTACTTTACATGATGTTTTCTTTTTTGTCTTGTAACATGGACTTTTCACGCACTTGCATTCTATGGATAACATCATTCTATTTTTGCAGCCAAATGATAAAATGTTAAACATTGCCGACTGTGGTTAAATGCTAATGACGATCGGTAGTTTAAAAAGTCACAAGGACCGAAGACAAGAGAGAAAACATGCACGCACACACATTCAGATCCTGAAGGGTTAATGAATATTTAATCTGCCTGAGAGTGTGTGCTTCCATTTCCAAGAAAAAGCCGGTTTTTCCACCTTGCTCATTTTCTAGAGGCTGGAAAAAGGATATTTCACATAGGCTACGTGTCATTCGCTAGCCAAGATCTCGCCTGACTGGATTTTTGTTTTGCAAAATGTATTATATGTTAGCTATTAAGCAACTGGTTGAAGTTGTCGTGGTGAGATCGGAGAATCTCTCCGAGATGCTTATTTGATGTGGATGGCCTCACCACATTAGGAATCGATGAACTGTTGGTAGCGACGGTGCGGTCTGTTTAGTGTTTATTTATTAATCTGGCGCAGCTGTCAACACCTGCGGCCTGCCCTGACAGAGAGATCAAACTGATCTAGAGCCTAAACCGATGAGTCCCTTGGGAAAGGGAGGAAGAGCAACAAAGAAAAGTCAAGAGAGCAGGCGTAAAGCTCCTGTAAAGCTACAAAACATACAAAAGCATTGATTCCCACAAACTACACCTTGTGCTTTTGAATGCAGAACATGCAAAAATAATTAGCTAAGAGCAAAGATTATAATCCAAACTATTAAATTATGGAGCGATAGCCACACCCCTGGTCCACACTACGGGGTGCCATTAGCAACCTCCCCCTTCCTCTTCATCTCTATACTCCATCTGCTGTCGGGCTGAGGGGGGAGAAAGGGATGAGGGGGTGGATCTAATCTCTGCAGCTGGTTAGGGAGTCCATCTGCATCCTAACTTGTCTTCAAGCACTGTAAAGATGCTCTTAACTGCACATTTACATTACATTTTACATTTAGCAGACGCTTTTCTCCAAAGTGACTTACATTGCATTATCCTATACATTTTTTTACATAGGTATCTGCAATCCCCTGGGATCGAACCCACAACCATGCATTGTTAACGCAATGCTCTTACCACCGAGCTACATCTACCCTTTTGATGCGCTATAAAACCTGATCCTGACCTCTAGAAAACGCCAGGAATGCAAAAATTCTTTGTGACATGGTCTGCCTACAAAAAGACAAGAACTGACGACATAAGTGGAATAATGGAAGAGTACAGGTTTCAAGCTGGCAAAAGTTGGAAAAAAGCTTGCATTATATAGACCTCCATATCAGGAGAAACAAAAAAAATGTCATTATATAATTGATGCTTCACTCCGCAAAACTCAAGTCAAAAGAACCCAGATCTCGGGTTCCTACATCCCCGTGGAACAATATAATTACAATTTGTTCACACAGTATTTATCATCCAACGTCAATTTGTTTGTACTAGGGATGTTGCGGTGACGGAATTTTCCCACCGGTTAATCGACGTGTAAAAACACCGGTACTACCTGTTTTACCAGGGTTGTGTGTTTTGGATTTCTGGGCGGCCGAAAATGCGGACGTGCACACGTCTCGATTTACTTTTCACTTAAAGCTGACGTACACGTTTAAAACGGGCCATATGACAGGTCTAAACTAATACTATCATTGTCTTTAGATGTAATGCAATGTGTAAACACAATATAAGATTCAAAAACGCTGTATTTTCCGCATACCGCGCATGATTGTACGTATCCCCTCTTTGCCCCGCCTGTCTGAAACGTGATGATTTTTAACAAAGCTCATCGTTCTTAAAAAAAAGTTGTGCTGTGATTGGCTAACCAGTTAACTACTGCGTAATGATTGGTTGAAACTGCAAGCGTGATGGAAATGTAACACATCTTACCATATTTGGAACATCAGGTTCCAAATCAATTGTACTCACAGGTACGGCCACCTTACTTGCGTAAACGTTTGGGCGGTCTTAGTCAAGTCATACCACGAACTGACGTAGATTTGTGGGAGTGTGGTTACACGAGGCATTTCAGGCAGGTCTTGGTGAGCATTCGCTTTTAGACCGAAAGCATCTTTTTTTCCGACACTTTAATTTTTGCAATTTTACATGTCTAATACATGCAGGGGCAACTTATAACACAGAACCACGTATTCGCGCAATAGGACCTCATTAAATCAACTTGGCTTTTAAATCAAGTTATATCATTTGAACTTAAATTATATTAGACTGACTTAAATCAAGTACAATAAAATATGTACGATTTAAAAAATGAAACCGGAAGTACTTCTGGACCAGCGTTTACATTTTCCGAAGAGGTCTATAATCAATACATGGGAAAAAAAGGTAGCAGCAAAGACCTATGCTTTAAAAGAAATCATGTATAATGAATGCTTTAAACATTTTAAGCAAAGCAAGCAGCTGATGGGTCTTAACACTTGCAAGACACAGAATAATTAATGTATGTTCCAACCACATCATCCATATTCATGTCAACATACAGGTCACAAAGACAACGAATGCTGAGGATCAGTGAGCATTAACCACTATGCATTTTGTTTTACAGATTCCCAACCCCAAAGAGTGTGTAAACAGAGAATGGCAGAAAGACATGAAGCTTTTAGATACTTTTTGGCCATCAGATGGATACAGTGTTTGTCATGTCATCTTAAGCATGCATGTTTTCATAGCAAATGATTCAAGTAATCTTGAATTTTCCCAGTATACAGCAAAAACAAATAATTCTTACTAAAAGCACTACACATCCATTCTCTTTAGCTCATGAACATTAGCTTTAGTTGCAATTTATGGAACAAGCTAAAATGCATCTACAAGCTATAATGCTTCTAGAAAGAGCAATGTCCTGAGCTCATGTTACAGTTACAGAGAATTATAAGCAACAAAAACATGTTTAAAAGCACTAAAATGGACTCTTCTTCACGTACATGTCATGATAAGTGTGCTATGGCAGAAAGACAGTTAGCAAAAGTGCTTTTCTTTGGATGATTATTCAAATGCATGGTCTGCAAGCGATTTTTCAGATTGTTTCTTAGATGCGAACAAGGCTGATGATGTTTGATTGCTAAGAGCTCTCCAGTACAGAGGTCTGAAAAAGACTATCATCTAGTTAACACTTCTCCAAGGCGCCCATTTCTGCTATAACAAAGAACTTTTTCATTGTGATGGAACACGAAGTTCAAAAGAAACACGTAAGCTGTAGGCCTGGGTCTTATTAAAATAACTTTTATTACACTACGATGTTCCATTTATCATTCTGTACAATGTATGTGGAAATCTGTGATTCAACTAGGCTTTTTAGGAACATTGAAGCAGCTGATGATGAAAAACAGTAAAAAGGAGTTTATGAAAACTGACCAAAATGTCCTCCAGACCGAATTACATCTCTGCTTCTAATTTGCCATAAACGAAAAGACTCATGATATCATGTGGTGGAGCTCCATTTTTACAATACCTGAATTTGTATCAGTGGAGTAGAATTATAAAATATTTGCGTACACCCAAAATTCTGCCACAGTATCTATACCTAAACCTAAACATAGAGCTGATCAATCATTGTGTCAATGTGGATATACAGCTAGCTCATACATCAAATGGTATCCCTGAGGGACTTCTAATGAGTAAAATATAGTTGTAGTGAGGCAGGCGGGTTTCGAGGTGTGTCTTGTATCACAGAGGAGATCGGGAGCATAAGAGGATGAGCGACCAGACCGTCAGTGAGAGAGGACCAGGCCTGGCTTTTAGTTATGGTCTGTGTGTGTTGCCGGCAGTCGTCCGTGAGGGGGCTGCCGGCTGTCCATTTACGTTTTTATTTATTTATTAAAAGTTGCTTTATGTTCGTCGGTTCCCAGACCCCTTCCTTCCTTTTATAGAACCTTGTTACAGTAGAGCGGAAACCCGGGAGAAAGGAGAGTGCAGTCGGTGAGCCCTCGCCGCAGAGTAGCCTCGCGGTGCCGGAGAGTTCCGGCAGCGTGGACGAGACGCGACCACCAGCAGCTGCCCGAAGCGGTGGTTCTGGAGCAGACCTCGCTGCGGAGCACCTGGGTCGAGGTGGGATGGCTGCCTCCTCAGAGGGAAAGGGGCAGGTCGCCACCTTCAGCCAGAGCCTGAGTCCATCCACCCGAGGGGAAGGAGCAGGGGCGGAAGAGCCAGGAGGGGCCAAGCGCAGTCTCAGGGTACCCCCGGCCTGTGAGGGGCGATGGGGGTATGTAATGAGGTAGGCAGGACGAGAGCCAGGAATTCGAGGCCGGTGCGTGAGTGATAACGAGTGTCAGCTGTACACGCACCAGTCTCATATCACGGAGGAGATCGGGAGCATAAGAGGATGAGTGACCGGACCGTCAGTGAGAGAGGAAGAGGCCTGGAGTTTATGTTGTGGTTTTATTATGTTTCTATGGCCAGCAGTCGTCCGTATGGGAGCTTCCGGAATTTTACTTTGCTTGTTTATTTTATTTAAAGTATTTTTACATTCTCCGGTTCACGCCTCCTTCCTTCCTTTTATGGATCTTTTTACAATAGTCTGTGGTTAACATTGTAATTTATATTGAAAAACAAAATCTCTTTTTATACAGTAAACCTCACCCATTCATTTTTAAACCGCTGAGTGCTGTAAAACATGTTGAACTAGATTAGCAAGGATGTTATGTGTCATTTATCAAGCTTGTAAACTGACTCAGAGGAGAGTAGTATTAGTATATTAAGTGGTGTAGTCTACATGATATGCAGGTATACCCACTAGAAAAGATATTAACGTAACTGTAAGGGGATTGTTGGCATATTCAACTTTACCTAGCCAACTTCACAAACGTTAGTTTGTGTGATGAATTAATAAATGAGGGAGAAAAAAACCTACACAACGATGTATGCTATATAATTGTTGATGATAAGAGATGAGAATACCTGGCCTACCTTGTGAAAGTTAAGCTAGAGATAAAGCAACAGGTGCTTTAATACTAAACAATGAACATCTGTTCAGTTTTATTTAGTTAAATATCAATGCCAATAATAGGCACAACTTGCACTCATAAGTGTGACCAAGTTTGTGAAAACTAGGCTAAAAATCGAGTTATAGGCGACAAGCATCAGAGTTTGATTTTAGCCATTTATATTCACTATATCAAAATCTAAAGATTATACTTTCTCTGGATATTCCTTACATTACGTTGGTTGCTCTGCTTAAAAAAATTATATAAGCCTGCCCAAAACACAAGATATGCGGAAGGGAATCAATAGGACACCCATTAATGCCCAAGACATTTTCCTAAAGAATTGTGGTTCGTAATAGTAAACCAATAGAATTGATGTAAAACAATTTTTTTAGCAGGGTGGGTTTATGTAGAAATAGTATATCACAAATTACTGACTTTATAGCTGGGTTTTCACATGGATCACAAATGTGCATTGCCAGCTGATAAACCTGTGCATTGGGGGTTGTATACATATACCATCTAAGGCTAAATGTGACAGTGATTAACAAAACCAGCAAGTCCCCCAGCTGTCATGGGCTATTGAAATATTGCTTGCAATAAATCTTTCAGAATGCTCTTGATCGAGTCATACTCTATGCATCCGTGAGTGTGGTGGTGCTTATAAAGGGGTTGTCGAACTGGGACGAAATCAGAGTATACTCACTACCAAAAACTAGACTACGACACTGGGTATATTGGTTAGGTCCATGCATTTAAGTACTGAAAGAAAAAATGAAATCTATTAAAACATAAGAAAAAAAGCCTTTTTACAGATAGTTAGAATATCGACTTTTATTAATATGGGCTAGTATGAAGAACGCTGCTGTGTGCAGAACAAGTACGCAAGTACCCTTCCTAGTGTGCGAGCACAATTTGAACAGCTCTTTTATACTGCATTGAACTCCATGCCTAACAAAAACACAGACACACCATTAACCCCATTACATAAACATGTGACCACATATGCGTAAATCGCTTTGAGAGGATGTAACATCAGTTTTGTTCAGTTTATCTACACTTTAGATGATCTTCTGCATGAAACCGTGTCAATGAATTGCGCGTTTGAGATTTAACTGAGGAAAAAAAATGCATTTTTACACGCGTCCTGTAGGGAATACGGATATAAATCACTGTACGCTCCTCAGAATAATAAAGCTTAGAAAGACAGCACGTGTTTTACATGAAAGTAAAAACAACACTCATGGCAGTATAGGGACTACAGGTGAAGGGATGGTCTTCTGTACTCTCTATTCAGTTTGAACGCTGTTCTCTTTTAACCCATCTACACTTTACTAAACAAGAAGCCACAAGCGAAAAATCACCCGACTACGGTGTATAGTCACCGTAAACCGCACGTTTTTTTTTTTACGTGAGATTGACATTTCTTAAACGTGGCTAAAAGGACGCCACAGATAAAACACAGGCAACCCTTTTCATTTAGGTCATTTTACCACAAGAGCATTAAACCACACGACATTTAACCTGCAGAGCTTTTGCACCTGTGTGAATATTTGAACCAGTCGGAAGATCTGAAAGTCTCACGGAAGGAAAGTCTTGAATATTTAGGCAGATGACGCACGACTCGTGTCACTCGGCTGTGCGTAGCCTAAACATGACAATATTACGCGTGCTTTAACGCTAAACGACATTGGGAACTACGACTAAATGTTCAGTTTGATCAAATGAGGTTACCGGTGACACGGAAACGTGGTACAAACGGAAGGTTCAACTACATCGAGGCTTGCAGATTGGAGAAAAGCGAAGATTTCTTTACCTTCAGTTTCTGCAGTGGAGTGAATCTCAACTCGTGCACGAAAGGGTTTTTAAAGTTTGCATGAGCTCCCGAGTGCTCTCCGTGTAGTTTTCTGTTAGGAAACCTCATTCTGACAAATGGAGATATTTGTAAACGCCGGCTAAAGGTCGAGTCTGAACCACTCGTGCTTGGACGCCGTTCTGTCCTTTTAATTTACCGAGAGATCAGCATCACTCCGTGTTGCTGAACGCTGTTGTGCGCATGCGTGATAAATGCAGGTTCTGACATCACTTCGGGGGGTGTTTGAAAGCTAAGCGCTCTTCATCCATCATAACAAACAGTAACACGGAGTCGATGGGTAGTTCGTGCTCTAAAATTGCCTAGAGGATCCTTTTACGTGACTATTAGCGTGCACAGAACACGTGCTCAAACCGCAGGGATCTTATCAACCTAACAGCATCTTTCCACAGTGGGCCGCTGCTGGGAACGATTCTCGGTAATGGTCGCATGTGAATGATGGTCATTCTTAGATTCGGGGCAAGAACAGACCTTCTGTCCCATGAAGGCTAAACAATAACATTATTGACCCGAGTCCAGCAAAGACTTCAACGCTTGGATGTATTTGCTACAAACACAAATGAAAACGTTATGAATTGACTGTGCTACTGTCTCTCTCTTGCTTATGCAACGTTTTCTATAGATGTAATGTACGATCTGCTTATTTTCCATCTTAAATGTTTGACATATTTTTGGGGGAAAATAGATATAAATAAATAGCCCACTTATGGTAAAACAAAGGCTTAAAAACTAAAAGGATTTATAACAAGTATTTGAGGCAAGACGTTTATGATTCTATCATTTAACGCCCCCTGCTGTAAAAAATGGCAAAGCTCCGGGAAGTGCATCCCCTGGCGTCGAGCGAAAGAAAAACTGAAACGGCATCAAATATAAATAAATAAAGGCATTTAACTCATAAAGTTTAGGGTAAGGTTAGGGATGTAGGGTTTAAATATCTCAATAATTGCCATCATTTTAATATTTTTAGAAATATGATGATTTACACTAATATAGCATTATGTTAAATGCACAACAATACTGAGGTGCAAATAGTAATTTATACTATACCACTATTTATAAGTATCAACAGCTTCGAACTTCTATTTCTACTTTAACCAAAAATAGCTGCTTTCTTTGGATTGAGTGAAGCATTGCTTTCTTGGGTGGGCTATTTGTACTTGGTGTTAATAGACACTACGTAAATGAAAATGTATTGTCAAAAAAAATACATTTTATTAAGGTGTCTAATCACTAATATACATCAAAACATTAACAGCGTAACTGTTTTTGTTTTAATAACTTTACTGTTACAATGACAACACAAGTGTCTCATGACGTCACTGCATTAGTGAAGGTCAAGTGTCAAGAGTGGTCTTGTTCAAATAGCGCAAAAAAAATATTTCAGACATTTTTTACTGAATATTAATATCCTCATGCAGGACTTCAGCGTCAACCCAGAAAGAATGTCCACTTTGGAGTTTTGTGTGTCTGGTTTGCCCGTGGTTATTATAGGTTGGTATATGAGTGGTTAAGCTGTCCCCAGACAGTTTCATACAATAGATGCTTTGGCAATAGGCATGCATATAACATGCTTTTATGTTACGTTTTTATGCTGTATCCTATATTCACACTAGCATCCTTCTGTATTCTCGGCAGCAAATTATTTTTTCCTTCGTTTTTTATTAAAATTAAACATAAGCTGCTCACCAATGGCAGAGTCATATCTTCTGCCCTGGCAAAATAGAAAACAAATCACAGCACCGCCTGCTGAAAATGCTCACACACAAGAATGATTATCACAAGAGACAAGCATATATCATGATTAATATAATCATTATAAATAGGTTGCGACAATGTTTTCTTTTAATTAATATCAGATAGCAAGCCAAACACGGGTTTGAATTCAGGCTTTGCACACATATTTAAGGTCTGAATTACATTGTCTCAATGACTCTGTTCCAGACATTTAGGAAGATATGCTAATAGGAAACAATTCTGACAGGTAGAACTGAAACTTTATAAATGAGATTTTATTAGAAATGCGTTGACTCCCACATGCTCAGTTAACCAATGACATAATCGCTCCTTCTTTATCTGAAATATAAAGCAGTGGTACAACAACAAGGGTAAAGGCCTTAACTCATTCACCCCTGTCGTTGCTTGTGTCTGGGGTGGGACTTGCAAAAAACAAACAGCTTTCCACGGCGGCGTGCGAAAAAGCAGTCTTTACAGCGTCTTTTAAGGGCAGTTTTTGTCTTCATGCCAGCAGATGGCTGAACACACATCAGCTGCTGACACTGTCCAAGCAAGGGTGAGAGAAACGGAGCGTGCAGCTTGCATGTTGGGTTGATGGCCGCCCCAAATCGGGTTGTTGCAGATGTCATGGTATAGAAGCATCTCTGTGCACCCACTGCAGGTAAGGAGCCAAGGGCAGTGTACCGGGCAACCTGGGACAAGTGCCTAGTCAGAGAACCAACAAGACAGGAGAGAAACTGTGGTGCCATGGTGTCAACACCTAGTAAGAAAAAAAAATAGAATTCGATATTTTGTAATAAGTAATAGCAGCATCTTTTTAGTCATCTTATTACTTGTAAAAAATGTTAATCGTATTGAAATTACTGGTACGGCCAACTATATACATCATTTAATAAAAAAACAATCTGCAATTGTATCTAACGTTGCTATCTAGACTTGAGGTTGTAAAGACTATCTAGACTAGATTCTTGTTCATTTTCACTCATTTGTTTTATTTTCTCCTCAACCAACTGCATACTACTGTTTATAGCAGGATAACTTATGACCGTTTTTAAAACAAATAAACATGGCCCCTTACCCTAAATAACAATTAAGCTAGTGTTTATTTACTTTCCGTTTCTACTTTTATACGGACAACTTTAAGCTTAATACTGGACTAGAATAAAAGCTCCTTTCATACATGCAGACTTTTAAAATGTCAACGTACACTACATATT
Source organism: Barbatula barbatula (assembly GCF_947034865.1). Classification (NCBI taxonomy): domain Eukaryota; kingdom Metazoa; phylum Chordata; class Actinopteri; order Cypriniformes; family Nemacheilidae; genus Barbatula; species Barbatula barbatula. Next base: position 14,080,742 of record NC_136784.1, read on the forward strand.
ACTAGAGTTGCCATAATAAGCGCATTAGCATCACGGCTAATGTCTAACTACAACAGCTACACACGTCACCAAACCGTGTGGCTTTAATAAAAAAACTACCAAACATACGCTACAAAACATCTGCATCGCATACCTGTGAGGTGCACCCGTATAAACACGTCAGGACAAATTTATTCCAAAATACAACCGCATTAGGTGAACATGCTTTAGCTCCACGGACACTGTACGAGTTCCGGTGACGCGTTGACTTTGAGGAAAGTCATGACCATCCCGTGCGCATGCGCAGTGCACTAACCGACCTCATGAATTAAACTTGTCTATGCGAATTGTCCGTTATATTTGCCTGTATAAAACAATGAGAAAAGATACTAAATAAAGCACATTTCTATATTCAACGTATTCAAAAGCACATATCAAGTACATAAATCGACACTTTTAGATAGCAGGGGGCAGCAGAGAGCTGCGTATTTTGATACTGACGCAAAGGCTGCTGGGTAATTGTCACGGGAAACATGGCGGCCACCTTTCCAAGAGTCCTGTCCTTCGGTAAAAATACGAAGGCTTTGCTTAACGCTATTAAGGAATCTGCTGCTCCATCTCGACGATATTGCGTTGCGGTGTCAAAATATGGAGAGAAAATTACACACACGGGGCAGGTATGACAAAATCGCTTTAATATTAATCGCACTTTTATAACGCTCAGACTAGTGCAGTTTTGTTTATCTCTAATAGCAAATGTTGTGTCGACAAATCTTCTGTAGAATGCAGTACGATGTATTTAAATGCACTACTATTGTACTGTGGTTTACGCATTTATTATAACAGTAATATGGGAAATTCTTTGATAGAAACAGTTTTGTTATAATGGAACTGTAGTTGTAGGATTTTATATTTTGTCTACTTGCTTTTGTTGCAGGTCTATGACCCAAATGACGTGAGAAGAGCTAGATTCGTAGGTAGACAAAAAGAGGTAACGTAACAGATCAATGTATACTGCTTTACATCACTCTGAAGATGCTATAAAGAAGTTAAATGTTTGCAATACAGTAAAGTCCTATTTGGTCCCTCATTGAGTCTTTCAAATGTCAATGTGCAGGTGAATGAAAACTTTGCCATTAACCTGGTTGCTGAAGAACCAGTGACGCAAAAACAGTCGAGAGTGGTGTCCTGTGATGGGGGTGGAGGGGCTCTCGGGCATCCCAAGGTTTACATCAACCTGGTAAATAAATCGTATTATTTATGCTAAAGTTATGCTTCCATGTTGCATGAATGGTGTGGTGTCATGCAGTAAAAATAATTGAATCTTTTTGTTACAGGACAAGGAGACCAAAATTGGCACATGTGGATACTGTGGGTTGCAGTTCAAGCAAACACATCATCACTGAGGGACTGGCTTGTGTATGTGTGGGCTATAGATGACTTCCCTTACGATATATCTAATACTTTTCTCTGTACAATAAAATATGGTGTAAATACAAAATAGCAGCATTTTATTTGCATTTCAATCTTATTTTAATCATAATTTAAATCTGCAATACTGATTCAATACAAGACACTATTAAATGAGTGATAAAAAGCCTCCATCATAATACAATGTCTTTATAATACAGCTTTTGTGGCTCATTCCCAGAATTCACAGACAGATGGCGTACTTTTATCTTTTCAAAAATAAGCATGTAGAATGTACATAAGAGTAATTTAAGCATTTCCTAAGGCTTTCTATATAATTGACACAAGAACAGTTTTATTTTAGTGCCAAGAAATAATAGAGTGGACCTATATGTTAAGACTAGATAAAGCATTAGCTTGCATGAAATAATTAAGTTATTATTAAATTATTTATTATTAGACTTTCACCATTTACTAAAAATGTTAAACTCGTGACAGATTAATGCACAGTGAACTGATATGAAAACGAAATTACCATTAACTAATATTAATAAAGAAAAAAAAAATATTGCTCATTGTTAATTCATGTTAGTTGATGCATTGTTTATTAATGTTAACAAATGTAGTCCTATTGTAAAATTTTCCTCTAAGAATGAAATTCTGCATAGCGGTTTACATGTGGTGGTATAGTTCAGTCAGTTCTTTTTGGGAGTTATACCTAGAATGAATAAAAGGCATATGTGACCTGACAGGCCTCGTGTGTAAAATCAAATACTGTTTTCTTGCTAAGAAATAAGAGGACTGGTCAGCATCAGTCTAAGACATATTTTTTTTTATCTCTGACAGATGTTACAGGAAATTTTATATCAAGGTCCTTTTTTAAACTGTTTTTGAAGCAGTTCTACGTGGCAAGACAGGAAGAGCAGAGCAACGTTTAAAGTACAGCCGAACTGCGTCTCTGTCTCATCCTGCTAAGTTTGGAGGATGTCAGGTGGGATTTAGTCTGATAAGAAACACTAGTGCAGAACAATACATGTTTGAAAAAAGATCATATATATATTTTATTAAGAGAATTCTCTGCTGGCTTGGCCATGCCAAATTGGCCTTGTGGCAATGTGGAAGAAGCCCGGTCTCTAGTGGTGCATACAGTGGAACCGAGTTTTCTGGCTGGAGACCCTCAGGTTGAGAGAAAGGCAGCCATGCTGCTATAATTGGGGCTGGTGACAGAAGGCAAGAGACAGCGTGATGCCAATTAACCCTCATCTGCGCTATGTCCTGTCCGGTATGTGTGATGGGTGAAGGCTTCATTATTAAGGGCCGGTGTTTTATTATTTTTCCACTTGTCTAAATTGCAGGTGATTGGCTAGTTTAAACATTGCTCGGAGCAAAACTTTGGGGTGAAACTGAGCAGATGAATTGTCCTGCATATAAAAGTGCGGTCTCTATTATTCATGAAGCTAAAAGGAAGCCATAAAAGATACAGTAGGATGATGCAGGTCTGCACAAAATGTTGTCTTTGATTAAATACATTGCTTTGTTGGCAAGTGTGATTGTTGCCAGTTTTATCACGATGAAAAGGTTTGTGTTTTATTTCTATTTCTAAGTAGATAATTATTATGGAATTTACCATCAGAACAGCTTTTATCCGCACACTGGGTCCGTTTTTTATAATTACTGTTCCAAACTGTCACAAGAAATGTACTCGGTCTGTGATATGACTCCTAACTTTATCTAATTGCCTGCATTAGTTCCCTTTTTTGCCATGTACTAGAGTCACGACCTTTACTTTTAAGACCATGTCATGTTTCTCAAAGCTGGCACAGAATCCACTAGGATAGCTGTTGCCTCATGAGAGTCTCATGTGTGTAAGTGTGTGTCTCCACCTGTGATGAGGTTTTAAAGCCAACTTTGGTATATGTTTATTCTCTTATTATGAAGACTTGTGGCACCATGTTGCAAACTTTTATGTGGATTCTGTGTTAAATACAGAAGCTCAACATATCCTAACATTTAATCCAAATCTTGAATAACTAACTGCACCCTATAGGACATTTTTACTTGAATAATGCGGTCATAACTGAAACTTAAGGCCTGTGTGGAAAAACTTGTTTCTGGAAATACATGGAAACGTGTTTCTGATTTAGAATAGAATAATAAAGATTAGTTTAAATCACACATGCATTATTTTTATAACATTAATACAGTAACTCCTTTAGTAGGCATTGATTAATTATTATCTCTATTGAGACTACAAGAAAAAAGCCTATTTTTCAATAAAGTGAGATCTATGAAAGGTTCTCTGGATAAAAGTCGTATTAATCTGATATGTTATCCTGATTTGGGTTAAATTTGTCATTTAACTGAACTGGCTTTGCAGAAGGCAATGGTTCACACAGAATTTACTAAACACAATAGAATTCTATCTTTCTGCTCTTTTCAGGATTTGCAGAATGTGTCTTTACTGGATGTCATCATTTGTTACGTTAAATTAGTTATTTATGACCACGAACATGTAAGGAATTCTCGGATAAATTCGCCTTGCACAATTCAACTCAAAATAGTTAATAATAATAATTCATTACATTTATATACCACTTTTCTGGGCACTCATAGCGCTTTACATTGAAGGGGGGATCTCAACACATTAATCCCACCAGGCTGAGGCAGATTTCTTCTCTGTTTGAATGAGCATTTTATCATTATCTCAGCCTTCAAATGGAACATCATAAAATAAACAAATTAATAAATCCAACAACAAGGAAAAGGTTTCAAGCGCATAAGCAACGATCACTTCCTAATTTTTATTTTTTTATTTTATGTCTAAAACAATCGCAGATGGTTTATAATTAACAGTACTTTCAAGTAATTTTACATTGTTAAACGGGTTGTTTCACAAAATGTCTAACCAACCTGTGACGACTTATTTACAATCTTCCGACCAAATACTTTTATTCCAATCTTCATTATAGCCCTCCATTACGTTACTTCGTACACCATGGTCAGGATAAATTGCTAACAAGGTTCGGTAAAGTCTTTGTCTGTCTTTAAAGATGGTTTTAACTTGTGAGAATATACCTTCAGAAGCAGTGCTGTTGCTCAGCTCGCAACTCCTTGTTGACATTAACAGTTCCTTAATGAAAATAAACGCTTCACGATTTCAGAAGTAGGCTAGTGTTGATTTAACAGTTTAGAAGGATGTCCCTTTAAGAATTTATATATGTCACGACTAAGTGCTTTTCGCTTCAGTGCCGATCTAAGATGAACGTTATGTGATGGGGCATACATTTTTGTGTACTGAAAAGACTGGAGCTGAACAGACAACCCCAGTGACCATCGTGCACTTGGCAGTATTTCAGAACCATGGACAGCGAACAATAGTCAATTATTTTACAATACGACCTTTTATTTCGGTGAAGTGAGAAGAGAAACTTGGACCTCAGCTTGGGAAAATCGGTGTATTGCGCTATTATACCGTGACCACTTTCTCATATTTTACCCGAAATTTAAACAAAGTGAAAAAGTGCCAAACGTTCTAAATCTACGTTGCTGCGTTAAAGTTATAAATGTGAGTTCAACAAACTTTCATACGGTGGTATATGAGAATGACAACAGTTTACAATCCGATACTAATAATTGTTATATCAGCACTTTTCAAACCTCTTTTTTTGTGTCTCAACCTTGAAAGAAACAAAAGCTGGCCCACTTATACATTGTGCTGAGATGCAATAGGTCCTGAGTGCTCCTGGTAATTATTCTCTGTTGAGATGGCTTCGGTCCATAACTCCGTTGAGTTGCTGAGAGTTTGGTTTAAGTTGGTGTGTCGAAATATAGGGTCGTGAAAGACACCGTCAACCCAGTTTCTCAAAGTGGCAACTGGACATTCTTGTTTCCTAATTGTTATGTCTGAATCACAGTTTGTAGAACGTTTGTGCATGCATGATGAGTAACCGGCTTGGTTTAACGTCGTAGCTGTCTGCGCAAGCGACCAGATTCTTGGCTTGGTCTCAATGGTCTTTTGGCCTTGAAGGTAGAACTTGGTTTGGTTGTCCTCAGTTGGTTTGAGGCGGTCTTCACCGGATTCATGGACACCTCTCGGGAACTCGGTGGATTCGTGAAATGACTCTTCAAATGTGTTATCTTGATATTTATTTGCCTCCGCAAATGATTTCGAGTCACACTCAGAGCTGTCTGATTCCACAAGATCGAAGTCCTCCAGATCGCTGTGAAGTTGATCTGTATCATCGTTTCTGCTCTTGCCTACAGTTATAAAACACACATTTAAACATGTTATAAAACAGTAGCCTACTGAATACAGCATGGCCAGAACAAACAGTGGCAACAATATTTTGACGAATACGTATGTGAACTGTTTTGCGCCGTGATAACGAAAACAGCATACAAGAAGCTTCCAACAAACCATTGAACTCCTGCTCTGTCTTTATTCCCTGTGACCCGTCCATATCTTCTTGATCGTCATCGCACTCTTTCTCCTCTGATGTCTTGCTGCGCGGTGACCACGTCATCTTATTTTCCTTCTTGAGTCTCCGGCGCGCGTTGGCGAACCAGGTGGACACCTGCGTAAGGGTCATTTTAGTAATGATCGCCAACATGATCTTCTCCCCTTTAGTTGGATACGGGTTTTTTTTATGCTCCTGCAGCCATGCTTTTAGTGTGCTGGTGGTTTCCCTCGTAGCGTTTTTCCTTCGCGTGCCTATGTCCACGGATCCATATCTAAATATTAATAGAATTTGTTTAAACGGGATTTACTAACACACACACACATCAATCTAAAAGCAAAACTAAAAAAGTTACAATTCTTACCCGTATCTTTCATATTGGTAATGTCCGATTGGGTGTTCATACGAGTAGTTCGAAGAGCTTTGACCTGTCACTGTTCCAACTTTCCCACTGAGTTTGCCCTAATATGTCAAGCAATAAACAAGAGCTCGGTGTTTAAAAAAGATACTTCCAACAAACATTTTAACGCGTGTCAACATTGAAATGCAATCAAGTGCATACCAAATGATAAAATGAAGTTGCATCTGGACCATAGGTGCTGCACGCATCATAACCGTGGTTTTTTGAGCAGGTGTTGCCATAGACAGCGGCGGGCATCAGGTCAGGCCGACCAGAGGCCACAAGCCTTCTTTCATATACCGGACAATAAAGCGAGTTTTGAGCCGAAAGCGCCACTCCAGCATCCAACAGAGAGTCACTTCTGGTTTCATAGCAAGCACCCAGTGCGTTGGAAGACATCAGAAGCTGTGGAAGAAAGTATAAACATGACAGAACGTGTGCATTGAAGACTGGATTCATTATTTTTTTTACTTTTGAGCAATCCAATTGATTCTTTACGCGACTTACACTAAATCAATAGAGTATATACTGCTATAAACATTCCAGTTCAATTTGTCGCCCAAATGTCTAAGAAACAATTATTTTGAACACACTTTATAATGAAAAGCGCAAAGCTCGTGGGTTCGAGTCCCACGAGACACACAAACTTTTTATAAGCACATGGACATAATTATCAGATGCTCTGCACTTCTCAAGTTGCTTTGGATTCAAGGATGCATGCATGAAATGCAAACATGAAACATGTAAATGACTTCATATCAACTATGCCACAAGATGATTATCAGCGGGTAAAAAGTTACCTGGGGTGCTGCAGAGTATGAATAGCCAAACTGCGTAAATGACATGGTGAGTGTCCACAGAGCAGAAGGTTGCTGTCCCGATGAGTGTCATAAGTTCAAAATAAATAATCTTCTATTAACTGTTGGTTAGCCGCTTTCGCCTTTTAAAATGTCGTCACAATACCTCAGCATGGTGCTGCATAGAACAAAAAAACATAACAAACGTTGGCACAAGTGCACGTTGTTTTAAACGCCGACGAGTCTGACGTCAGAGGAGCAAATTTAAAGGTCCAGAAACAAATTCGAATAATCGCAAAAAGTTGTTGCTCTACCAGCAAAGCGCATCACAGTCGCCGTATAACTCAACGATGCGCTTGTGCACTTGCTTTGAGAGTCGTGCTTGTGAAGAGCCCGCGGGGTCTCGCTTGCATTAATGAGGACGTGTTCAGTTTCCCCCGCTGGAGCACCTGCCCGCCAGCAGCGAATCACACATCTGACTCCTGCTCGATCGCAGATGATTGATGACCACCGCCAAACCATTACCATAATTGCCTTTCTATGTACTTTTCAAACACTTTCATACGACTATAGAGGTACTGGCTAAAACATACCTAAAGTATCAAGCGATACATAAAATAATCGCAAACTCATAAAGGTGCATACGTCAAAGATCGATGTAGGCTATCAAGAGGCCATTTTGTCAAATGATTAACACTACAACAAAGGTCATTTATATAAGTTCCTTGTGCATGAACTAAAGTTAAAGGACAACGCTTGATTTTGTGTAAGAAAATGTTGAAATCGAGATGTACTTAGTAAATATAAATTAGCCTACTCATTTTAAAGTTAAGCTCAAAAACACAACGTTTTGTAAGAATGCTGTAATCATCAACACGCACGTTCTGATAAAACATTCCTTATTGAAGCCAAATATAAAGGTAAGACCACAAGATGAAAGTTGGTGCCAAATTTATTTTTGGATACAAGTCTATCCTTTAGCACTAAATGTGTCTTTCAGCCACCTCTGAACATTTCCTTCACTGTGGCTAAGAGGTTTGGCCTGTCAGAGTTCATTTAACATGTATAATGCATTAGGGCACTTCCATGCATTTACTTAACACTTTATTCCTGAGGTCCAGCGACTCCATCAGACTCTTCATTAGAGATTGAAACACTGAAAAACATCCCCATGAAAGAGCTGTAACCTCAACACTCAGTGTTTGGACTCTTGTTTGTCTGGGTTCCAGCATATGTAACACAATTGATTTAGATGTCACCGGGGTCAGCATTCGTGCACGGATGAGAGGATTTTATCTCTGTATTTTCTTATTACTTTTGTTTCATTTCTTTTGTTGTTAAAACGAGAATTAGGCTAACTGGATGACAAGCCTTGAAACATGCATAACCGTGAAAAGAATGAAGAGCATCTTTTTTGTTATTTTGTAAATGTAAATGTATTTTGACCTGTTTCTCCAGTTTCCATTTTCTGCAAAATAAATGCAAAAAGAAACCAAATTTGTATTTGTAATTTGGGAGAAATATTATTAGTAGTTCACAGTTGTGAAATGTGCAGTACGTAATTTTGTGAAATGTACAGTACGTAATTTTGTGAAATGTACAGTACGTAATTTTAAATCTAACTTGTTTTATTTTGCCTTGTTGTGCACGCACTGTCGAGCTTGTGCAGAGGGGAACTGGAATCCCCTGGTTAGGCCTGGTTTCCCTCTGAGGTTTTTTTCTCCACCAATGGAGTTTTGGGTTCCTCGCCACCGTTTGCATACTGTTTTGCACTGTTTGCTGCTAGAATTTGATAGTCTTATTTAATTAACACTGCATATAGGAATTTATTGTGTGTCTGATATTTGACCTGTGTTTTGACTTCCATAACCTTTTATGTTTTACTTATAGTCAATGTTTTCTTGTACAGCTGCTTTGTAACAATGAATATTGTAAAAAGCGCTATATAAATAAAGCTGACTTAACTTGACTAGACTTGAATCTCTTTCTGAAGCCACAAAACAAGAGGAAGCAGCAAAAAAATATAGCACTTTTCTGCAAATGATGCATTAGGAAATTAATTAATAATGGGTGTGGGTTGTGGAGAAAACTTGAAAGGTAAACCTGGGAGGATCTTAATGCAAGAAACCTAAAACATTTGAATATTCAAAAATGTAACATGAAAATTATATTTACATACTCACCAGGCTAAAAACCAAGGCAGCAAACAAATAGCAAACAGTAAAATAGCAGTAAAATAGTAGTAAAAATTGATAATTCCTATGATAATAAAATAAAGTGTCACAGCTGGGCTAGACAGTCCAACAATGGTGATGGAAGTAAAGATGTTTCCACTGGTAATAGTAAGTTTTAATATGCAATGCTTGAAAGAGGAATATTAGAGTATTTATGTTATTGTAACATGCATATTGTCCAATCTAGCTTAAATATTTATTTCAGATGACTAAACTTAAAAAAACAGATTTTTAAACTGAATCGTTTTAATCCACAAAACATAAGTATTACTTGATGAAACATATTTGGATCACTTTGACATCACCATGTGTTGAAGATGAGATGGTACACTTTTGAGACTACAGAACACTACAGCCTTTTGAATGGAGCGCTTGGATAGACAGCTGTGTGATAGAGTTACATCATAATCTACTGAAATGTTTGTCTCAATCACCGAGATAGAGGAAGATAAATGTGTGGAAATGTGTGTGTTTTCAGAGATGAGGAGACCATCATTCATTGTTACAGGCGAATACAAATTGCCAGCGTTTTGACTGACAGGTTTTTTTGTTGAACTTGAGAAGCACCACACAAGCAAAAGCTTTATTTCCATTCCAAACTCCAAACACAGACAACAGCGCTTGTTCAATATATGAACACTCTTTTCAAGAAACAAATTAAATGTCATTCATGTGAGGGAACATGCCGTGTTCGGTCTCTAGGGACAGTACATAGTGAGGCTCTGGTGTCTAAAATTGACTTACCTTCTATAAAAGAAAGATATAAATCTCCTCACAATTGACCTTCAACCTCCGGCCACCTCCTAACACTCTCCATCTTTCAATTTTTAAAACACTTAAGAGTTTCCAAAACCTTTCCCCTTCCTCTCTCCATCTATGGCTTGCCAGCTCTTACTTCCCGGTCTGGATGGTCCAGGTGGGACCTCCAGCATGCTCTCAAGCAGACTGTTGGTTCATTCAGGCAGAAAATAGAGGGTTGGGGGAAGGACAAGAAATGGAAGGGGAGCTGAGTCTACTCTCACACACTTAAGCCCTGGAAAGCTGCACCTTGGGGGCAATGTCAAGTGATCTCTGACACTTCATTCCCTCTGTACACACAAACTCTCTCTCTGACAACCAGCGAAGAACTCAGAACTACAAATACTTGAGAAAGAGTTCTGCCTACAACCAGTGTTAAGAGAGTTTCTCAACGAAGTTCCCTATGGTTGTTGTTGGGTGAAACTTGTTTATCCATTTTCCATCATTTGTATTTATTTACTTTTTCATAAATGATTACTATTAGTCACCCTTCAGGTTTTCCAAATATCTATTTAATAAAGGGTGTAAAAAAGAGCGTGTTAACTGGACAACACCGTGTTTAATAATTAAAAAACTGCAGTGTTTCTTCCTGAAAACCAGCAGTTTTGTAAATTTAAGGTTTCTGCCTGACAGCGGCAATATACAAAACGTCAGTTTGAATTGAAGAAGATTATGCAGAGGTGCAATGTTGAAGATTAAGGAGTACACTGTAAAGGTTTCTTCTGTTGTTATGCAGCTATAGTTGCCAGTAACTTACTGCAGATTTATATTTATCTAACTTATTGGCAACAGTTTGTTAAAAGATAAATGAATATTAAACATTGACAAGTCTTTATTGTTACAGTAAAAAAAGATAAAATAACAGCCTCATGTAAAGCATTCCTCTTTAAAACCCTCCGGTGAATTTGAGCCCAACACCACAGTTGAAATCTTTTAAATTTGCGCTGTGCTGCATGTTGTTTTTACAGTAACTGTAAACTGTATTCTGTTATTCTGAATGCATTTTGTAAATTTGTTAACACCTTCAGCAAAGAACTGAAAACGTGAAGACATCTTAGCTTGTGTCAGCGACCATAGGGCTTTGAAAGGGAGGGGTAGAGTGAGGCGTTGGTTGCCATTCAAAACCTCACCGCTAGATGCTGCTACATTTTATACACTTGACATCAAATCAGACACCAGGGGGCAACATAACATTTTGGGGGGGAGGAACTCTGTGTCACGTGACATTAGACATACACAAAAAAATATTGATATCATATAATGGGTCAGCTCTTAATCAAACGGTTCTTGAGTTATTGGCAATTGTTTAATAAACATAACTTTGCCAACTAGTCCCTGCCTTTTATGCAACATCATTTTCCACCTCGGTACAATTCTTTGGACCCTCTGGATCAACAATTATTGCTCTTTATATTTATTAAAACACAAAACCAAAGCAAAGTGAATGGGGGACCAAAGATTTTGATATGTTTTTAAGTTTGAAACGTTAAGAGGGTGAGAACATTTTTACTTTTTGGGTGAACTGTCCCTTTCAGGTGGTCTTGGGTTTATACAACATTAGTACTGCCAGTGCAGTACAACTCTCTGGATACTCTCGATCAATAATGATCAAAAACATGTCGAACCTTTATTTAGATAGTCTATTAATGAAATTGATGTAACCAAATCTATGCACAGACATACACAGGAATGAAATGTGTGTCTGACAGGACGAGAGCATTATACATATATAATATTATACATTAAATGTTGCTACTGGTGTGGGGATATTTTCTTGGCACACGTTGGGCACCTTAATACCAACCTTAGTACCAACCGAGCATTGTTTAAATGCCAAAGCCTACCTGAGTACAGTTCCTGACCATGTCAATCCCATAATAACCACAAAACACCCACTTTCTGATGGCTTCTTCCGGCAGGATAATGTCACAGCCTCAAACAAACTGTCAAACTGGTTTCTTAAGCATGGGCTAAAAAAATGAGCTCACTGTATCAAAAATAAGAGCATGACTGAAGGTGTGGAGATGATATGGAGTAGTTGGTTCTATCAACTCCACCGTTAGGAAGATATTTAAAACGAAATGTCCATGTAAGAGTTCTGTACCTTTCCATTCACTTCTGGTGTTCCTGGTTCATGTGTGCGCTTCAGCAGTCTTAGGCGAACCCCAAATGCTCTCATGGGTTGAGACGCGTGGTGATGCCATTCACCAGCCAGTACCGATCAACATAAATTTTACAACAAAAAAGTCACATTATTTTGACTGTCTTTTGTTTTCTTATAAAAATATCTGTGAATCAGAATTGTTTTATTTGCATACTATACAGCATGTGTCTCCATGTGTCACAGGACAGTGTGATCCAATAATTTAATAGAACTTCTGATCGGGCAATGCACTCAACAGAGGTCTGTTAAATGCGTAAATCCATACATACTTTTGTCAATGCCTAAATCAATTATGTCACTGTTGCTTTTTGGTTAACTGTCAGGGCAATGCCCACCACATGCTGAAGATTGGTACAGCAGAGTCAATCCTGATGCTGGAACAGTAAGAGCATTAAATGTTTGAGGGACGTTTCAGAGGACTGGCTGTGGTGTATGAGCGTCTGCTTGGCTTGTTTTCCAGGCCAGTACCACAGAGAGAGCGAGAGCTCTTTAAAGTATGCATTTCCCCATCCCACTGAGAGCAGCGTATTCTTACCCATCACTTCCACTTCATTACTCCCTCGCCAGCCATGTATTATTCACCTGCATTCAATCCATCCTCCACTGGGACCAATGTTAGCCGAAAAACGTTTTAGCCTCTTTTAACTAAAGTCTCTCTCGTATTCGCACACCCTATCCAGTTTGCTTTCACTCTTTCACTTTATCTATATTTTATATGCATACACTGAAAAAAACGCACATTTCACAGAATTTTTCTCTCATTTGTTTTCTACCTAAAATAAAAAAAACACAAAATTTTACTATTCTTTTAAATATTTGTTTATGTATTTTGAAAATATGGTCAAAAACCATAAAGATACAGAAAAAGTTGCACATTTACAAGAAAAACAGGGGGAGAGTGTTATTTTACAGGGAAAACCCGTTATTTTTATAGTTTATTTTGGAAATACGTTCAAAAACTATAAAATTACAGAACATTGGGGAAAGCTATTTAATATATATCACTTTATCCTATAAATTTACTGTTTAAATTTTTTTTTACGGTATATTTCTGTTTTTCCAGTTTACAGGAAATTTCTGAGTTATTTTTACAGAATGTAGACACTCTAAAAATGCTGGATTATTTTCTGGATTCTTTATCTTGAGTGGGTTAAATATAAACATTTAATTTAACCCATATGTTAGGTTTGTTTTTATATAACACAAGCATTGATTTGAAATAATAGATTCATTTGCGTTTAGAATTGGCCTACTAACAGAAATTTTTACAAATGTGGTGAAAAAAATCTAAATCATAATACACTCTTCTACCCAAGACAACTTCTGGTAGTCTGTTATTAAGTACTTATATGAACATGCTCACACATTTCTGTTTTGTTGAATGGATTTGAAAAGTGGAAATGTTGTCCACTGATGTCAAGTGCCACCCTCTGGCCAGGCTGGGAAAAGCATATGGCAAATTGGAGATGGTAACTTTCAATGGAAAACAATTAATAATAATAATGCGAATACAACAAGTATTTATTCATTTTTTGTTTAAGGAGTTACAGTTAGACTCTGCATAACATATTATCAGATTTAAAGCCCTGTAAATTCTCATGTTGTTTGTTTTGAGAGTGGTTTTCACTATATGCAGAGGAATACACAACCTTCCCCTGAAGATATGCTATAGTAAACGGTCTGCATGTGATTATTTCACAATGAATATTTTGTACACTTTTAACACACACGCACGTACACTCAGCAACTCTCACCGTCACAGTGACACGCACCAAAGAATGAATTTGCAATGCGTTGTCAGTGAGCTTTTAGTGATGTGCATCTTACTCCCCATAGTCATTGTCAGCAGACTAATTTTGTGGGAAAAATTTACAATGGGAAAAATACAACCTTAAAATTATCATTTGCAGAGACAAGGACAATATAGTGTGTTCTTAATTATTGCAATACATCTTAACAATTATGGCTGGCACCTATTAAGGTCAAACAAAAAGGAGCTACATTTTTAATGAATGTTTAAATAAATTGTCGGTCTACGTTTGTAATCACACCGTTCTCTGTTGTCATGGTATATTATCATGTAAAACTGTTTTGTGTTTACATGATAATATCCTAAATCTGATCGCTACAGGTCACTATGAAATCTAATTGTGACATGCAGCATGCATTTTTTATTTTTGGTGGCATTTTGTTGCTTCCTTAATCACATAAGGATCTAATGTTATATTTATATTTGTAAAATTAGTCAGTGCGTGGATCCAAAAGTCAGAGATCAGCAATCGTAGAAGCTCAAAAAGGCCCAATATTTTATTCAGTTTAGTTAGAACAAACTGTTATTTTGGGAGTTATTTCCAAAGCGCAACAAATAGACCTTCTTAGGATACTTTTTAGACTTGTGATACTACATGCAAGTGACATACATATACGTACTCTATAGACCCCCCAGACACAGACCACCAAGTCTGGACAGAGACTATGACACACACCCGCTTTAAATGATTCAATCTCCATTTGGTCATCTCTCTCTTCACTGACGGGGTATCCCATGACACTAATGATTCTCAAATGATTTGGACAACTAGCAGACAGCTTGTCAGCACACCACTTTATCCCAGCATCCCTTTCAGACTGCCCGGTTATACATCTGTTAGCCCGTGATAAGAAAATGGGCCGCAACCTTGCATCGGCGGACGCGTTTTGTTGATATCTGATGCGTTCTGCAGAGCTTTTTCTTTTTTTTACAGAGCTACCGAGTCATTGATAGGTGGATAAATTATCGGGCGTTTGTCTATTGACCTCCCTCAGAGACTGACAGCAGCCAATACCGCTTGACTTCTTTCCCAGGAGGGTTGCTCTTCAATTCCAAGGGAGGGATCCACGGAGACTAGTGATATCTAGTGTTTCTTATCCATTTTAACTCTAGAGTGCATGATGGAAATGAAGGAAAAGAGAAACGGGACACCCGCCAACTGTTTATGTGACCCGTGTCTGGGCCGGTCGCAAGCTGGCTGGGGTTAATACGGCTCATTTGACTCAATTACATAAAGCAGTGACTGGGGATGAGGTTGAAAGGAAGATCAAATTACACTTTTTCACTCTGATTCAAAACCTAGTGAGCTGTCTATACAAGCAAAATTTTAAGTCATTGTTGCTATAATAAAATTAGCATTGAAAACCTGACCAAATTAAAGGCACAGTTCAACCAAAAGATTATTTGCTCACGCTCTTGTCATTCCAAACCTTCTCCAGAACACAAAAGAAGAATGTTGATAACCAAAAAGCATTGGCCCCCATTGATTTTCCATTGTGTGGATATAAATCAACTGAAACATTGCGCGAAATATCTTCTATTGTGGTCCACAGAAGAAAGAGTCACATATATTTGGGTAACCCATGGCTTTAATTTAGTAAGTTTCTCAATGTTAATTTAATATACCTCTATTATTCAGAATCAGTTTCCTTCTCAGCAAATTCTACATGCGATGCTGCCTTAAAAATTGGTGAAGCACATTCCCAGATAGTAGCCTACTTCTGTAAGATGCCTGCTAAACATTTGGAGATCTGGAAAATATCTGCTGTTTTGATGAACAACATTGAAAAGGCAGTTTTAAATACATTCTAAATCATAAACATCTGACAGACATCTTCTAGATGTCTTTATGACATATGACAGGAGACATCTCAAGAGATGTAGCCTACCACATATTACCACACAATCAAAAATCTTACAAATGTAAACGAAGACATAAAATGGATGTCTCTCAGATGTATGTGTCCTATTAGGGTGTATTTGACTATATTTCAAAATTTTTGCTATGCAGTGTTATTCTTATTCGAGTACCACAGAGTTAGCAACATGCTAATACAAAACACTATTGAAGTCCATGGTAGACTCTGTTTTGGCTAGGCGATTGTTAGTAGGCTATGCTAGGGTAGACAGTAAACAGCAAGGCCACTCACTAGGTGTTAAAACAGCAAGGCCACTCAGTAGGTATAAGAACAGAGCCAATTTGATCTCTCTTTTTTCACGTTGTCGACTATGGTTGTACTTTTCTCATTCAATTTGACCAATCATACATTAAACAACATCTATGAATAGCATTTCCAAAGAAAGTCCTTTCAACTATAAAGATAAATAAATATAGTCAACACGCAAGCTGACATACCATGACAATAATTGTAGCCTCAGCTTTGTGACGGCTTCCGTGCAGATGGACATATTGACGGGCGTCAGATAATTCCCACCCTCTCTTTGTAATGGGCAGAATAATGGCTAGTTTAAACACCGTAGCCAAACAGATGAGCGCCGATCACATTAAAGCACAATCCCATTAGTCTCTCTTTAATAAATGACCTATTCCTGTACAGCGAGGGGGGCTGACTCGGGCATACCCATCTTCTACTGATAGGGGCAGAGCTTAATGAAATGGTCTTTTGTGCGCTTGGTTGAACTCATTTGATTTTTTTCCCCCTGCAGACTTCCTGTATCCTGTGATAAGTCCTCAAGCCACTGAAGCCTATAATGACTCCATTACTGAGACCCCCGGCAGACTGTGCCTGTGTGTATGTGTGTGTGAGAGAGCCCGAGAGGGTGAAATACAGTGTGTGTGTGTGTGTGTGCATCACATTATCAAATGTAATCATTTTGCAGTCAAGCTGGTAATTAGGTGTAATATTGGCCAACATGATAACATACACAAACACACCTCCCATACAAATTCAAATCCACGCCGATACGTATATTTAAATATACATGTTCACGCATGCAGTCAAAAACATACGCAGATACATAAATAATAGCCTGGTAATTATGGTAGTTATGGTAGAATTCACCATCTACTGTACTGGAAGACAGAGAGGGTCAATTGGTTGCTAATTTTGTTTTTGCCTCCTGAAGCATGAAATATGCATGTGCAAACAACAGACACACCCATGCAAATATGCATGATAATGAATTCATCCAGGTCCTCTCTGCCATTGATTTGTCACCAACCTTGTGTTTCATGCAATTGCAATTACCACACAGGAAATTCTGCAGCCGCAGGGAAAGATCCATAATGCATTTCAGACACATCCAACTGGAGTAACACTTTGTGTCCATCAGACAGTGATTTTACACCTGAATGACTTAAAATACCCATTTGATTACAGATGACTGTACTATATTGAAATATCAATGCATAATTCTATTGTTACAAAGTATGATTTTATGACCGTTGTAGCTTGAATTCATAGTAGCTTGAATTCACCAGTTGCCATAGTTGAGATAAATATGAAATTGATCCTGTACATTACATTGATTTTACTTCCTGTTCTTAAAATGTTACAACCACCCTAAATGTAACTGTAAATAACTGTACCATAATTTTAAAGGTCCAGTATGTGTCATTTAGCGGCATCTAACGGTGAGGTTGCAAAATGCAACCTACGTCTCTCCACCCCATTTCGAAGCACTACGATGGCTGATACTAAGATGTTGTCACATTATGTGGTTTAACGTATTTATGAAACACGCTCTGTAGAACAGTTCTTTTATCATTTACTTATCACTTATCATAAAAATACTAACAAATAATATGTGCACATCCGACTGAAAGTCTTGACAGTGCAATCGCACACTTTAAGAATGAAATCTACGCAATACAATGCCCCGGGTTTCCAGAGACATCCTGAAAGGCTCACAAAAACCCAACCACATGCCGCAAACAACAGGGGAACGAGGATTAGGATTTGACCAGTCTTGTTAGCATTGAATGTGTTTGTTTGCTTTTGTTTGTTTGCTTTTTACTTTCTTCGCCACTTGGTTCCTGCGACTCGATTGGTCTGCATGTCACAGCAAAGATGGATGGGTCGTGCAAACAAACCAACAACCGAGGCGATATCAAAAGTGCACTGTGGGACTGAGTCAAGCTTTCTCAGGCCTCAGCAGGACTGTCTACGCTGATTTATACTGGGAGGAGTAATAAACGTTCATTTAAACAGCCCAGTCAGACAACAGACTCCACATCGCTATCTTTTCAAGCATGACACTTGGCTTAAAGTAACAAGGCATCATATTGGGGTAATTGTATCGTCCTCTTCTCAGGCCCAGGGCCACGTTTAGGGGTCATAAATCAACTACCAGCCTCCTTTTGACACCACTATCAAGGGGTTCCTGTGTACTCTAAATAAGTCAGCACAAAGTCATTATCTTGAATGGGGATGCTGGGCCTGTCTTGTTCAATAGTCAAATGTAGAAGAATGACAGAGGGCTTATCAGGATCATTCATCGGGGAACTTCGTTCTACCTAAGTCAAAATTATCATATGTCATTATTCTGATAAGCAAAAATGTATGTTATCCCAGCTAACAAGCAACAATTTTAGAACATTGCCTAAAGTCAAAGTTATCAAAAATGTTTGTGCAGTACCATTTTTTTCATTGCAAACATTCTTAAAACTTAAAAAAAACGTTGGCAGAAAGTTGCACTGTATTTTATAGCTTTAATATGGGTGAGGTTTAGGGCAAGGTTCCAGGCTGGAAATACAAAATAAAGTGCTACTCAAAATGTGACATCAGCTATCTTTGTAACACAGAAACGATTGATCTCTGAAGCAGTGCACAACGCCAATGAGTTCTGTCCTTCTTTCACCAATTTGGCAAAGAAGCCCGTCCTGACTTGAAAGATTTTCCTTTTGCCTTTTAGTCTGGAATCCTTTTCACCTTTCTCAAATAAAAAGACAACCGTGCAATTGAAAAGTCGAATCGTAGCTAAGACAACAAACTCTGCCTGAGTAAATTCAGGCCAGTCACTTCAGCTCCTCAGCAGAGCTCAGGAGAGCCGAAATAAAGAGCCTCCGCATGATCACAGATTCAAAGGGAGCTCCTCCTTAAGACTCATGGGTAAAAATCTCCTGAGCCTATTTAGTTTTCAAATAGCACTGTCTCCCCCTCAGTCTCACAGCAGGTCTGTGGTATCCTAACATGTCTTCATTTACTCACTGCAGTGTTAGTGTGTTCGAGAAGTTCTCCGTTGAAAGGGATGTCTCAAATACACCATTATTATCGCTTCGTCAACTCTCATTCAGCGTTTTCCTGACCTCTCACCCCGGGCTATGGCAACAGTGAGAAAAATGCCCGTCTTGATTGACAGGACTGAGAAAAGCTGGCCCCTCCCCTCTCCACCAATAGGCATTTCAAACACTTTCGGTGAACAATGAAGGTTTGGGTGTAATGGATCAATGAGGGGATGATGACTGTCAAAGGAACACATACTCCTCACACAAACCTGATTATCTCAGCGTGACGGAGGCCAGGGGGAGCAGGAGGGGGGGCCGCAGGGAGGTCGCCTCCCCTGCCGGGCACCTCCAATTGGGCTATCGTGGAACACGAGCCCCAGGCTGTCAGGCCTTGCCCTCTCCCATCCAGCAGGGGCCTTTACCAAATCTATTCATACGAGCAGGGGCAATTCTCCTTCCACTGCGGTTCAGTTAAGTTGGGGGATGGAGGCCGTGGCCATTGTTGGGGCCAAGTGGTGAAAAGATCTACCGGCTCGCATACCTCAACAAGCACCACTTCCCCTAAAAACAGCAAAAGACACCCATGGCCAACACCCTCCCCTTAAATCTCTCCTTTATGGTGAATGTGAGGAAGGGATCTAGGACAGAAAAGAGCAACAGGATAGCCCCATCTCAGATAAAGCTCCAGCTAATCTGCTTTCATTTGGGCTTTGGGAGCAGCAGTGGATGTTTGTCCTTAGTGTACTTGTGTTTCCAGGGCAGGCATACAGTATTAGAGGCCTGCAGATTAGTCATGGGGATGAATGTGTGTAGATTGGATGTTTAGGCTTCTTTTCACATACTTTCAAAGGATGAGATCCGTTATCACAAAATCCTAATCTCAAGACACGGGTTTCATGATAATAACCATAAGATAATATGTGAGTGTGCGTCGTGCTGGTGTATGAGCAAGACACACAATGCTTTAATAAATAATTAAAAGGGCTTTCCCCTCCAAGCTAGGCATGATATCACTTTAATTTCAATGTACTTTCTTTTATCTCAGCTGAATATGCAGAGAGACAGCTGTAACGTACGCCATCTGTTGGATGATGTTTCCCTTAAAAAATGCTTCCTTGGCACTTTGCTCTATCATTCTCCAATCATATTTTGGAGGCAGGCATATGTTTTATAATTATAAAAATTAAAACCAGATTAAATAACCGAACAATGTGTCTTGCAATGACCTTTACCTTTAATTATAACAAAGATCCCAGATTTTCTCAGTATTTTCAATCCAAGAAATATATAAAATATGTAAACTGTATACAAACAGCCATTTCGAAAAAAAGCTATTTTTAAACATTTATACGAAAAAGTAGAAAAAAAGAAAAAACTGAAAGAAATCAATCAACTAAACTATAAATAAGAAAACAAATGTCTTGAAGATTAAAAAAAAAATATCAAATAAATACAAGGTTTTTGTACAGACTAGCCAATGGCTTCAGTCAACAAAATCATTACATTTGGCTCCGAAACCTTTATTTTTCAGATTGGAATAACAAGGTTTCATCTGACATTTTTGTCGAAATTGAGTTTCTCACACATTCTTATTCTGTGACTATTTATTTACATTTCGTTACATTTAGGGCCTTTTCAGAAAACAAAAAATGCCAAAACTATGAGGCTCAATATCACAAAATCATTTTGGATTCCTTATAATTCAAGTTTGTGGTCAAAACAATTAAGAAAATATATTTTTGTTTTTTTACAGTGTATATTTTCCAATTTGCTGCATTCAATATGTGCATATCTATTAGCTATTAGCATGCAAATCAATATAAAATATAAATTTGATGTTCTCATATAAACTTGAATTGGATATAAAGGCACTTGTTATTTTATGTATGGATATGTTAGCAAGTGTAAACTACTTTGGTCACAGACCAATCATCTCTTCAGCTAAACTTCACAGCGGTCTCATAGCAGCGTTGCTCTTCTCCGCCGTCTGAATCATTCACCTCTGAGACTGCAGCCCGAGGCTACACCGCTCTTACCCATTGCTCCAACATAATTAAGAGTCTTGGGTCTACAGGGACACCCCTCACCCTTAATCCTGTAACATTACATCAGTATCATCACTTGTGATTTGATTCGACCCTCTTCAAATGGATTCAGTACAACACGCAACCTAGATTCAGTCATCCCATAAGCGACAGTGAAGTCTTTGACTGGATGCAGCTGCTTTGAAAAGGGAGACTGGGCTGATTGACAGCAGGGCAGGGTCCTAGTGGATGAACTTTAAGGCGGGATGGACTGGTCTTGTCTATCAGGGAAAATGTCTACTTGTGACTATAGCTGTGAGTGGCAGGTGGCTGTACTGAGTAGATACAGTACAAGTTTCCTTTGCAGGGGGTTGAGGAGACACGGGATTGGCTGTATCATCAATTACAGGATTGAGTGACAGGTGAAGTGTGTGTACTCGGCTCCAGATGTAGCTGCTCCCAGCAAGAGACGTTAGACTGGGAATAATCCATCAGTGTCAACAGCAGCTTTGCATTATGCAAAACATAATTTAGGTTTTTATCGGGTATTATCTTATATGGCACGAAATAGATATTAAAGGTATTAGGGAAAATAGTATATAAATTCTAGAACCAAACCATTAGACCCACAGAGACCATTAGTTTAAATTAAAACCAATGCAATTCCCACTGTAACCACAAATCCAATCTCTGATGGTTTCTATTTTTTTCGGGAAAGCTTTAAAACCATCCACTGAGCTAAGCACCGGACCTCCACCATGTGGTTACAGTTTGAAAGATGCTCCATTGACATCCATCACTATACGAATTCCATCGGGAACCTTAACATTGTTAAAGCTTCACACATTTAGAAATCAGTAATCAAAACCCCACAAATATCTGATTAAATCAATTATCAGTAGCAGCAAATTTTGCTTGTTTTGATATGGATGTGTTTATTGTAACTAATAGTGTAAAGCACTAAAG
This sequence comes from Barbatula barbatula, assembly GCF_947034865.1. Lineage (NCBI taxonomy): Eukaryota > Metazoa > Chordata > Actinopteri > Cypriniformes > Nemacheilidae > Barbatula > Barbatula barbatula. The sequence goes on from NC_136784.1 coordinate 14,102,969, forward strand.
TAGAAATAAATATAAATGTTGTCTATAAATACTTATATGCATTCCCTCAGTTGAAAGATAGAGGGCAGCCTTGTGACAAGAACAGCCAGGCAGTGTGCAATGCATCAACTGTCAACAGGCAAACAGCATGATTAAATCATGTATTTGTAATCCATGACATTTAAAAATGAATCGTTCACAATTTATAAAAATGACAGGAAATACAAGCACAGCCAAACAATTATCAAACATGACCAATCATAACAAGCATGAAAACTGTATGTTTCCGGAAATTGATGATATATTTTAATTCACTCAGAAGTGTGATGATTTATTTTCATTCACTCAGTAGTGTGCAGTAGCATTTTTTTTCTGTTAAAAATGGGTCATCCCAACACACCCATCCATGTCACAGGCACCCTGCTGTGGCTGCCATTTAAACAGTGTAAATAATTGAGGAATAGCATTTGCCGTCATCCCCTGCGTGAGATGTGTCTATAAAAGAGCATCAGATCTTCTCTTTGAGAGGAGGAGACTGATGTCATAACACACTGAGATCCCCACACCGGCAAATCGATGGAGGAGTCAATGACTGTCCCGCTTTCAAGCTATTTACAATGTGCTTCCTGTACATCCAGAGAGTAAATAGTTTTATGAGTATGGAGTAACATAACAACACATTAAACCACGAAATGACACATTTAAGATTACTTTGATTGACATGACCAAATATGCTTTGTTGTTGTGCTCTCTCTTTTCATTTACACAAAACTTATTCAAAAGTAAACTGAAAAGTTTATTAGGAACTGTTCAGCTGTCAATCACTCAACATTGTTGTCTTTTCCAACTCACTGCGTGTTGGTTTTAGCAGTTCGGAGATCATATTTAAATATTTAAGATTAAAAAATGAAATGAATGACCAGTTTGACCTTTTTTTCTTTCGAGTTTTCCTCTCGTTTTTGTCCCTAGTTAATTAAAGCTTCATGTTGGTAGAGTTTGTTTCAGGGTATCACACCTTGCAGCTATTTCTGGCGCTACGTCATGTTAGCTTAACCTTGCCAAGACACCCTGGAGCTAAGCTTGTAGTTGAAACAAAACAGAATTAAGTTACAAATGTCTTAGAGATGTGTGGGCAAACTGATACAGCAGACGCCGACGGATTAAGGCCTGTTTTCATTTAATCAGGTTTTCAATAAAGTGCTAAATGTTCTGATTTTGTCACGAACAAACCAGCCTTGTACGGATGTTTGTCCAGGAAAGCTGCTCACCTATGGCCGGGTGAAATAACTTCCTCTCCCATGATCCTTTCTGCTGAGGCTCACTTGCTGCAGGATTACAGCAGAATCAATCACTGCAGTGCACGGCCCCTTATTACCACAACAAAGTGTTGTTAATAATCCTAAAGCTGTTAGAGATTTTTTATTTCTTCATTTTTTATTTATTAAAATGGTCCTTTATTGCCTGTTAAACAGTTACACATTTGAAATGTTCAAAAACAATTTTTTAAATGACTCATCTCTGAGCCTCACGAAGTGGTAACATCGTTGTGTGAAAATTTTAGAGCTACTAGACTTTGAAAGACTCAGAGGAAACAGGTTTTATAATTTAATGTCTGAAGACTTCACAGGGCTTTTCCATGCCTGTTAGATGATGACAGGACAGCGCAAGCCTATTTTATTTTGTGTGAAAGCCTATTGTATGATTTAAAAAACAATGCATATTTACAAAACAATATCATAATGTGTTCACACACACAAACAAACTAAAAAGTTTAAACTAGGAAACGACCAAATTTGGGTTGGGTTATTATCATAAAATGGAAGTAAACATGAACATTATGTAACACTGTCAAGAAATGATGCCAAACATGTGGTTGTCTCTACAAAACAAAAGCAGTTGTGAACAGGACATAATGACCCAGAGGTATAATAACATAACAAAAGGTGCTTTTTATTATTATTTAAAAAACGCTGGTCCAGAGGCATCCGGATTCAGTTTTTACTTATTTATTTATAATTTATTTTTAAACCTACACATAGTAAACCTTGAAGACATTTGTTGAAGATTTTAAATTGATTCTAAATATTCTGCTGGTGTTATTTTTTTTAAAGGATTGTTTAGTGTTAATGAACTGAAACAGGAAGTTCTTCTTGACCAGAATTGAGTTGTACCAGAGTTGACCTTATCCAAAAAGTTCTATATTTTCATATTTTATAATATATTGCGAACAAAGCAAAAGGATGTTGTGCATGCAAGATTAGGCTAATTCTTAAAGTGAAGAGAGGCTTGATATGTAAACTAAGCCTGATGGTTGTCTTATCCATATACAGAGTTCTCAAGGCAAACAGGTGTTTGATGTCATGGATGTATTGTGTCTTGCTAGTAATAAACATTTTGTTTGATAATATTACATATTTAAAGCAACCTTTATTTATATCCTGTTATTTAGGTTTATTCGTGGGGACAGATGAGCAGAAGATGTGTGCTAAATGTCATTGCATATGATTGTTGTTCCCTCTTGTCACCCACCAGTCAAGACTCCTTCCTGATGTCTGTACATAGCCGTCGGGATCAGCGCACACTTTATCCACCAGTCATCAATCTTTCATCTGCCCCTTATTTATAATTAATGCCTTTACACAGCAGTCGGTTGCGGGGTCCTTACAGGTGTGTGTGTGTGTGTGTGTGTTTGCGCTTAACTATACCAAAAAACAAGTCTATGTGGCGAAATGTGTCAATATGGATGTTCACAGAGTCACTCTGGCAGAAACGAACACGCTCCTCCAATTCTGCAGGAGGAATAAATACAGAAGGTTTCCCAGAATACATTAGACAGGAAATAAGAGGAGACCTCTGCTCTCTCTCGGACTTCAGATGTCTTTGTGGCTCTAATGGAGGAGCTTTTCTCTGATATGATTGAAGACAGAAGAGCTCTCCTGGCGCACCTCTCCCCAACCCCCCAGGCCAGCATCTCAAAGGGAAGGAATAGATTATCCCCCTCACTGAACCCCACCAACTCAGACAGCCAGCGCGGGACATTATCATGTCAAAATATGGCATCACTTAATTGCCATGGCAACCCTGTGTCAGCAGACCACTGCACTGCATGGCATCCTTTGACATTAAATATATGGTCTGACTGCCAGCTGACTGTTCAAAACAACAGCGTTCCACAAGTCACCGTCAATGTTTTCAGATTGCATTTTAGGCCGGTGTATTTCAAAGGTAACGTTTGTTTTAGACTAGCGCAGAGTTCAGTTCAATCCCAGTGGTGTTAGGGCATAGGGTGATTGACAGGGATGTGTATTATTTTCACATGAGTGGATTTGCAGTGGAGGGAAGGGTTGAGGAATAATGCATAAGAGCCCTCTAATCTGGTTAGGCTAATCTCAGTCCCCGCTGCTGATGCTTAGGAGCGCTCGGGGAAGAATAATGTCAGATTCAGACCCTCAGGTTAAATGATATATGAATCCGAATGAACGCGGCATATGACTCATTTTCACAGACTGACTGTAAGTGTGCATGACTGTGTGTCTTCATATGAACCAAAAACTGACGTCATTAAAGCATAAACACCAGACACATTAAAGACTGAACATTCAGTTGGTTAGGGCTTGTTGTCATTATTGTAATATCAAGCTGTTATGGTCCTAGACATAAAAAGAAAAGTAAATCAGTTAAAAAAGTTTTCAATATTTTGCTATCAATTTGAAATATTTACATTTTTATTTATGTAATACAAAAAAAATATTATTCATATATTTTAGATATATCGGTTGGTAAAAAAGGAAAAATGCCCAAATTCCCAATAGCCAAATAACAATTTATATTTTCTTTTAGATTTGCGTCTGAAATAAATGTGTTTTTGTGAAATTTATGAGGCAGGTCTGTGCTTTACATGCTAGATTCAAACCAAATTAAAAATGTCGCCAACGCTAAGTGAAATCTGTAATGAAACCGAGTCTTTGCCTGCCTGCCAGGTTAAATAAGGCCGATCATTGCCTTTCAGACAAATACAGCAAAATGGAGTTCATATCTGCATCCACGTTTACTATACAGATATGGAAATGAATATGAGGGAGGAAAGATTGAAAAGAGTTTGACTTGGAAATGAGAGCAAGATTTTTCATTACCGTCCCTGAGAACCTCGTGTGAGTCTGCATCCATCATTTGAACGTGATTGGTTATGCACTGGGATGAAAAAAGCACATTAGGTATGGGGCTTTCCTCTTATTTTTATTTCTTTTTTAACTCCTGAGGTCTAAACCTCGCGTTTTTGACAAAGGAGAGAGCTAATACACACATACACACATAAACGTAAACATATTTGGGGCAATGTTGTGGCAGGAAAGGCAAAGCCTCATATTCTAAATCCAACACATTTGCAAATACTGTATCTACTTTTTTCGTTTTCTTCTTATGTTTCTGAATTTACAGACTTTAAAAGAGATATTGTCAACCTGGATGGATGCAAATTAGTTTTCACAGTTGGTTTTCAGCTACTAGTTTTAGTAAATGTGAGCCCTTGTGTCAATTCGTCTGTCCATGGTTAGTTTGTCAAAGGCTTTTAATTTGATATGAGAGCCAATTAAAATTGGCCCAGAGACATGAAGGTCAAATGGTAACCAACAGGGTCGTTGCCATGGCAATTATGAACAGCTGGTCCTCCATAATGCAAAATGAAACCCAAAGTAATTGCAGCGAATGAGAAATCGCATCCGATTATCAAAGTCTAATTGATTTAAGCCTGTCACTATACGTTACACTGCGTTTATATAGTTCATGTCAGCGTACTACCTTGAAAAAGAGGTCAGGCACAAAATGACAATATTTTGAAACGCCATTACATTTAAGTGCAGGTTAAAACGATGCGTTCTAAAAGTGCAGATCTCAGAAAAAGTGAGGAAGGTACACGAATGTTTGGTCGGCATTACTAGTGACGAGATATGAGCATGCAAATGGCCACAACTACTGTGTTGATATGCCACACCACACTCTTTAGCATCTGTGTCCGCTAATGAGCTGATTTCTGTACTGTTTTATCTAATCTCCCATGATAGACCATTAGCATCTCCAAAGAGAGAGAGAGAGATGGAAAGAGAGACTATTCCAGCTATATTAAAAGCAATGGTCTTCAATTGATGGACACAGCCAAAAGCAGGGACCGCTCACCCTCTCCCGTCTAACAGCCTGTACTAATAGGTCCCTTATGGCAGCAGTATGGCAACAAGGCAGACGAGGAGGCAAGAGGTTAATTTGGTCCTGCCCAGGTGAACCAACCAGTCAGTCCTCGCCCATTTGTCTCCCCTCCTCTCTCCTCCAAACACTTAATGATTATTAACATGCTTCAAATGCTTAAGGAGCACTGGGAGTCTCTCTCATATTCTCTCTCTCTCTCTCTGGCGCACTGAAGCGCGAGGGGAAATCATTATGCTAATGAGCCTGCCGCCGCTGTTTTTATTTCCCGTAATCACCCCAGTCTCCGCAGCGATCTTCAGGGACGAGCGGCGTAACGCACACACGCACAATCGTTATGAGCTTTATAAATATTTCCCCTTTTTCTCGCCACGGATTTTTTTCAAAGGGAGAACAAAGGGGCTTGCGCGTTTAGAAGCGGCGGAGAGCGCGTCGAGTGCGCAATGAATGGAAAGCCGCCGACTTAATGCCAGCTGTTTGAAGTTGCACATTTAACAGCGCCACACACTCGAATGCATTTGCAATGTATTTGTATGCATTTACAATTATTTGATTCGAACTAATTACAGTGGCTGAAAAATGAAATTTTTGCCAAACATGGAATGTCATCATAATGATTTCCGAGTGCGAGATGCCAAACGGAGTGCTTTTAGTCATTTCTCTTTATTAAAAACGACTTGAACTGTGCTGAGCTCTTCATCGGCTCTTGGGGTAATTCAGACCCCTCTAGAGCTACACTAATGAGGGGATAATAGCCCCTGTGAAATGTAAATAAAACTCAAATCCCCCTAGTGAGAGAGGGGAGGGGCCAGATGGAAGGCTGGTAGGCTTTCTCTCTCTCTCTTTCTCCATCTTGCTCTCATATAAATCAGCCTTCTCTATTATCAGCCAGATGAAATTTTAGGGACTGCTCGGCTGATGTTTGTCTGGAAATTGTATGCATTTAGTTTACTTGCAACTTATTTCACGCACACACACACACAAAAAATAGTGCACATTCCCTTAGGACTGCAGGAGGAATCTGGTACCTCTAAAGACGATGTTGATAAACAGACGCTACAGGGGAGACCCAATCCCTTCAATTGATTTTTTAAACACATTATTCATACATCCGGACTGGCTCAAGGGTGAGATAGGCTGACAGAGGCATTTGAAGTGAGCTGAACGGATAGGAACGGGGGACCCACAGTAATGTATTATGCATTATAGACAATGATCAGCCATTACAAATCACCTACGGGCAAGCAATAGATTGAGTTCTCTGGAATATCTGATAAACCGCTGCTTTGAGGAGAACAAACACACTGAATGGATTTACCATCATTCAGAGCTTTAGCCAGAGCTCAGAATGTATCGCTACCCGCGGGGCAAAAAAATGCTGCGTTGCCCACTTGCTTGAAAAATAAACAGTATAACCGACTTGTATGGGTCTTTCAGTCAAGGTCCTGCTTTGCTATGGAGCTGCTGTGGACAGACCGCCTTTTAGTTTTTCTACAAAGCACATGAAACAAAGGACCGTGTACAGATGTACTCTGCTTTGACTGGTGGATGTCTTTGGAAATTGATTGCTGGTAAATTCAGTGCTCCTTTAGGGAGAATATTGCAGAAATAAAAACAGACAGGGTGTATACAAATCACACTTTTAGAAATGAATGCCAATTTGTCCATACATTAGTCATTTATAGATATTCAGAGGCAAGCGCATAGAAACCCTTCAGAGGATTTGCCCTGACAGAGATGGAGGCGTTTCCACATCATTAGTGGCAGGACAGAAAGCACAGTCCCCCGCTGAACGCTCACACACACACTTCCCATTGAGCACAGATGGGGAAAAAATCTGAAATCTCCTCTCATCCGAGCCACTATAGAAACCTGTTTGCTTCCAGGTGTAACTGTTCCTCCGAGACTATCCGGATAGCACAGCCATTTACCTTTCTGTGGAACTCTGTGAACGGTGCCAAGACTACTTATGTTGACTACTGTGATGTAAAGAACGTATATTTACTGTATATTTAATGCACATGCTATAATATATAAGAGACAGCATGCACAGTTTACTTTTGTTCAGGGAATATTACTTTACTTTGCAGGTACATTTGTTTGCAGAGTCAAAAATATATTAACAAGACAAATCGTACAAAAAAGCATTTAGGAAAAATGGAAATGCTTCGAGCATGATGGCAATGTGTAGCATGCAAATATATGACTAAAAAGGTAAAGTAGCCTCAAAATAAATGAACAGATATGCCCAGAATGAGTAATGCCCACCAGTTAAACAATACAATTGTTTTCAGCTGTGTACGAACGTTATTACTTGCTTTTTGCAGAGCCAATTTACTATTAAGAGCAGAGATAGCCTTGGGTCTGAACAAGATACTCAAGAACAATCAAATGAGAATCTTATCTTATGAACTATGAATCACATTGTGGGTATGTGGGGGGGGGGGGAAGTAAGAGGGTATGATTTTCACAAATATTTGCTGAAATGATCAGGAATTATGAAGAGCACAGAAATGTGTTTTATTACTTATAGTTTATCTGCACGTATATTGTCTGGCTAAAAGAAAGATTTAAACCTTATTTTTTTCAGGTATGACACACTTTTCAAAAAGGATCTCCATCGTTGTCCAGTACAAAATTAGAAGGCCGTCACCCTCACAAGCTAATAGATGTACATAAATTGATGTATGTAATTTTAACGTGTGACCCAGTCTATGAAAATGTAAAAAAACTTCAACATAAAATCATCCTACAAAATGTAAAAAAACCATTCTGTGAAAATATAGCATGATATCTTTATATTTACAGAGTAATGTAAGGTCGAGATTAAACTTTGATGTTCATCATCTCTTTTCAGAGACTGGGTCTCATAATAAATTATGTAATCAATTCAATCAATTATATTAAATTAAATCTTTAAACATAAAAATCTATAAAGTTTGTTGAGAACACTGGTGGAGAAACACTGTTCTTTTACATACAGCATAACATTGAATCATTATTACAGCTCAGTATGATGGTAACATTAACATGGAAACGAGGAAATTCAATATTGTCAAGCGATAAAAAGTATGAAATCTTTTACCAAAAAAATGACCTACATAAAATACACACTACACTACAACCATGTTTAAAATAAACACTGTAAAAAAGACTTAATGTTACCCAATTTCAGTTATTTTTTACAGATTTTCCACGTATATTGTCAAAAAGCTGTGATTATTTTTAACAGATTTTTTATACATTTTTGAAATACGGTCAAAAGTGTAGAGATTCTGAAAAAGAAAAATGGGGTAAACATATAATTGTACAGGATTTTGTAATTTTGCCGTTTTTATCAGGCGCCTAATACCAGATTTCTGCAGTGTACAGATCATATTCACCGTCATGTCATTTAAACCTTCATGGCTTTCCTTCTTCTATGGAACACAGAAGAAGCTATTTTGAAAAATGTCTCTGTGGTTTTATGTCCATACAATAGAAGTATTTTTTGGTTACCAACAATCTTCATCTGCGTTCTGCAGAATAACAAACTGATGAAAGAATTATTTTTAGTTTTGGATGAACTATTTCTTTAATAATCATCAATCCCAGCCACCACAAATGTGGAAGCATATTGATATATCTTCAGCAGTGTGGCCTCATTTACCCCACAAGATGATATGTACGTTATACCCCAAATTGAATGTGCACAGCGCACTACGGCTTCCTGTGTAATAACCACCCTGACTCTGCAAACCTCTGAGTCAAGCACAGACTAAACGCCTAAACGTTTGCTTATAGTCATGTAATCATTACTTCTGTGTTTCTACATCCCATCCATTGTGACCGGGGTGGAGTAAAGAACGCTGGTTACATTTCTCAAAATTAAAGGCGAAACATTCTCCTTCTAATCTACATAAAACATAGCATTAACCCAGAACATTTTGATCATACGTTTGCAAAGAGGGAAGAACCTGTACATGATGTATGGCTTCGAAAGCTGGCGGATAATAATGACTAAAACTTTGCAGACAGCCAAAATATTGTAAGTCCATCAAACAGTAATTTTCAAGAGGCTGATCTCAGACAAAGACCAGGGAAATGCCAAACTACGTGACGGTTCTGTGTCAAACTAACAGAATAAAGCACAAGCCAGCCACTGAGGCCGAGACGTGCCATTCAGCCGTATTAAGGGATCACCTCGTTTCTTTCTTTTATCTAATAGTAGGGATTTCAGGGAGCCTAACACATTGTCTTGGGTAGAGGTGAGCAGACTGGCAGGCACCCATGCTACAGTAGCTGTGTCTTTAAGGAGACATATGAAGAATGTAGAGAGAGTGCTTTGAAACACACCCTGTCTTCGTGCTATGAATGCCGAGTGTTTAGATAGGACCGCACCACCCTGTTCGACCACACCGGGGATGAGCGGAAATAAGAGGTTAAAAATGTACCCATTTGATATTTGGAGCAGGTGAGATTATCTGGGATATGCCTTGTCAAAAAGACAAAATAGGTTTCGACACTTTAACCGTGATATTACCTTCGGTTGTTGTGGTATGTTGCGGTATACGGAGCCTAATGAAATTCATACCTCCAAGCAGATGTAAAGAGTCATACAAGAACACCACGGAGTGAAGTTTCTAGCTGTCTTTCGTAACAGACTCCTCATTAGCTGAAAAGCGTATAAACTTATCAAAAAAGTTATCAAAGAATGTTTAACACAACTTTCTTCTAAATTAGCCTTTATAACAGCCTTTGTGTTTATTTCATAATTGTTTCTCAGAGGAATTCTTAATGAGTTGTTTGTGGAGGCTATATCAGTGTTTAAAATGTGATATTTCAAACTAAGTAACTATAAAATGCAGAGTATTTGTTGATAAGTTAGACTAAAAATTATATTCGGATTGAGAAGAAGATTTACACTATAAGACAATGCCTCATTAAAATTACTATTAAAAATAACTAACTGTAAAAGAAAGAAATAACGATATGAAGCCAAAAGAAAAATATAAAACAATGATCTACATACACCTGAACACAGAGTAGTCAACCAAAAACAGATTTCGCTTTCATAACAATTCTTAGTGTATGCGTGTCATATATCTAACATGTGAAACATGTGAAAAGTGGCTACATCGTGCATGGAGGGAAGGAGTTGGAAAAAAACAATGTATTTGCTTTAAAAAAGATTCATTTTATTTTACTCTACATTTAAAGGGACCGTTCACACAAGAATGAAACTTCTGTCATCAATTACTCACCCTTGAGTTGTTACAAATCTGTCTACATTACTTTGGTATTCAATGTTGACAAAGAACTGTTTGCTGTCCTAAATTTTTCAAAATATCTTCTTTCGTGTTCCACAGAAAAATGCATTTAGAAATTGTCAATGGTGGCCAAGAAACGTTTGGTTTTAAGTGTTCTTCCAAATATCTTCTTTTGTGCTCATCAGAACAAAGACATTTGGATCAACTCGATCGCTGAGTAAATGATGACAGAATTAAAATTTTTGGGCAAACTGTTCATTTAAACGTTAATGCTCTCAGTGTCTCATTGTCATGCCAGTAAAATTATATAAAAAACTTTATTTTTCGATGGTGGAATAATTGACTCGCAGGGGGACTGCAAATAATGTAACGCCTCTCAGTCTGCAAGTGAATATTCTACAAACACAGAAGGTTCTCAACTCAGACAAACAAAACTCATCATAAAATACCCAAATCTATTTGGAAGGTTTAACATTGGAGAATGTTCCCAATAGTGAAGCGTGTGAAGGAGAAGATGAGCAGGAGAAGATGTTAGTTGGTGTTTTTATTCTGCTCCACACACTCAATCCCCTCATGACTCATTAGAGTGTGTAGGGGGAAAGGACAGTGATGTGACTATGGGGGTCAGAAACACATGGACACTGGGTAACAAGCACCTCTCCAGGAACCAGCTGTACAAAGCTCACTGCTCTTTAATTACACACACACACATTTATTTATAACACATTTACCCAGTGTATCAAAACTGAGCAAAAGATCAGCCGCATCTGCATTTTTCTCTGGTTCCAACATGATTCATAAAGCCGTCTTACAGTGATTATTGTCTCAAAGCTGTATTTTATTGCCAGAATAATGCTTCATTTTTGAATACAGACTGAGGAACTCATATGGAGTTTCTTACAGGGGGCCATAGTCATGTGCCATTTACTGTCAGATGTAAAACACATCTGTTTATTGCTGTCCTTAGTGCATCCTGTAAGAACACTCAAAGAGAGAGAGAGAGAGAGGAATGTTTGGGTTTACATGGCTGATCTGGTCTAGTGTTTCATCAGGTTGTATATTACACTACTGTGTGTAATGAGTGGAGCCAATACACTGACCGCTAGACAGAAGTATAAGCTTAAAGTTCTGTATCATTGGGATTGCATACTGTGTAATGCTCACTTTAAAGCTAACGCGTTGTTTATCTACAGCCACAGAAAAAAATAAGAGGCCATTCCAAATGTTCATTCCAGTCCACTGTCTTAACAACAACGTGAAAGACTGACAACACGACAAGACACATGAAAACTGTGATAAAAACAGGTTCTCACATAAAAAAGTGTGTTTTGAACTCTCCCTAAATACACGTACAACTTTTACTGTTGTATTGCTTAAAAGTAAATATGAACTTGTTTTCTTTGCAGTTTTTGAGGTATTTGAAAAAATACAGAGCATCTTTTCTGTTATTTACACCTGTTTCTCCAGTTTTCATTTTCTCCAAATAAATGCAAATAGACACTATGTTTTTATTTGAAATGTGGTAGAAATATTGTAAGTAGAAATTTTTGTATTTTACCTAAACAAACAGAAAAACTGATCTGGTCTTTTTTCCCCGGCTTTATATCTATAGACAGACTGATCATAATTTAAAGTGTGATACGTAAAACTTGAATGAATGTATGACCTGTCTTAACTGAATATAACTTGCCCAGAAATACCATCAAATATATCGGTGCCTTTGTTTTGTCTTAAGATGCACACCTGTACTGTATTCTTCTAAGGCATTTTTATAAAAGCCACATAAACATCTTCATTCATCTAAGGCATACTTGAGACTTGAGCTAAGCCGTGTCTGTGAAACTGGGCCACAGTTTTCCTTTACATTTGTACAGTTTAAACGGCCTCAATCAAAAATATTGAAGTATCTTCTTTTAATGGCATCAAAAAACAGGTTTCAGTAAAACTCTCATGTTCTCAGATTTCACCTCAGTAGAAACAGCATTTCATTATGTTGTTGGAGTCATAATGATTATTTTAGAATTAGCAGCATTTAATCATTCAAGAAACTTAAAAAGGCTTTATCCTAACGCCGAACTGCACAGGCTTTTAAACACATTCTCTCTTAAGCAGCTTTCATAAATATTTGACCTCGCCACGATTAGGTCTCATAAGACTCCAGCCTCCCTCCTCCAGTCCAGACCGAGGACTGAATGAAGCTCTTGTACGATGTGTTTTTGTGGATCTCTGCAGGCCACAGGGTTAATAAGGTAGTGATGATGGCAGCCAAGCACCGTTGACCTCCGCCAATATCATTACTATGCCGGGTTAAACCTGAGAAGAGGAAGGTCTCAATCAATCGAAATATTATTTTGCCTTCTACCTGTCCACCAGCAGTTCAAGAAAAGCATCCGGTACTGGCATGTGTCGGATAGTTTTTTTTTCAGGACAGATAAAGCAGAGTGTTTGTTTGATGTGTATAAGGGCCAAAGAACGTGACTAGATGAAGGTTGCTGGCTGCCAAAACTCCTGGTTTTTACAAGTGCCAAGAAAAATGTTTAATAAGTTGTTTGGCTTCTTCTGCTGTTGGTTGGTTCTTTTAGTATGTGAATCTTAGAAAACATGTAGCTTCATAAATGGCACTTGTAATAAAATAGTGAAGTGTTTTAAAAAGAAATAAATGCTGCTGTTGTTTATTTTAGTTTTTTTGCTCAATATGAGTAAAGGGAGATGGAGAGAGTTTGTATCCATTGTTTCTCTTAAGGTAAAAAAGGGGCTGAGTTGTTTATGATATTTCGATATGTGTACAATAGTCTCGATTATTGTCAACACTGGTACACCTGTCTGGGATCTCAAAAAATCTAATATGGGAGCTAGTTAATTCAATCTATTGAAATGACCACAAATAAAGAACACCATCACACTTTAGATTAGGGTCCATTTCACACGATTATTAACTAACTCTAATCTATGTCTTTAAACTCCCAAAAGTAGAGTTAGTTTCTAGGTTTAGGTATTGGGTAGGTTTAAGGGATGTAGATTAAGGACAGGCACTGATATATGGATTATATATATTTACAACCAATATGCACGTGAACAAGCAAGTAGTTAATAACACATTTATGTACCATATTATTAAGTGTAATAAAGTATTCTTACCTATGTTTACCTATATATATATGACCCTAAAGTTGTTCAATGTATTCCGCCCATCCAGCAAACTACGGCTGTAACATTTACAGATTGGTGACTTCCCACTCTCATTAGGCCTAAACTTTAACCACTACAGAAGAATAGGTGCATTGCTTTTTGTTCTCACTGTAACCATGGTCCCATTCACTTAATATTATGTAAAAGACTTGACCCTTTCATGCCTCCCACCTCTGCCCAGAATCCCGGCCCTGAAACGACGCCAAAGCCATTGTCCCCCCAATTACTGATGATAATTGCCATGTAATGAAGTTAAGCATTTGTGGGATTTACAAGTTAACATTGACTGTGTTTCTCTTCCTCCAGCTTTCTCTCTTTCTCACCCTATATCATTCCCGATGAGCTCCGCCTTTTCTCTGGAGCACAAAAGAAATGCAGACAATATGCGGCGGTTGTTAACGTCTTCTTTGCAGTGCCTTTAACTTTCCACCCCCCTTTATTTGCTGTAATTTCTTTATTCCTTTTTCTGCCTGATGGCAAAAGTGTTTCTCTTTCTCAAAATAATAATGTGTGAATTAATGGTATGACATTGCCATTGCCAACGCATTAGAAAGCAAAAGCGCAAAGAAAATATCAAACTCACTCTTTCCTTCAATTAGACGTTCAAACTGAATGGTCAACCTCTTTTCAGCCACCCAATACGTTGTTAAATGCTCCCGTTGTTTAATGGCGTCTAATGATTACCACTTACACACTCTGGACAATACAGACAAGCCTTGAATTGCCCAGGGGGGCTGAATTTGCCTGCGCTCAGCAGCGAATCTCATGGCAACAGGTTGAATGGGAGGTGAGCTTGAAGCAAATTGTGAGGATGCGACCGCGTCTGATTCTTAAAGAAAGCTTTGCTTTTTCACACGGGGGCCGTGTGATGGACTGCCAAGTCATGGGCAATCCTACTGTACCCCAGCAACCTCTGACCCCAAGCCAAGCTCTCGGTGACCCGAACACAGTAGCCGGGCAAAACCTTTGACCTCTCTGCAGAGCCCTTTGCGTCTCGGCAAACAGTACCATGCAGGCTGCAATGCCAGCGGACAAAGAAAATGAAGCGAATAGACTGCAAATGGACAGATCTACACAAATGACAGGTCAACAATGTATCCGAGAGCTTTGATCTATTCACACTTGCACTGTGAGAACAGAGACGGCAGAGCGAATTGGTGAATGAATAACTAGATCCCAATGTTAGATCTATTTATAAAAGATGTTTCGGATGCATTGCATCGCTTGTTTCTCAACAAGGTCATTATTGTCTGTTTGCTTTTAAACAGTGCAGTGAGTTCTCTTTTGACATTTTTTATTAATCACTGCTAAATAGAGAATCTGAACTGTTAGTGGAGCTTGTCCATGAAAAGGTGTTATGAGTGGTTGCCGGGTGTTACTATGTTTTTGGCATGCATTTTGAGTGGATTGTTGCTAACATGAAGTTTAGAGGCTATATGCCCAAGTGTCCAAACTGGTGCCGTCCTGGATAATTTTAGGAAGCTTTGGAACTTAAGAGGGCTTTCGTTAACAAACAAAGATTTCCCTCTGGTTCCATTCGCACTGGCATTTAAAAACAGAAAGACGGTACGCAATAGCAGTTGATATTTTGGTCTGTGAAGGGTTTTATGACAACTGAGACATATACGTATAAGATGCCATTAAAAAAGCTCAAAGGAGAATTAAGATCGCAAAGAACAGTATCCTTGGAAAACCAACTCGGATGGACGCGCCACAATGACTTCTGGGACATCAAGTGGGTTCGGTACGCATTCAATGCATCCTTAATTGATATCGAGAATACATCCAAGTACTTTTCATGTATTTTCTTTACTTGAGTTCTTGAGTATTGGAACTGGACTTTGATGATGTAGAGCAGGACAGAAGATTGCTGAAGACCGACGAAATCTCTTATGACAATTGAAAGTGCTACACATGACCGAGACAGAGAAATACCCAATGTGAAGATAAAGACAACGGGTAAACAAGGCTAACATTAGCTTTCTATATATTTATGTCATGTAACCCTTTAAAATTCTTCCCGGTATCTGCCATGCGAACACAACAAAATACAGATACTTCTGGAATCACAAAATCGTTTCTGCCATGCGAAAGCCCTTTAATATTCTATTCCTGTTCAACGTAGTCTGAGGCATACGTTATTGTTCATACGTTAAAAACAGTGATTCAGATCACTCAAAAAAGCACATCTCCTATATAATATTTACCAAAATGCAACCCTGATTTGACCAATATTATTAGTGATAATTGCCTTAGCAAGATTCTATCTGAGCTATGTTATCCACAGTGCTAACCCTCATGAATGTAATAATGTGACTCTGAAATATAACCCTTACCCTCACACTGCACTAGACCATGAGAGGATGAAGTGGATTAGGAGGTGCTGTTGTAACTGTGGGAGAGGACAGGAGGTGATAATCTGGTGAACTTCAGACGGACCCGCTGAGCTCTTCCCTCTAGAAGCCCCGAGGGCAGTAAATGCGGTAGACCTCCACTCTCTGACACAAATGTGTGTGTTTGCACAGTTTAAACACAGCTCCATTCTATTCCCCAGAGACAGACTCTCTACACACTGCCAAAAAGCCAACGGCACCAATTAGATAGAGCTGTTTTACGAGGTGCCAGAGAGAGAGACAGGGAGAGCGAGCGCAGTAAGAGACGAAGAAAAGAATAAGAATAAAAGGAGGGAAAACACAAAGTAGGAGAGGAAATGTATTGTTGGAATGAAAGAAATTATTGGTTGGATGCAAGGCTCAAGTGGGTGGGGCAAGAGAAAGAAGAACTTTATTTAACTAACATTACACGTGCAAATAAAGAGATTCACATTAAAATTCCGTCATCATTTACTCGCCCTCATGTTGTTCCAAAACTCTTTTGGTTAAGAACAAATCATGAGATGGGCAGAATGGTCATTTTGCTCTTTTATACAATGGAAATGAATGAGGATGGCTGCTGTCAAGCGTCAAAATTATAAAAGAAGCACTGAAAGTTGGCCAAAACATTTGTGTGTTATATGCCATGTTTTCCGAAACCATTTAGCTTTATGTAAAGAGGGAGGTAAAATCTTCTTTACATTTTCAGGATTTTCTTTCAGCTAGATAAAAAATGTCACGAGTATTCTTTGTTTTGTTGTTTGCAAGTTTCTTGCAAAAATTGTTTAACGGATTAGAATCAAATAACAGTTTCACCATTTCCAGCTCCATTTACAAGTGCCCCGTTAAAAAATAACATAATTTTACAGTTCTTTTTTATTTGTTACCATATGTTTGAAATTACTGTAAAATTGCAAACTAAAGACTGCAAATTTACAACAATATATTAAACGGATATTAAATATTTACGAAGGAAAAATATATTTATGGTAAATTACTGACGCCCCAGCTCAGATTTGTTTTACAGGCTTCTTTTGAAATAGTTGGAAACTATGTGTCAAATTACAGAAAAAAATGTTACCTAACGCGATATTTCTGAAGACGCTGTCCCCTGGAAAATGTCTATTTTTACTGGGTTTCTTTACAGTCTATCAATATAACTGAAGTCTAGATAAAACTCTAACTCTATTGGCTTGGGGAACTATTTCTCAAATTGAACCAAGAGAGAAAGTGGGAGCAAGCATGAAAAAAGACTTCCTTCTTCGTTAGCGGTTCCACACCAGCTGGGCACCAAACAGGGCACTTCACTGGGACAGATGGCAGCATCACCCACACTGCTACCTCATTCCAACCTGTGCTGGCAGAAACTCTGCCAGCCAACCGGGCGGAAATCATTAACCCTGGAGGGAGACTGTCCTACCAGGCGCTCCTTGGAGGGCTGGGCAAAGAAAAGAGAGCAAGAGAGGGAGAAAGAGAGAGCGGGTGCCCCTTAAAGTGACCTACGCTGAGACAATCTGTCATGACTTAAGTAATTATCTAGATTTTTTATGTGTGTGTGTATGAGAGAGAGAAGGCCGAGAGAGATAGAGAAAGGGAGAGAGAGGAATACAAATAGAGCTGTCATTATTCAAGGATATAGTATATCACTGAGCCAAAGCAGAGACTGCCCCAAACATCTTCAGATGGAGAGAATAAGAACCACTGTTTTGTGCTTGATTTACATTTAGGCATTTAGCAGACGCTTTATCCAAAGTGACTTACATAGCATTATCCTATATATTTTTACATAGGTATTTGCAATCCCCTGGGATCGAACCCACAACCTTGCGTTGTTAACACAATGCTCTTACCACTGAGCTACAGGAAAGATTTAATATTAAAAGTATAGATTTAACTTTGGACATCGCTTAATGCCTCTTTATTATTGTTTGATGAGGATGATAAGTTTTGGACCTGTATCACATGAGCTTATTATTTTAGGTGACCCATGTCTACTGGGTGAGAAAACAAAGATGTGGTTATCTTCTTGCATCACAGAGGTGTTGCTATTGGTCAAATATTTGCTAAAACAACAGCTAACACAGGCTTCCTTAATTAAGCTTCATTACATTGCCCTTCCACAAGTTAATCTGGCTCAAGTGTGTCTGGGGAAGGGGGATTAGGTAACGTTTGTATAGTGTAAATACAAAATAGTCAGTTAAAAAAATACGACAAACCTGTGAAAGTTCTCACATGCCAACAAAGGCAAAAGACCTCATGAGTCAATGACTTAAGATTTTTAGTAGACTGGCAATTAGATGTTTTAGTAAGGGAAATTATACATAATAAATTATGCACACAATAAAGGAGGTCCTGAAAGTCCCAAAAAATCAATAACTTATTTTTGACCATCAACAAAGTTATGGCACTTTGCCTTTGCACGGCAGTATAGTACATACATGAAGTAAAATGATGTATGAAGTCTGATTTTCTAATCCAATTGTATACGTCAAATTTCTCTACTTTTGTAGAGTTAAATAAAAGGTTTGGATTTTAGCTGATTTTTAGTACAGATTTTAGACTTTTCCCCAAAAATGAACAGCAATTTAGAAATAAAGTAAATTAAGCTATTTGAAAGTAAATATTTTATAAGAAAACTATATCACTGTACAAATCGGTAAAGCCAGAAAATACTGAAAAAACTAATTGTAAATAAAATGTAAATAAAATTTGACTTTTTCAGTCTATTTCTGTAATTATGCAAAATTTCATAAAATTGCAGTCGTTAACAGTGTACGAATATGAGAGATCTTTAGTAGTGTCGTGTTTTATTTATCTTTGAGATACATCTTTACCCAAAACCAAAACCTGTTAAATCTAAAGAAAACCTTATTAAAACACAATACTGTAAAATGTACATAGTTTTTCAAATTGCTTTAAAAATGCAAAATGTTTTATTTTATGATTAGAGTCTGAGCAAGGTTATCATATTTAAAACTAATTAAAACAGTAAAGGTCTATGGAATGCTCTTATTTAGATAAGTAAACACGTGTGTGCGTGTGTACTTACATTGGTTATGTCAGGACCAGAAGTTCCCATCCGAGTCCTGCATCTTTGTGTTTGTGTGTTTACTGACACAGGTCTGTCCCTGAATAGTTAAGAGCCACATGGCACAGAAATAGCCCAGCAAACACCCGGTGACTTACACCAGACTGAGAAAAAAACACTAAAGCAGCAACTGGGACTATTTACGGGGGCAAGTGATAACGCAAACAACAAGAGGGCTATCAAGAGTTAATAGCATCATTAACTAGGAAAAGAAATCACACACTTGCTAATTGGTTTCTGTATTTGTGGTTCAGGAGAGAGTTTCGTTCTCTGCTAGAATTTAATGAGCAAAAGAATTTAATCTGAGCGTCTGAGATGATAAAATGTAAAATATGCTTTATCTATACTGACCGAATTAATTCAACATTCATTCTTCAATGGGATATATAATGGATGAACTTAAATACTCAGTTGGGTTCTGTTTAAACATCAATTATTAATATCCCATGATTAATAAATGTGGCAACAGAACATGAGGTTGTCACTGTCTGAAATGAATGATATATTCTCTTTTAATTTAAGCCACGTTTACATCTATAATTAGGCCAGTGAGTACTAAATGACAGTCTGGCGTCTGTACCATAACCATCACGTCCCATCGCTGCAGCCCGGGTCGCCCTTCTTTCGAACCCTTCTCACAAATTCTCATGACAACATTGTCTACGTTCTGGCTGCAGGTTTGCACACACGCCACATATTGTTCGTGTAATTAAAAGCCCTTCGGTATGGGTGGGATGTGGACGGTGACACCAGAGGTGAAATTTCCTCCAGGCTGGAGATCATTTCAGGAAGTTTTGAATATTTTCCGACAGGAAGTAGAAACATATGGGGCACACTTCATGTAATTCCGACATTCTTTCGAATATTACAGAGGCCTCCACCTCCCCTACATGAAAAGAAAAGAATAAAGGTTTTCCTAAAACACTGCTCCTGCCTGACATATGTTTGTCTTCTAGTCTGTCTCTACCAGCTCCTATAATTTGATACAGTCCTGGACGTCGTGTGTATTTTAGGGAAATCCTGGAATGTTGCATTGGAGGCCGGGGGAGCAACCTCACATTGACTTTCAGGAATCGTCAAATGAGATGCCAGATGTAAGTGACCAATCCGACTGCCTTGACTACCAACAAAAAGTTTACTTTCAAGTCCTCATCCAGCCTGTTTAATACGAAAGGCTGTATAAGCTTTTATGGGATTTAGCCTTTCTCTCCGTCCCATTCCTCCTGCAGTTTGCGGTCTTTAATCTAATAATACTCAAGACTATGAGCTGTAAGGTAACTATGGAGATCACTTATGCTTACCGTCTTTAAGCTTTCTCTCGCATTTTGGGTAACTAATACCTGATTAAATCCTGGCGCAGACAATAGGCTTGGTGGTGTCGATTGATGTAGCTTGTGCTCCATGGGGGTTGGTGAGTGGATGAAGGCTTGCTCTGTAAAGGATACCCTATTTATCCCTCTCCACGAGGGCTGCTCAGTCCTGGGGGAGCCAGTTGGTCGCTGAGGTTCGGCGAAGCAAAACACGCCCGCACGGTGGACAGATTTTAGCAATGAATGTAACAGACTGTTCTTCATAGAGAGATAATTTGACAGATGGCAAGAGACGTCACATGACACAATAGAATAAAAAAATAACTGTAGAAAAAAATTATTGCATTAAAGCAAACCTGGGAGTAACAACAATACAAAATGTCAAACTTTCACTGCTGAAATATTTTCAAGACAATGACATCACGACGTAAGCGTTCTCATCCAATAAAGAGGAATGAGATGCATTCGCATGCAAGGTTATCCCACGCACGTTACCGATAAAGACCAAATCAACAAGGTTCCACTTCAGGGTACCTTTTCCATCCAACCCACCGCCCAGCCGACAACCTCTCCTGCCCCCTCATCTATTGTGTTAACCCCAGAACCCCCTCTGAGCATCAATGAACACAACAAAGCAGTGGGCAGCGCTTTAAGCTTCTAAGATCAGCAACCCAGTGAGCCTTACAGCAATGCTAATGGCTAATAGTGCATACTAAGCATTAAACTGACCGGCGGTAAAACAAAGGAATAAATAAGCTGTGAAACGGATTCAAATGCAGGACCTGCCTGAAAGCTTTTTGTTACCCTCGCGAGAGTGGGCGGAGGCCTTCGCCGATTTAGTCAGCAATCGTGTAAAACATCTGTTAAATCCAGAAACTCTGTTGGAAATGACGGAGTTGAGTTTGACAGCAAACAGTATGTGTTAGAAGTGGTTAATTGGTGAACCGGTGAAACTGAACCAGCCCGGCCGCGCTCAGGTCTGGACAATGATCTACTGTATCGGGCTACAGGCAGTTGACCTTTGCTGGAATGAGTTCACGTTATCAGAGGATCTCTGACATTTAATGACGCCTATTGACTCTCTTAGGAGCCGATTACATACTAACTTTAACCCACCCGCTAATTGCTGATGAGCAGGTATTAGTGGAGGCATTTCCCCCTAAGGGTATGAACCATAATGTAAAAAAATAAAAGATGAAAACATCAAACGTTAGGCCGGCATCGCTTGGTTTCGCAGAAAATTGTTGTTTTAACTCTGGACAGTGGTGGTTTTTAAACAAACAGCTCATTTGGCGTTGACTTTTAGAGACACAACAATCTACAGCTTGTTGCACTTAAAAGGGTCATCAGTGTTAAAATCTCTCAATCTCTACTGCTGCGTTTTTCGTTCTCACACAAGTAGGGAAATGAAGCTGTGATGACATCAAACTGCTGCTCATCAATGGACGTAGAGTAGAGTCATTATCACTGGGTCTTTGTCACTTACAAAAGCTCTACTGCACAGTCATCTGGTCATCTCTTAATACACACTGCAGGGGTAATTGGCTCATTGGTGCAGGACAATGTGTTTAGAGCTATCAGGAAATCATGAAGGGTTAAAACCATTTTGGTAATTTCTCAACAATAAATTGTTACATTTCTTTAACTAAAATTGCATAATTCCACGTCAGTTTTAGATAAAAAATGTGTCATCTTCTCTTTTATTAGTTTTTTGAGAACATGGATTATCCAGATAACATGTGTTTTTTATTTATTAACACTGAAAACCCATTGATTGACTAAACTCGTTTTCTTATTTAACCAAAGAATGAGTTTCCTAAAAGTTAAATATTTAAGTTCAAGTATAACTTGATGCTCATGTACTTAAAATGTTAGGTGACAAAGCTTTTTGTACTTTTTTATGTAGGCTTCTTTATAATATAACAAAGTATTGAAAGAATTCATGCCTGACTCTTGTGAACTATTGAATGAACTTGATTCCCGACAGAAATACACCTGAAAATGTATTTTGACCATTTTCATTATTTAAAAAAATAAATAGGATGTGTTGAACAGGTTTTATCGAAGCAAACATGAATCACCTGAATGACATTATAGAAAACTGTTTTCATACTGTAAAACAACAATACTACTAAAATGAGCTACACAATATATGATCATTTATGAACAACAATTTTAATGTCCTATTAGTAAGCATAAGTAACCACAACATCAATGCACAAGAGCTTATGGGTGTTTCTCATTTTAAATTGATATTTGATGTTTATTGCACTTAAACCATTAAGTATAAATGAATCATTATTTTGTTTATGGGTCCAAATCTCAAAATGTGACCCTGGACCACAAAACATAAGTCATAAGTAGCACAAGTATATTTACAGCAATAGCCAACAATACACTGTTTGGGTAAAAATCTCTTTTTCTTTTTATGCCAAAAATCATTAAGATTTGAAGTAAAGATCATGTTCCATGAAAATATTTTCTACATTTCCTACCGTTTATTTTTTTAAACTTTATTTTTGTGAGTGGATGCAGCAAAATCACAAATCAAAATGGCCGGAAACACACCTAGAAACTTCAGTTGCTGATCCCCATTATTTGGGAATATACCCACTCAACTTTGGTATCTATGCAAAGCTTAGAATTTCAGCTTTTGGGTTCATCTACTCTCCACTGCATCATTACGCCTACAAACCTGTTTCTTCTTAGCTTCTGATTGACAACATTTAAGGCAATTTTCCCAATATTTCGATTTTTTGCACCTTCAGATTCCAGATTTCCAAATATGGTCCTATCCTACCAAACCATAAATCAATGAAAAGCTAATTTATTTATGTATAAATCTCAGTTTCAAAATGTACCCTTTTACTGGTTCATTATATATAATTTCCAACATAAGTGCTATTTTGTTAGGTTTGAGCAAGTGTAAAAGTCTAAGACCCCCATGACTAATATTGTGTTGTTAATTTTCTTACTGTGTGCGTTCGTGTGTGTGTGTACACATCGTTAAAATAAAATAAACACAAGGCCTGTGCAAGCTGTACCTACAGAAACTCTTTCTTCAGGACTTCCTGGAGGAAAGAAGATGCTGGCATGCATGCACGTCTGTACTGTCATCTAATGAGGTAAAACTCCCTTCCTACAACACACACGATCACACAACTTGGGTTAATTCATCTCCACTTCATTAGAACTTCTTCCTTTCTTTTCTGAGAGGAAAACACAATACAGCACTTCAACAATCCAAGGACAACAGGTATAATGATATTTGCATATAAAGAAAATGCGAAACTGAAATTCCTTGCAGATTCATATTGCCTTGACACACACACAAAACGGTCATTAATGCGTTCACTTTAATGGCTCATTACAGAGGGAGGCAATGTTTAGCCAACAGTGTTAAAAAGGTCAGCGACTGAGGGGGAGGTTAGAGAGGTGAGGAGATTCACCAGATGAGAGTATCTGGGTGAGGGAATAAGGGGAATCGCCGGGACCCATGGGAATCTGAGTCTTGCCCTCAGTTAATGGACTGCAAAATGAGCCACGGTCCCCCGTGTCATCAAATCAGATACAGAGGCAGATGGAGATGAAGTGAAAGATGACAATCAGGGTCAGACCCTTCATATTAAAACCGTGCTATGCCAACGCTCACAGTTGGGGCCAGAGACACAAGGAGATCTCGTTCCAATCTCACGTGTTACCAATAAGATAAAAATGCTTAGCATTGTCTTAGGAACTAAATTAAAAACAGTGAGGCGACAGGATTTTATAGTCGTTCGGAAAAAAAAATATTCTGTGTGTGTGTGTGTGTGTGTTCTCTTTATAAACATTTACTTAGACATTCTGTTGCACCATCCAAAGGTGCTTCATCCACATCTGAAAATCTGTGACTTTCTTTCTAAAGGCCTACACCGCTCAATACACAGCAGAGTCATCTTGGCCATTGTGTTTATAGTAACAGCAGAGCGTCATACCTGATTTGAAAAGTATCTTTGAAAACTAACCATACCAAACGTACATAAACTCATAACAAATCTCAAAGCAGCGTGAAAGCTGAATAGATATAGGGAACAAATCAATGAATCAACCGTTTTGAGGCTGTCATGATTTTTAAAGTCGGCAAAGTTAAAATAAATAATGCATTGAAAGTAGTTTCATTTATATGATGATGGGCTCAAGGTTTTGCATTTGGCATCTTTCAACAAAAGGACACCAGCCATATGGTGTCTTTAACGTCTGTGTATAATTCGCGGGGTGAGAAAATGTACCATATCCCGTGCAGCATCATGAACTGTCACAGATATTTTAAACACAGACTCTTGCATTCACACACACATATTATTCCACTATTTTATTGAGGTCAATTTAAGACTTAATAGATTTTATGTTAGGTTAATGATACCCTTGCAGGAATATAAGCATATTTAAAGAAAATCGTGATTTTAAGCACTGGACAATGTCTTTAAAATGTGTTTACAAGTTAATTGTCATGATATTTTTTAGAGTTAGGACATTAGACTGGTACATGTTGGTACTCCAATGACAAAACTTACCATTGACTGGATGCTTTTTTCCCCCTTAACTTTCTCCCTAAACATAACAAACATACAGAAACTTCTTCATTTTAAAGACATCGGTTAAAACATTAAGCATGCTCCTAAATCCATTTCAGATCAAACACACAAACACTTACAATAACTATGTTGGTGAGGATATATTTTGTTGTTTTCAAACAAGGGTAATGTTTATTCTACCCATATCCTATAGGGTAAATAAGCGCCTAACCTTGCACATAACCTGTTGATCTCGTTTAAAGCATTATTTTAAGCAAAAGAGGACATTTTAGTGAGTATTTTGGTACGCACACACACGCACACATACAAAAATCCTTGCTGGCAAATGAAGGTCTAACTGCTGTAATTAAATCATTAAATGCGACTCTTCGCTTCACAGGACACGAAGAGAATCGACTAACCAGCCCGCCAAACTCATTTGCAGCGCGCGCAAGGAATTATGACTTTTTTGGATAAATAATTACAAAGCTAACATCTGATAGCAAGGTGCACCCAGGGGGAGGATTAGCGCAGACAGGGGTGTTAGCCCTCATTACCAGCAGTGGATGAGAGGAGGAGAGAGAAAATATACTGGGATAGAGAGATATGCTGTGATTTTAATTGCAGGCTTCTCTGGTTGGCTCCTTATCACAACCTCTCAGAGGGATCAAATGGCTCCTCTGAATGGAGCATTTCATTAACCTGTCACCTTATCACGGGACAACCTGTGTGATGCTAATGTGCAAATTACCATAAACGGGATCGTTTGTTTCCCTGTTGGACATTACGGAGACCCTCTCTGGCACTCCACGAGAACGCTTGTGTGTGTGAGCGCGCGCTCAGAGGGAGGGAGTGGTGATGATGATTCTCTGCGCTCCATCAATTCACCATTACGCTCCATTATGAGCGTTTTCTCCGCTCCACGATATCAGATGCGCGCCTTATAAAGTTCTGACGTGCGCATGTGGTCCTGATTCGGCGAATGTAATGTGCAAAATTCTTGCAAAAGATAAAAGGTTGGAGATTATAATTTAAAGTCCACAATTAAAGTAGATGGTCAAATGCGTTTATTGTGTATGGGTACGCATGTTAAACAAAATTCATATGTATTATTAATAGAAGCAATACGTGCATTAAAAATCCATTAGATAAATCTTGTTTTTGTTTTGCCTTTGTATTTACTTGCACGATACTAAGTTTGTTTTATGTTATTATTTGAATATATATAGGCTATATATATATATATATATATATATGAAAATAATGAACATATTTCATGAATAATGAATTTAAACTCAAATGTTTCATGTAAAAAAATCAACACGGTCTATAATTTTTTTAAACCACAGTTTATTTTGCATTTACATTTACAGTTTTAGATATTTGTTGTCATATTCAACACTTTGACGCGAACGAGACGTGCGCAATGCAACTGAAACACTTCGTTTACACTGACACACCGTCACACAAACACACACAAGAATACACACTGCAGTCTACTTATCGCGTGGCCCCGGATAGGAGGGGCCTCGCGCTTAAGTAGCATGCCAATCAAGCCGTCAACTTCAAATTGAGAGAGGTCCGGAGGGGAGACGCATCACGAGAGCCGCGCTTCTGCACCGAGTGAGAGTTATTGTAGTGATTTTGTCACGAGTGGATTGCTCATCTCTTCTATAAATCTCTGTCAGAGTTTCTCTGGAGTTGGACATGTCGTTCCCCCAGCTGGGTTACCCGCAGTTTTTAAACGCCGCCCAGGAGGTGTACGGAGCCGAACGAACGGGTGTCGTGCCCACTTCTCCACGCGAGGGAAGCTCCGAGAGCAGCGCAAATCCCGCGACTGCTATCACGCCAATGCTGGGCATGTACGCGAATCCGTGGACCGTGCAAAACTATAGCGCCTTCTTGCCTTACAACAGTGCCGAGCTGGCCCTGCTCTCCCAGATGGTAAGATTTACATTCTTAGAATGTTCAACTATTCCAATTGATTAATACAACTTTGAACAAGCATGGGTTACATATTTGTGTGTTAAAAGAACACTCCGAAATGATTCAAAACGGAAATAATAAAAAAACGGAAAGGTTAGTAATAACATTGATTTCAGCCAACACCTGAAATCACAGAATAATCTAAAAAGAATCCGTAAGTGTATCAATTTAAATTGAACATATTACTGAAACAATTCTTAATAATCAACACAAGTAAGACTTTGTTTTTATCTCTGTACTCTGTATAAATATTTAAAAAGATCACAGTATTAAGTTGATCTGTTTTGTTAACTTTTCTCGCACGCTAAGACTTGATCAACAATTATGTTTTATTGGTAGTGCTTAGAAATTTAAACATAAACTTGTTTTGTCCAATTTAAAAAAAGGTTAGGTTATTTTTAAACACCCCCCCCCCCCCAAAGCGACGTTCCACGCATTTCAGTGAGTCTAAAGACTTCCCTCATTGTTATTTGTTTCATTCCCCAGGGATCGCAGTATGAGCTTAAGGATAACCCCGGAGCTCACCCTCCAGGATTTGCAGTCCATGCTTCACCCGGTTTCTACCCATATGGCCAGTACCAGTACGGAGATCCGGCCCGGGCCAAGAGCGCAACAAGAGAGACCACTAGCACACTAAAAGCATGGCTACAGGAACATAAAAAGAACCCGTACCCTACCAAGGGTGAAAAGATCATGCTGGCCATCATCACTAAAATGACCCTTACGCAGGTGTCCACCTGGTTCGCCAACGCGCGCCGGAGACTCAAGAAGGAAAATAAAGTGACCTGGGGTCGCAGCGCGGAGGACAGAGACGGACGCATCTTCGACAGTGACAATGATGACGACGCGGATAAAAACGAAGACGATGAAGAAATCGATCTGGAAACAATCGATATTGACATGACTGAGGAGCCCAGAGGAGATCAAAACAAGGCGGTGGAAAAAGAAACGTCGGGTGATCAACTCGAAAACGTGGAATCACCACGGATATTAACTACATCAGCGCTAAAAAATACGGACAGCCATGTGTTAGGCAGTAATAAGGAACAAAGTGTGGTAAAAAGCGTCGGAGAGGTTTCTCCTGGACCGGTGTGTCAGAGGCCTGGAAACAGCAAACCTAAAATCTGGTCTTTGGCGGAGACAGCGACAAGTCCAGATAATACGCAGAAAGCCAGCATCCCCTCGACGCACACAGGCCTCAGGGCCTCACCCTCTCCCCATCCCGCCTTCCTCTCCACTAACGGAATTTATACATGCCAAATTGGGAAACTACATAACTGGGCGAGCGCAGCTTTCCTTAGCGCAAATTCTCTGATGGGTGTGCGTTCACTTTTAAGTCATAACAGTCACTTTCCAAACCATAGCCCCGTTACGAATCCCGAAAAGAAGCCATCGTCTGCCCCTGAATCTCCATGTCTAGAGGCTGACAGTGAAAACTCATCCGACAGTTTCAGTGTCAAACATAACGGTTCGTATGCATAATATAATGCACTTAGGCCTAATTAAATGTTGGCACATTATTTAACACAAACGCCATGCGTTAACATTTACTGAATCTTCAATATACCATTTTGTTTACAGTGCACTTTTTTAATTGAATTATCTTTTTAATTTTGCATAGATCAAGAGAACGTTCAGAGAACGGAATCACCGACACTTGCGTCCAGACCACCATTTCCAGTCATCCGTGACAGGTAAATTATGCAGACGAGCACTGGTTTGGAGTCAATCCATTGTTTGCTTTACGACTGACAAAAACAATTGTTCAATCAAAAAAAGAATAGAGTTTTTTTCTGAAAGCAAATTTTCTGATTTTTAAATCAATTACATGTTGTGTCATTTTTTGTTCCTAATTGATTAATGCACATGCAAATGGCTAAAATTACATGAAAAAGTAATTCACGTTTTGATAAACATACATGAGCATCGGAGCTTTATTTAATAATAAGTAATTAACAAATAATAGCATAGTTAATTTAAGAGTTACCGGGAAAATTTGCCAATTGCATAATAGACTTTTATGACTAATAGACTATCAACGATTTGCTGCCTGTCCTAATTAAATTTTGTTAAATCATGTTTGGATACATTTTTCTAAATTCTGCCATTTTCTCTACTCATACAGGTCTCACCATGAAACATCACAACGCGCTCTGAAGACTATTTCATGAACACATAACTTTTCTCAAAGAGCTAAATTATTTAAATAATCTAATGCCACAATAAAACAACAGCATTTACGTCATCAAATAGACCAAAAATTTTATTTCTTTTACGCTTCCATCCTGCAATATCATTTTTGTACTTTGAGTTGATTTCATTCGAGCATGTCTGAGTTTACCCTGCTCGCCTGCTTTTCTTTTACAGATTTATTAAGAATTATTTGTCACAAATTGTGAATATGATATATTTTTGTGTAATAAAGCAAAAGAGATTAACTGGGGTTTTGCCATCAGTAATTGTACATTGAATAATTCAGCATTACTCACTCAAAAACCATGACTGAATGACACGAAGAAATGATTGAATTTCACTATTGTCTCGCGAAAATGTGCTTATCTTTAAGAAAATAACGAAATGTTGAATGTTGTTAATGGTGTAATCTGACAATTGACTTGTCACAATTTGACTTAGTTCTGACGTTTGAGAGGCTGATTTAAAATATATTTGAAATATATTTATCAACTTAAATTAAACAACAGTAACGTTTGTTATTAATGCCGACATGTTTTTAGCCATCCTAAAACATTGGTAGTTTATAACAACGAAGCTGTCAGTTTAGCAAAAAAGCATCGGAGGGCAACGGCGACACCTAAAGGCAGCTGTTGTTTATCAATCAGCGTTGGAAATGTATAATTTTATAGAGCAGAATCCAACGACAAATGTGACAACATCTATTAAACCAGTATTGCGTAATAAAACGAAAAAGGGCACATTTAGAATATAGCCTCTTTAAAATATTAAAAGTGTGTTTTTAACAGGAACGCAGTTTCATCTGCATTAAAACTCGTGAATCCAAATCCTTTAAAACCTAAACTTAAACATAACTGAACTAAAATTTGGTTTTTAAAAAACACACGCAGAACATTTACGCAATTAACTTGTTTAAGTTCAAACTGCGGTTTCACAGAAGGCGAAAGCTCTCCTTACACAACCTCGACAGCTGACTGAAATATGGAGACAGAGGAATATGGATCGCAGCTGTTTAAATGCCAGCGCCCAGCATGTGTGTTATACTCGGAGGAGAGCGGGGTGTGCATGGAGATTATATCAGCGATAAGCGGAATATAAAGGCCTCCAAGAAAGGAGCCAGAGCTCCACCTGAACTATAGGAGCTCGGTGGGGCGTCGACACCGCAGGACAAAGAGGCTATTCATTCAAACCTCTAAAAGTTTTCAACAACAAAGTTTGTTTTGGGGATCCATCAAGTTGGACGTATAGTATATTGCGTCGTATGATTAGATAACATTTGACGACAACTTGTAGTTAAGTATTAAGTTATATCCAACACCATACGAACATTTGAAAATAAATCATAAAACGAAGTTCCATTATTTTTATGCTACATAAACTAATATTATGTTAAGCATAATCAAATGCATGGTAGTGTTATTAAAGAAACGTTTATACAAATGTTTGTCACTGTGGACGATGGAATAAACGCGGAGACCTCGCGCAGCACTTTTGAAGTGATGACCTACAGCAAACCTCCAGAAAAAATAAACCATTGCACGGGACAAAAAGGTGGTTCCGAAAACAAGCGTTAAAGGTTTACGTGAAGATGTGAATTAATTTTCATTGTTTGAAAGTGTTTATGTTCAGTTTGCTCTGTCGCAGATGCTGCATTAATCTAATTGTTTTGGAGACACAGTAAAAGAGGCACATCTGGACCGGGTCACATTCTTACTGTGTGACAAACAGACTGATTTATGGATCCCCTAATCAAACACATGATTCCCAAGCATGAAAGGGACCTTTTAAACGTTTTGCGGAATACAAGACGTCAACAAAACCCCATATTCGTCAAAACGCGTGCTCAGCGAGAGGCTCCTAACATCTATAATTTTTGACAGAGGTTCAAACCCGAAGGTCAAACAGGGGCCGAACGCAGAGAGCTTGGAGAGTTTTGTGTGAAGTAAACCAAATCTATTAAATCACTGGCAAAGAATATTTCTTTTTAGATTTCTTCTGATTCTAAATAACTTTATTTTTCTAAAGAAAAGCAACAAACAGTGAATTATTGTTCAGTTTCTGATGTCCGATAAATATTTGAACTCCATTGGTTTAATAATACTGAACAAATATTATGATATTATTACTGCTATTGCATCTCGGGTTACAGTTTCAGGCGATAAATAGCAAATACAATAAGGCTGTAAAACGATTAGTGGCGATTAATCACATGCAGAATATAAGTTTGCGTTTACATATTGTGTTTGTGTACTGTGTTTATTCATTTTGTATTTATTAAAAATACACATGAATATATTTAATAAAAATATAACGAATTTGCCAATGATTTACATTATTGGCAAAAATAAATTAGCACTTGTAAATATGTCCTTAACATGTATGTGTTTATAAATACAAAATTAATATACAGTATACACATTATGTTAACACAAATGTCTATTCTGGATGTAATTAATCACGATTAATTGTTTGTCACCCCTAAAATAAACAAATACATGTATAATTGAATAGGCCTACATAGAAAATTTCCCACATATACATGTAATATTCCTCAGTAAACACAATGTAGTTTCCAATTCCAAAAGTATACGAATATTTGATATATTTTATGGATAAAAAATAATGTATTTAAAATCCTCTTTAAGCTGTTCAAACAGTAAAGCCCTCATCCTGTATGTTTTTCTCTTTTATAATGCATTTTTGCATTTTCATGGCAGACTAAATAATAATATTGCTATCTTTTGGCCCACCTGCTCAGGTGACGTGTCAATCAAAGCAATGACACTAGAGAAGATGTCAGTCATGTTAAGGTATCTCTGTGCTATGCTGATGCTAATGGTGCAAGTGCAGCCAGGGCCTTTGTGGCCCACTCATGATAAGACATTAAATGGCCGCCTGTTTGAAAGGCTAGCTTCAGACTTCATGAAATGAATATATTAAACCAAGAAGGTGTGACGGACAGGGAGATGGAGGGAGGTGAAAACGAATAACTGAATAAAATAGAGCAAACATAGGCAGGGCAGGGTGCATGGTAGTCTGTTCAGATGTTGAAAAAAGGAAAGTTTCTCATACAAAAGTGAAAACGATTATCTGAAATTAGTTACCTTTATCAGTTTAACATTTAAGGTGACGATGGTTTATTATAACTGTAGATCTAACCCAAGTAACCTGACAAACCAAAGCCATAGTGATTCTGATTCCACCGTTGGCATAAACTAAAAGGATCATTTTGATGGACTGAGATCCTATCTTCAGCATCTGTGAGCTCAGTAAATAGGAAATATGCTCTTGACAATGATAAACCCAAATCTCTCTTACACACGCACGCACTGACAAATTATTTAAACTCATGCTTGTATCCAAACATGCGTGTTGTTTATCCTGCCGTTATTAAGAACGGACAGAGAATAATTCAAGCAAAAAGTAACACAATGTGTTTATATAAAAGCAGCACAATAAACTCTGTACTTTCAGACACAATGTAACAATGTAAGATCTATATAAAATCAATGAAGTGAACTAAGCTCTGCTTATTGTGCTGTTTGAATGCTGGCAAAAGCTCTTTATCTACCATTTATTCTGATAAACTCTGAATTACGCCAGGGTTATTATTATAGTTCATGACACTCAAAGATAGAACTTAATTCATACTCACAACTGAATAGATTTGTATGCATCTTTATTTTGCCATGTGTAATGAATGGTGCTGAGTTTACTGCATGAATATTTGCAAATTACTAAATGAATAATGAAAAAACCTCTGAAAATTTCCTAACACAAATTAATTTATTTACGTCAGTATTTAAGTATTCCACAAATACAAATGTGTTACATCAAACTATATTGCTCGAGCAAAAGAACAACCTTTAAAACTCATGTTTTTGTGCAAAACTAAAACTAATAAAAATTCTGTAAAAAATGTATTCAGGTGGCGACACTTAAATTATTTTTTTTATTAATTTAAAAAATAATTTTTTCTGTCACACTGCACTTTCACCTTTGTGTGCTTAACTTTTATTTTTATTCTGTACTTTCGTTGCCTTTGTTGATTGTTACTTGTCTTGTAACCATACTTGTGTACTGGAAGCTTCTGTAACCAAGACAAATTCCTCGTGTGTGTAAGCACACTTGGCAATAAAGCTTGTTCTGATTCTGATTCTGATTAGCAACTAAAAATAAATCATAATAACTAATAATAAACTAAACAATAAATTAAATTAACTAAACCCACATAGCAATTTTAAGAATAAAAGTATAACAAAATATTTAAAAATACCTTTTTAACTAAATGTAATTAATTTCAGCTATTTTAACAACAACAGAGCTATCCTTTCATATTACTATATTATGCTGCCACCTTGTGGTGTAAGCAGAAACTCCTACAAAATTATTTTCGTTTAATCAGCAAAGCATAATAAATTATTATATGAGTTACTTAAGGATACAAAATAATTGTTTATTTTAACTAAATTTGAGCTTCACTTTTTAATATTCACAATAATCCTCAGTCTGGGCTTAAATTGTGAAACCTCTACTCCTCTGTGGTTTTTAATGCTGCAGTGTGATTATAGATGATTTTAACATCTGAACGAGGATATTGAATGATATAACATATAATAAAAATGATAGGATCTACTTATCCTTCTATCTGCCTGTCTATCAGTTTCCCATCGACTCATCTACATGCATAACTGTCTGTTCATATACCCATCTACCCGTCTTTCTGTCTGTATCTATCCCTCTGTCGACTTACATATCCAGCCATCTCACAGTCTATGGCAGTATCGAAAGTAACTAAAGACTCGTTTCTCTATATTCTGCCTAAATTATCTCAATTCTCTCGCATTTCCGATAACCCAGAACATCTTGATACTTCTGGGCCTCAAATTCTCATCCACAACGAATATCTTCTGTTGAGATGCAGCGTAGAAAGACTATTTTAGAGTGTCTTATCCAGCCTCTAATGGCATCTTCTGTGATGTCATCACACGCTGCATCCATGGCAGCTAGAAGGGTCATCTGTGTATGCGGCTGGCGACCATATACTTTCCATCTTCATGCTGAGAAAAAATCCTCAATGGGTGAGTAGAGTGAGAGGAACTCCATCAACATCCTGTTTTGGGCCGCAAACCATTGCCTGCTGATGTTGGAACGATGGAAACTGACATTGTCCCAAACTAACACGTACTTTGGCATGTCATCTCCAATCTGAATTTTAAACTAATGCCTAAATTTTGTGGGGGATGATACTATTCAACAGAGACCCATTATAATACATTTTGATCAACATGACATGAGCAATTGATAACCAATTCAGATTAGGAAATTCAGTCTTCGTCATCAGAGAGCGCCGGTGCCGGGCAGCGAAAACACTGTGTGGATGTTTATGATTATATTTCGTGCTTTTTATGCATAATGCCCTTGAATTTAAGTTGTTCAAGTGTGATCTTGTAAAGCAGCGTAATGGGCCCAAAAAAAGAACGCGCAGACAGAGGAAGTCGACGACATTAAAAAGTCTCTAGACTTCCTAACTGAGGAGATGATCACAGTGAAGACGCAGCTTCCAACACACATGGGTAACAAATGGTAAAATCTTCATCAAATTACATGGGTCTCCAGTGGAGGCGAAAATTCTCATGGTAAGAAATTAGACAAATACCAGTGATCATAATTTACATAAGCCATCTGGAAACAATCAATTTACACTATCACAATGAGCACTGAGCCACACACAGGTGGTCAAAAAGACAATACAGAGACAGACTTTTTGCAGAGAGTTGAACAACTTCGTCAAATGGATCCGGGTGCAACTGAATATACTGAGTACAGTACGCATGATGTAGAGACTAATATTGATCCTGATAACAATTTCCTTTCTATTATCAACAACAACTGCAACTACTATACATATGATCAATACAACAATAATTACATTACTAAGGATAAATTGACTATTATTCATTTTAACAGCAGAAGTTTGTATACAAATTATAATGCAATAAGAGAATATCTACAAAACTTTGTTTATCCCTTCAGTGTGATAGCGATTTCTGAAACCTGGTTCAATCAAGTGAAAGGAATTGACTTTGAAATGGATGAGTATGATCTGCATTATGTGAATAGACTAAATAAAATGGGGGTGGATGTTATTATAGGCGCTGTCTGTGTATGTACCCAAAACTATAAAATATTCATTTCTAATTAACATGTCAATTGTACTTGATAATGTAATGGAATGTATAACAATAGAAATCAATAATGGAAACAAAAAAAAAACATTATTGTAAGTTGTGTTTATAGATCACCTGGGTCAAGTATTGATAGTTTCAATGGAGAGATGAAGAATCTGTTTTCAACAGTTAATAATAACTGTTGAATAAGTCCTTATTTATTTGTGGGGACTTCAACATTGACCTCTTAAATCCAAACAAACACAAACTGATTGATTAATTAATTGAAATAATGTACTCCATGTCCTTATTTCCAACAATAACAAAGAGCACATCACAGAGTGCAACCCTAATTTATAATATCTTTACAAATAACTTGACAAATAACATAATTAATAGTTTGCTTATTTGTGATATTACAGACCATTAACCCGTTTTTGTCGTATATAATTGCAATGTTTCTAAAACTAATCTGTAAGGTAAGCTGCAAAAGATTACAAACTCAAGAAGCAATTAATGCTTTTAATGATGAGTTCTGTTCATGGGGAGACCGACACAGACAGAGCCTATAAGAAATATTCACATATTCATATGATAAGTTTTGCCCCATTTCTGTTAACAGTAAACACAACAAATATTTTAAATGTCCTTGGATGTCTAAAGGTCTACAAAATGCATGTAAAAAGAAAAATAATCTCTGTAAATCATTCATTAAACTGAAAACAAAAGAAGCAATCATGCTATATTACTTAAGAAACTTGAAATGTATGGGATACGAGGGGTGGCTGCAAACTGGGTAAAAAGCTATTTGAGTGACAGATTGCTATTTGTGCAGATGGGTGAGTTCTCATCTGATTGTCGTGTAATATCGTGTGGTGTCCCCCAAGGGTCAGTATTGGGCCCTAAATTATTCAACTTGTACATCAAAGATATATTTAATGTTTCAAAATTACTTAAGTGTGTTTTGTTTGCAGATGATACCAACATTTTCTATTGTGATGATAATTATGATAAAGTTATCAATGTGGTAAATACAGAACTAAGGAATATAAAAAAATGGATGGATAGTAATAAATTATCTTTAAATTTAGACAACACTAAAGCAATATTATTTGCTAATTATAAGACAAAAATGGATAAGACGATTGAGATAGATGAAATACAAATTGAAAATGTCTCTGAAATAAAAAAAAACATTATAATAGAGTTATAATAGACAATAAATTAACTTGGATAACTCACATCAGACACATAAAAACGTCTCAGTTACGTCTGTAACCTCCGTTCCCTGATGGAGGGAACAAGACGTTGTGAGAGACTGACTGGGGTTTGATCTTGAGAACCTACCTTCTCCGAGATAATTAATTATAAAACGCCAATGGGCTTGGCGAATGGCATGCGCGCGCCAGTCTCCGCCCCGTACATACGGGTATAAAGGAAGATGGCGGCGGTCATTCACTCACTCTTTGTACTGAGGAACCTGAGAGGGCACTCCCGTTCACTGCAGTGATTCGGTGCAGCGTTGTGGCATGAAGTCACGACGTTGTGAGAGACTGACTGGGGATCAATCTTAAACGCCACAGCGCTTGCACCGATATCACGACCTCTAGCGGAACGACCCTGACTGGGCTAGCGCGTCACAAGAGTGCTACCGCGAGACGTAATCTTCCAGCCACATAGTATTGGTCATACTGAGAAGCCTCTACTGATGGCCTCACGGACAGTGGCGTATGCCTCTAGTAGCGAGGAGCTGTCCGGAGCCGAACACTGGGGAAACACTGCTCTCCTCTTAGAAGAGAGTGTTACGGAGGCCACATCCTACCCGGAGGGGAGGTTACACGTGGAGACACTAACATGGTCACAACATGCGGAAAGGTGTTAACCCGAATAGGGGGACAATCCCGGGGAGGTCACAGATTCACCAATCGGGAAATCCTGAGTGAGGAATTCAACACACGGGACGACCCAGAGGGGAGTCACTACTTATGGGGCACTAGTCCTAATACAGGGGTCTGCCTGAGCAGGGATGACTCTACCTATAACGGACCTGGTTCTAACAGACGGCTCCGCTCAGTCTGTTACCAAGTGCCATGCTTAGTGATGGATGGAATGTCTATACTTCACCCGAGAGGGGAAAGTAGGGAGACTACAATAGCGCACTAGTCTCACCTGGTGAGGGGAGAAGGCGCTTTCGCAGGCGTACGCCCAAACCAGGAGTCCGTCCTACACGCCGGGGGCGTTGAGGACATGGGCTGCAACTGGTTCCACGCGAAGATTGTAAAACCTTGCGAAGGTACTGGCCGTAGCCCAACCCGCAGCACTGCAGATGTCTGCCAGAGAGGCGCCTTGTGCCAGTGCCCACGAGGAGGCCACACTCCGAGTGGAGTGGGCCCTGACTGCAAGCGGGCACGGGCGATCTTGGGACTGGTATCCACAATCCAGTGCGCCAATCTCTGTTTGGAGACAGCCCCCCCCGGGTGCTGTCCTCCGTAACAGACAAAGAGCTGCTCGGAGCTTCTTAGGCTCCGTGTGCGGTCCAGATAGAGGCGCAGCGCGCGTACTGGACACAACACATTAGAGGTTGGGTCTTCCTCCCCTGAGGGGAGCGCCTGCAGGTTCACCACCTGGTCCCGGAAGGGAGTGGTGGGAACCTTGGGCACGAAACCGGGGCGGGGTCTCAAGACAACGTGAGAATCGCCGGGCCCGAACTCTAGGCACCCTTGGGACACGGAAAATGCCTGTAGGTCCCCCACCCTCTTGATGGAGGCGAGCGCCGTCAGGAGTGCCGCTTTTATCGACAGATGAGGGAGACTGGCAACTCCGAGGGGCTCAAACGGGGCCGTACCAAGGCCCTCTAGGACCAGGTTAAGGTCCCAAGAGGGTACAGAGCGCGGTCGAGGTGGATTCACCCTTCTCGCGCCCTTGAGGAACCTGGTGACCAAGTCGTGCTGACCGAGAGACTTACCCTCCACGAGATTGTGATGTGCGGCAATGGCAGCAACATACACTCTCAGAGTGGAAGGGGAGAGATTACTCTCAAGTCTCTGCTGTAAAAAGGCCAGCACCGACCCGATCGGGCAATTCCGTGGGTTCTCCTCCCGGGGAGAACACCAGGACGAGAAGAGGCGCCACTTCTAAGCGTACAGCCGCCTAGTGGCAGGGGCTCTAGCCTGCAGAACAGTCTCCCGGATCGCCATCGACAAGCCCCTTAGGGTATCTTCGTCCCGTCCAGGGGCCAGACATGGAGATTCCAGAGGCCCGGGTTGGGGTGCCAAACCGTGCCCTTCCCCTGCGACAGCAGGTCCTTCGTCAGGGGAATGGGCCAGGGGGGGGCCGTCGTCAGATCTACCAGATCCGAGAGCCAGGTCTGGTTGGGCCAGTATGGCGCCACTACCAGAACCTGATGACAGGACCAGTGCAAGGAGGCTCACTGGGGGGAAGGCGTACTTCCGCTTGTCCCGCGGCCAGCTGTGTGCTAGTGCTATCTTGCCACAACACAGAAAATTCCTGAGGTTCGCTTTCGGGGGCGAAGCTTACCAGTATAGGGTTCTTCCATGCGGCCTAGCCTTGTCACCCCGCACATACACAAAGTGCATGGATGTAGCTCTGGTTCCTCTGCAATTCCAGAGCATCTGCATTTTGAATTACATAGACGACTGGCTGATTTTAGCTCAGTCTCGGGAGCTAGCGCTTCGACATCAGGATGTCGTCCTAGTTCATCTCGAGACTCTCTGGTTAAGACTCAACGTCAAAAAGAGCATTCTTTTCCCTACACAAAATACAACATATTTGGGGATTATACAGGACTCGATCGCAATGCAGGCACAACTGTCACCTGCACGTGTCGAATCCATACAGAGCACCCTGGGGAGCATCAGGTTAGGCCAGACAGTACCAAATGATCACTTTCAAAGAGTTCTAGGTCTCATGGCAGTGGCTTCTACAGTAATAACTCTGGGCCTCCTGCATATGAGACCTTTTCAGTTGTGGCTAAGAGCCAGGGGGTTACTGTGTTACTGTGCTATCGCTCTGGCCTATGAGGCCCGCGGTCAAGCTTCACCTCTAGGTGTCAGAGCTCATTCAACCAGGGGGTTTCATCTTCTATGGCTTTAGCAGAAGGTGTCCCTTTGCAGCAAGTGTGTGATGTGGCGGGCTGTTCCTCTCCGCACACATTTGTCAGATTTTATAGTCTGGATGTCCATGCTACTCCAGGTTCACATGTCCTGGAGTGTACATCCCAGAGTCATGTCTGATGCCTCCTCTTGGCTTGTGCACACATACCACACAACCTTGGGGGGTCCAGACACCTCCAGTGAGGCGGTGTTGGTATTCTCGTTCCCATAGCGTTTGAAACAGAGCATCGAGAGTAGCTTTTGATAGGGAACGTCTCGGGTTACTAGGCTGTAACCCTGTTCCCTGAAAAAGCGGGAACGAGATGCTGCGCCTCAATGCCGCACTGTAGGTGTGCCGGACGTCCTTTCAGACAAAGAACCTGAAGACGCGTTCGCGCCATGCGTATTTATAACCTGCAGGTGTTGGTGTAATTAGCCAAATCACCTGCCGAGGTTATTTAAATCCAAAAAATATTTTTTGACACACGTGCTTCACAACCGGTCGAACAAAGATGTTCTCCCATAGCGTTTGAAACGATGCATCTCGTTCCCGCTTTTTCAGGGAACATGGTTACAGCCAAGTAGCCCGAGACGGAAACAGCAGAGAATTGTACATAATCATTTGCATGGATGAACCAAAGCATTTGCAACGTTTTCAAAGAAACGAGAAACTGCTTTTTTTGATGTGCACAAGTGACACCATGATGTGAGAATTATTGAACAGGTAGTTTTGAGAATTCCAATTATGATCTGAGAAATGTACCAAAGCGACTTAGAAAAACTGTATTTAACGTGGGTTGAGGTACTTTTGGGCAGTTTTGTTTGGGGAATAGGCCACAGGGCTGCTTCGAGCAGCTGAGATAGTTCTGCGACCCAAGGCTGGTTCTGCCACAGAGGGGCTACGAACAACACCTTGTGTGCCTGTTCTCTGATCCTCCTGATCGTCTGCTGAATGAGAGCGGTCGGGGGGAAAGCATAGAGGAGCCGATTGGGCCAATTGTGGGCCAAGGCGTCCCTGCCCTTCGAAAAATAAGTTGGGCAATGAGTATTGTCTTCTGAGGCAAAAAGGTCGACTTCTGCCTTGCCGAAGATTTCCCCGATTTGTTGTACCGACTTGGGGTGGAGCATACATTCGTCCGAAGGAACATTGATCCTCGATAACATATCTGCTCCCTGGTTCAGTCTGCCTGGAACATGAGTTGCCCTCAGTGAGCGCAGATACCAGGGAAAGAAGCCGTCTTGAGGAGAGGCCTCCCTGGTGATTTATGTAGGACACCACCGTCATGCTGTCCGATCGGACTAAGACGTGGCAGTCCCATAGTACCGGCAGGAAGTAGCGAAGAGCCAGCCATACTGCCTGCATTTCCAGGCAGTTGATGTGCAGGCTTCTTTCCCGATTCAACCTGTTTTGGAGGCGTCTGTCGTGACCACTTTCCGTCTGCATGTGGTGCCCAAAGGCACACCCTGCTTCAGCCACAGGGGATCCTTCCACGGGGCTAGGGCGGTTACGCAGGTTTGGTCCACCAAAACGTGTAGGCGTCCGAGATGCCAAGTGTGTGGCGGAATTCTCGGATTCAGCCAGCATTGAAGGGGGCGCATCCGGAGAATGCCTAACTTCAGTACTTGAGATACGGATGCCATGAGGCCCAGCATTCTCTGAAACGCCTTGAGGGGGCGTGAAACCCCTGGTTTGAAGGAGGCCGCGAGCTGCTGAATAGCCAGAGCACGGTCTGGCATGATTCTGGCCGTCATACAGGTTGAATCAAAAATTGTCCCCAGGAACGATATACGTTGGCTGGGGGACAGTGCGCTCTTGGCAAGATTGATCCTGAGCCCCAGGCATTCCAGATGGCTGAGGAGGAGGTATCTATGGGACCTTAGCTCGTCCTCCGACTGTGCTAGAACAAGCCAGTCGTTGAGGTAGTTTAGAATGCGGATTCCCGTCTGTCTGAGAGGGGATAGAGCCGCATCCATGCACTTCGTGAAAGTATGGGGAGCCACTGAGAGTCTGAATGGGAGGACCATGTATTGATATGCAACCCCTTCGTTGGCGAATCTCAAGAATCTGGATGTGGAAGTACACGTCTTTCAGATCCAGGGAGAAGAACCAGTCCTCTGGGTGTACATGCGAGAGGATCTGTTTCAGCATAATCATTCTGATACGCTGTTGCATAAGGGCGCGGTTTAGATGTCTGAGATCGAGGATGGGGCGGAGTCTGCCGTCCTTCTTGGGTACGAGGAAGTAGCGGCTGTATAAGCCCGACTCGGTTTGGTCTGGAGGAACAGGTTCTATGGCTCCTTTGTCCAGTAAATTCCTTATTTCCGTGGACAGAACGTGTGAATTCGCGCTCTGCACTCGGGTGGGGATGACCCGGCGGAATCGTGGGGGTCGACAAGCAAACTGAAGTGAATATCCTTGAGATATTATCTCCAGAACCCAATTTGAAACACCGGGGATGGCCCGCCAGGCCTTTGCCCGTGTGGCAAGAGGTTGGGTGGTGTTTTATTGAATTTTTTGCTATAACAGCAGTATCTTGTGCGGGCGTTAGAACAGACCCTGCACTCAAAACGTGAACCAAAAACACCTTTTTGTCGGCACCCGGAACTGAACGGGGTGACTGGGCAGACACAAGAGCCTTCTTTGAAGGAGGTCCAGCTGAAGCGGGACCTGTTCCCTTCCTCTTCCTCACATTGGTCTCAGGAAGGAGCCTGAGGCGCAGGGTCCAGCGTGATCTTAGGCCGGGGTCCCTGCCGTTGCGGGTGTGGGAAGCGTCTGAGCGGGAGCGTTGCCGTGTCTCAGCTCCCGTAGCCTTCTGCACAGCAGGGGTTTTCACCGGCTGCTGAGTCGGAGCTGGCTTGGGGTGGGCTGCCACAGGTCTGGATCCGGGTCTTTTAGGCAAGAAATGCTTCATAGCCTGAGAGGATTTCTGTGCTGCCATAAAGCGTTCCGCGAAACCCTCCACCGCCGATCCGAAGAGGCCGGTAGTAGAAATTGGAGCATCGATGAAGGGGACCTTGTCAGCTTCTTTGATCTCCGTGAGCGTCAGCGCTCGAGCACTACGAGACTGTCCATGGATCTGCCTATCGCCTGGGTCGTGGCGAGATCAGTTGCGCTCCGTTGCTCCCTGAAGAGCCTGGGGTCAGGACTCGACTCGTCCATTCCTTGGAGGAGTTTGGCCTGGTACACCTGGAGCACTGCCATTGAGTGTAGTGCTGAAGCCGCTTGGCCGGAGGACGAGAATGCGCGTCCAGCGAGGGCAGAGGTGGTTCTGCACGGCTTAGAGGGATGAGTTGCCTTGGCCGTCCATCTGAAGGCCGTGGGCGGACACAGATGTGCGGCCACAGACTCATCGAGGGAAGGCATTTCATACTTCACAGGGTGGCAGAAGGCCCCTTTCACACCTAAACAGGAGGGCCGGGAACATAACCATGGGTGCTGCTATCTCTAAAAATGGTGTCCTAACGCATATTCCCATTTTTGGGAATTCTTGTCACCTTTTTAAACACTCTCTCAAAGTACGTGTTAGTTTGGGACAATGTCAGTTTCCATCGCTCCAACATCATCAGGCAATGGTTTGCGGCCCACAACAGGATGCTGGTGGAGTTCCTCTCACCCTACTCTCCATTCCTTAAACCCATTGAGGAATTTTTCTCAGCATGAAGATTAAAAGTATATGATCGCCAGCCGCATACACAGATGACCCTTCTGGCTGCCATGGATGTAGCGTGTGACATCACAGCTGATGCCTGCAGAGGCTGGATTAGACATTCTGAAAGATGATTTTCATGCTGTATCGCAAGAGAAGATATTTGTTGTGACGTGGATGAGAATTCTTTGCCCAACAGACAGGAACGTCAGGAGTTGTAGGAAGACTGCACTGTAATTCCACTGCACTGCGTGTACATGTTTCCCTAAGGAGATTGTGTTATGTTCAGATTTCTAAATTTGTTTGTGCTATGCAGTGCTGTCTTTTCCTGTCTGCATCACACTGACACAGTCTGTCAATAAATTATTGTACAAACAGTAAAAGCGTAAACGTGAATCATGTGCAGTCTCTTGCAATCAAACAATCAAAATCAGAAATGCACTTACTGTTTTGCAAATGTCAAGGATGATTCGAGAAATGCTCCACTCATCACTCTCAGGTCAATCCGCCACACACGTCTGATCACTTCTTTGTCACCCTCGACCTCACCGCTCCAGACAACGCAGATGTTTTACTGCTGGTCACTTTCCGGCGCAACCTGCAGTCCCTCCCTCCTGCTTTTCCTCTGCACTCCCCCCCTCTGAGGAGCTCTCTCTTTTGAATACCAACAGTGGCACAGACACTCTGTGTTCCACGCTTACATCCTGTTTGGACAACCTATGCCCTCTTACATCTGGACCAGCCCGTGCATCCCTGTCTGCCCCCTGGTTATCGGATGTACTACGTGAGCATCGCGCCAGCCTCAGGTCAGCTGAGAGAAAATGGCACAAGTCAAAAGACCATACTGACCTCTCTCTCAACCAGTCTCTCCTCTCTACTTTCTCCGTTGACGTGATCTCTGCAAAAACTGATTATAACCACTCGAAGATCAGCAACTCTCCTGACTCTCGCACACTCTTAAAAACCTTCTCTGCTCTCCTATGTCCTTCTGCTCCCACACCTTCATCGGAGTTAACGGCTGATGATTTTGCATCGTTCTTCATAAAGAAAACTACCGCCATCAACAACCAATTTTCTACACCACCATCACCCGTTGAAACTGCCCAGATCCCTGACACGTGTGTGCTCCCCGCCTTTTCCCCTCTGTCTGAAGCTGATGTTTCCAAGGTCATTGGTTCCAACCACCCTACCACCTGCCCACTGGATCCCATCCCCACCCATCTCCTCCAAGCCATCTCTCCAGCAGTTGTGACTGTTCTGACCCACATCATCAACTCTTTGCTCACCACTGGGACATTTCCCACTGCGTTCAAAGAGGCCTGCATCACACCGCTACTGAAGAAACCCACTCTCAACCTTACACCGCTAGAACACTACAGGCCGGTGTAGTGTGTGAAAATGCATATCTTCC
Source organism: Barbatula barbatula (assembly GCF_947034865.1). Taxonomy (NCBI): domain Eukaryota; kingdom Metazoa; phylum Chordata; class Actinopteri; order Cypriniformes; family Nemacheilidae; genus Barbatula; species Barbatula barbatula. The sequence goes on from NC_136784.1 coordinate 14,147,424, forward strand.
GTCAAAATGTAGCTGACTGATTTTAACCTCTAATTCTTTTCTGTTTTCTTAAAAAAAAATACTTGCCTCACTATTTTTACCTTTGTATACTGTGCTAGGCTTTAATGGACTGGATTTGATGTACTTATGCATTTTGTTGCCTATGTTGTTATAATTGCTTCCAATGTTTCCTCATCTGTAAGTCGCTTTGGATAAAAGCGTCTGCTAAATGACTAAATGTAAATTTAGTGAAATGTGTAATGTCATGTGTAATGTGTGTGTGTGGCCTTGAAATTTTAGCATGTCTACGTACGTATCATGAATAAATGCTTCTTGAGACAAATAGTGTTGCTTCTTTGCATGCATCAAACAAATTGTTTCTGACTATATGCATCCATGCATCAGTTTGAGAGGGGTGGAAATGGGACACTTAGGTAAAACAAAACTGCCCCAACTACCCCCACCCACTTTAAACAGTTTTTTCTAAGTCAATTTGGTACATTTCTCAGATAAGATTTGAAATTCTCAAAACTTCTTGTTCAATCCTCACATCATTGTGTCATTTGTACAAATCAAACAAGCATTTTCTCCTTTCTTTGAACAAGTTGCAAATGCTTTGGTACATCCATGCAAATGATTATGACACAATTCTCTGCTGTTACCTACATTATCAATTGCTTATGTCATGTTGATCAAAATGCATTATAATGGGTCTCTGTTGAATAGTATAATCCCCCCATGACATTTAAGCACTAGTTTTACAATATACAGTAAGTATACTTTACGTAAACAGTGGCATTTTATTTTACTCAATTTAGTGTTTTGCATTACTATATTTTTTCCACATAGGACTGCAAGACAACTTCACTGGGTTGCAGACGGCCCCTTTTCACACCTAAACAGTCTTTAGACACTCTCTACAGAGATCTCATCCCTGAACAAGAGAGGGGTCAGATTGGAGATGACCTGCCAAAGTACGTGTTAGTTTGGGACAATGTGAGTTTCCATCGCTCCAACATCATCAGGCAATGGTTTGCGGCCCACAACAGGATGCTGGTGGAGTTCCTCTCACCCTACTCAACCCCGTTGAGGAATTTTTCTCAGCATGAAGATTAAAAGTATATGATCGCCAGCCGCATACACAGATGACCCTTCTGGCTGCCATGGATGTAACGTGTGATGACATCACAGCTGATGCCTGCAGAGGCTGGATTAGACACTCTGAAAGATGATTTTCACGCTGTATCGCAAGAGAAGATATTTGTTGTGATGTGGATGAGAATCCGTTGCCCAAAAGACAGGAACGTAAGGAGGTGTAGGAAGACTGCACAGTAATTCCACTGCACTGCATGTACAGTTTTCCCTAAGGAGATTGTCTTATGTTCAGATTTCTACATTTGTTTGTGCTATGCAGTGCTGTCTTTTCCCGTCTGCATCGCAATGACACTGTCTGTCAATAAATTATTGTACAAACAGTAAAAGCGTTAACGTGAATCATGTGCCGTCTCTTGCAATCAAACAATCAAAACCAGAAATGCACTTACTGTTTTGCAAATGTCAAGGATGATTCGAGAAATGCTCCACTCATCACTCTCAGGTCACTCCGCTGCACACGTCTGATCACTTCTTTGTCACCCCCGACCTCACCGCTCCAGACAACGCAGATGTCTTACCGCTGGTCACTTTCCGGCGCTACCTAAGGTCCCTCCCTCCTGCTTTTCCTCTGCTGTCTTTTCTGCACTCCCCCCCTCTGAGGAGCTCTCTCTTTTGAATACCAACAGTGCCACAGACACTCTGTGTTCCACGCTTACATCCTGCTTGGACAACCTATAGCCTCTTACATCTGGACCAGCCCGTGCATCCTGTCTGCCCCCTGGTTATCGGATGTACCACGTGAGCATCGCACCAGCCTCCGGTCAGCTGAGAGAAAATGGCACAAGTCAAAAGACCAAACTGACCTCTCTCTCTACCAGTCTATTCTCTCTACTTTCTCCGTTGACGTCACCTCTGCAAAAACTGATTATAACCACTCGAAGATCAGCAACTCTCCTGACTCTCGCACACTCTTAAAAACCTTCTCTGCTCTCCTCTGTCCGCCTGCTCCCACACCTTCATCTGAGTTAACGGCTGATGATTTTGAATCCTGGAAAACTACCGCCATCAACAGCCAATTTTCTACACCACCATCACCCGCCTTTTCTCCTCTATCTGAAGATGATGTTTCCAAGGTCATTGGTTCCAACCACCCTACCACCTGCCCACTGGATCCCATCCCCACCCATCTCCTCCATGCCATCTCTCCAGCAGTTGTGCCTGGTCTGACCCACATCATCAACTCTTTGCTCACCACTGGGACATTTCCCACTGCGTTCAAAGAGGCCTGCATCACACCGCTCCTGAAGAAACCCACTCTCAACCTTACACTGCTAGAACACTACAGGCCGGTGTAGTGTGTGAAAATGCATATCTTCCGTCAAAATGTAGATGACTGATTTTAACCTCTAATTCTTTTCTGTCTTCTTAAAAAAATTTTTTTTACTTACCTCACTATTCTTAGCTTTGTATACTGTGCTAGGCTTTAATGGACTGGATTTAATTAACGTCTCGGTTACGTATGTAACCTCTGTTCCCTGATGGAGGGAACGAGACGTTGTGTTGAACCGACAGATGGGGTTCGCCCCTGAGAACCTATCATCTTCTGACTACTTTGAAAAGGCCAATGAAATTGTCGAAAGAAATTTGCATGCCGTGTTCCGCCCCCGGATATCCGGGTATAAAAGGGGAGCCGGTGTGCTCATTCATTTACCTTTTGTGCTGAGGAGCCTGAGAGCATCTCACGATCGCTGTAGCGGACGGCTAGTGTTGTGGCATGAGGGACACTCTCCATCAGAGAACAGAGGTTACATACGTAACCGAGACGTTCCCTTTCTGTCGGTCTCTCGACGTTGTATCGAACCGACAGATGGGGTTCCTATTGAAAACGCCACAGCACTAAGCCGCGTCACAATCTCTAGCGAAGCGACGTTGACCGGCCTGGGCGAGCCACACGTGAGCGCTATCGCGAAATTTGTAACCTTCCAGTGGGCAGGCAGGGGCTCCCAGAGCTTTTGGCAAAGATGAGTAGCCCCTGCCCTCGGCCACCACAGACGGAGGCCTTGTTCTCTAAACGAGAAGCCGTCCGGTACCGTAGGGCTACTGGGTAAGCGCTGTTCCCTCAACGTGGACGTGCGCTACGGAGACCACTTCCCACCATAGGGGGGAATACAGTGGAGACACCAACATGGTCTCACCAAATAGGGGAGAACTCATGGGAGGTATGTGCGGAATGCCGCAAGGTGGATGTCCTCCTGGGGGAGGTCATGGGTTGCCACGCGGGGAACCATCTCATGACGACATCTCAGACGGAACCACCCTAGTGGGGGGTTACTATGTGTGGGGCACTAGGTCCGGTTAGAGCTATATGTAATAACTCAGCTTGATACCCGGCCATAGGCGGCAGGGCTGCTCCGCCAAGCCCGCCGCCCTGAGTGCTTATTGATGGATGGACGGACTGCCTATTCTTAACCCTTGGGGAAAGAGGGGAGGCAGCCCATAGCGCACTGATCCACCTAAGAAGGGGAATGGCGCTATGCGCAGGCGTACGCTCTACGACCGCTGGTCTCACTGTTGGCAAGACTCGAGCTGCCGGTTCCCCACGGAGGTTGCAAGCCTCTGCGAGGTATAGCGCAGCCCAACCCGCAACTCTACATATGTCTGCCAGAGAGGCGCACTGAGCCGATGCCCACGAGGACGCCACACCCCGAGCGGAGTGTACCGTCCCTCAAATGGGCACGGGCTAGGATCGGCACGCCATAGTGACGGCGTGTGCGATCCAGCGCGACAACTCTCCTCGGAGACAGCACTCCCGTTGCTGACCTCCATAACAGACAAGAGCTGCTCAGGGCCTTGAAGCCCTCCGTGTGGTTCGAGTAGAGGCGCAATGCGCTTACTGGACACCCCACGTACAGGTTGGGTCTTTCTCCTGGTGTGGGAGCGCCTGCAAGTTTACCACCTAGTTCCCAAAGGGGGCGGCGGAACTTTGGGCACGTAAGTCGGCCGGGGTCTCAGGATCACGTGAGAGTCACCGGGCCTGAATTTTGGCAATCGGTGGACACGGAATGCTTGCAGGTGCCTCACCCTCTGGATGGACTCGAGCTCCAGCAGGAGAGTCGACAGCGGGTACCCACGCTCCAATGTGGAAGGGGAGATTACTCCCCAACCTCTCCTGCAATAGGACAGCACGTACCTGACCGAGCAATTCCGCGGGTCTTCTCCTCGAGAAGAGCACCAGGACGAGAAGGGGCGCCACTTAAAGGCATCCAGCCTTGTGGGCAGGGCCCTTGCCTGAGTGATAGTCTCCACCACTGGGGGGGGTAGATCATCCAGGAACTCCTCGTCCCATCCAGGAGCCAGACCCAAAGGTCCGACTCGAATGCCACAACGTGTCCATCCCCTGCGAGTAGGCCCTTCGCCAGAGGATTTGGCCAGGGGGAGTTGTCGTCAGGAGTATTAGCTCCGAGGACCAAGTGTAGTTGGGCCCATAAGGCGCAACTAGCAGCACTTTATACTCGCTTCCCAGACCTTGCACAGGACCTGCGCAATGAAGCTCACTGGGGGGAAGCGTAGTTCCGCTTGTCCCGCGGCCAGCTGCACGCTAGGGCCTCCGTGTCGAGGGGGGGGCCTTGACCAGGGAGTGCCCAGCGGTACTGGGTGGTGTTCAGGGAGGCAACAGGTCCACCTGTGCCCGCCCAAACCACACGCAAGCCGGCCCGCAGTGGTGGAGTCGTCACTTCCCACGAGGTGTCAACTGACGAGAGAGCGCTTGGCTGTCTGGTTCAGGACACCCGGTGGGCGTGTGACCTGCAGGGGCTTTGCCACCTGCTGTCTCCACCAGGGGTGGAGTCGTCACTTCCCACGAGGCGTCAACTGACGAGAGAGCGCTTGGCTGTCTGGTTCAGGACACCCGGTGGCCATGTGACATGCAGGGGCTTTGCCACCTGCTGTCTCCGCGGGAGGAGGCGTTTGGGCGAGTTGCGATGACAGCAGCGAGCGAATGCCACCCTGAGGTTTAGTACGCTACGCCGGTCGTGCTGTCCGGGCCAGTATGCTGGCTCTGCACGAGAGGCCGGAGCCTCATCAGTGCAAGCAGGACAGCTAGCAACTTGAAGACAGTGATCTGCCAACGCAGGCGGGGGCCCTTCCAGCGACCCGACACTGCGCGCCCGTTGCACACCGCACCCGCACCCCGTAGGGAGGCGTCTGTCGTTACCACGACCGGCCTCAAGACCTGCTCGGGGTTAGGATGCGACGGCAGCAGGCGTAATGATCAATCAGCCGACCTTGCGAGGGGGGAGTCGGGAAAGTGGCCTTTCTCGACATCGCCCCCCTGCGCAAGATTGGGTCCGAGGTGTCTTTCCGGGCCACTGATGTGGACATCGTCCGACCCAGCCTGCGCTGCCACCGTGGTCCCCGGAGGGCCAGTCGGCGGCGGCACTACTTGGGTCGGTCTTACCCCGTGGGGCTCTCTTTAGCGCCCTGGCCTGCAGGATGGCCATGGCGTAAGAGTGGAGGCAGCTTGGTCCACGGCACTGCCAGCCTCAACACCAGAGATGTCGAGACCTTACATGCCCTGGACGGTGAGTCTAGGTCAAGCTCCCCAGGTGGCCGCCGTCTGCGGATACCCGCGACTGCATGCTCCACCCAGGGTGCATTGACATAGTCCCTAGCTGCCTCCCCGCCCCGAGGGAAGAGAGGGCGATAGAGTCAGCTAGACGGAAGCGCGCCGAAGGGGGCGCTCCAGGTCTTACTGAACTCCTTATGCAGCTCGGTAAAACTTGGCACTTGAGCCGGGCACGGCTTGGAGTCGCGCCCGGGCCCAATGTGCGAAGTACCCAGCCGCGAGCACCAGGGCTGCGGCGCACCGCAAACCGACGCTCAGGGCGGTCCGAGCGAGCATGGCTGACATCTTGACGTCTGCTCTCACCTGTGCTCGACCTCCCGAGAGAGGGAGCTTCAGGGAATCGCCAGAGTCTGATGCCAGCAGGTCACGCTCCGATGTTGCAAGAGACACCTCATCTCCACGGCTCGTGTCCGAGGGCGTGGCTGAGGAATAAGATGGCTTAGGACCATCCTTGGGGAACTGCTAAACAAGCGCGACGGGGCGCGAGCGGTCCGCGAGCCGGCCGGCTAACGGATTAACGCTCACGATAATCCCCACATCACCCTCGCTGCCGCTGACGGCAGGGCCGTAGCCGCTGCGGTCTCAGAACGGGAAGCAAAACGAGGTGGTGGCTTGATCTTGACAGAACATAGCCACCGTGACGCAACGTCTGAATAGCCATCCGCCCCCAGTGCGGGCAGGACGAATCCACGAGGCTGCCACAGTGGTCGGACCCCTAACACCTGCGGCAACCACCGTGTCCATCCCCGTCCTCGATGAGTGTACTGCACCCAAGAGATCAGCGGGCAATGCCACGCTGAGGAAATTGCTCTTTTAGAAAAATACCTCAGGAACTGCCAGGACGCCCAGGGGAATCTCCGCTGCACCGCGTCGTAGAATTCGGCAATTCGAAGAATGTCATCAGATGCGAAGGCTCCGAAGAATAAAAGGTGAATGAATGAGCACACCGGCTCCCCTTTTATACCCGGATATCCGGGGGCGGAGCCCGGCATGCAAATTTCATTCGCCAATTTCATTGGCCTTTTCAAAGTAGTCAGAAGATGATAGGTTCTCAGGGGCGAACCCCATCTGTCGGTTCGACACAACGTCGAGAGACCGACAGAAAGGGAACTTATGCATTTTGTTGCCTATATTGTTATAATTGCTTCCCATGTTTCCTCGTCTGTAAGTCGCTTTGGATAAAAACGTCTGCTAAATGACTAAATGTAAATTTTATGAAATGTGTAATGTCATGTGTAATGTGTAGTGTGTGGCCTTGAAATTTTAGCATGTCTACGTAATCATGAATCAATGCTTCTTGAGACACACAGTGTTGCTTCTTTGCATGCATCAAACGAATTGTTTCTGGCTATATGCATCCATGCATCAGTTTGAGAGGGGTGGAAATGGGACACTTGGGTGAAACAAAACTGCCCCAAAAGTACCCCCACCCACTTTAAATACAGTTTTTTCTAAGTCAATTTGGTACATTTCTCAGATCCGATTTGAAATTCTCAAAACTTCTTGTTCAATCCTAACATCCTTGTGTCACTTGTGCACATCAAACAAGCATTTTCTCATTCTTTGAACAAGTTGCAAATGCTTTGGTATATATTGTTGTTTTTTGTTGACCCACCCGAACCCCTTCATAGCCTCCCTTATGTTCCCCTTAGTTTGTTCTGTGTTGTGCTTGTGGTGTTTGTCTTTGTGCTTTGGTGTTTTGGCCCGCTGAAGTTTCTCCCTTGAGACGCCATGGGGCGTTTCTGGGGGCGGGGGTAATGTTAGGACTCTGTCCTTCCTGTCTCGAGCTTTCTAGCTCCCTGGGCAGAGTCATGACATTGCCACGTCTTTCGTGTTTCTGTTGTGTTATGTGTGGAGACATGTGGCTTTATGTTGTTACTTAATGCCACGTGTCTTCCTGTTATGTCTCTCAGCCCCACCCTCCTATCTCCTGTAATTTCATTAGGGTTTCATTCCCATCGTCTGTTTTGTAATTCACCTCGTTAGGGTTTCATTCCCATCAGCTGTCACCACTCTCCCCATGTAATCACTCCTCGTTAGTGTCTCCCTTTATATGGTCACAGTTTCTCTCTGTTCAGTGTTGGTGCATTGTCTTTATTTACTATCTATTGTCTTATGTCTATTGTCAGTTGTAGCACTAGATGTTTTGCGCTCACGCTATTGGATAACCTGTTGTTCCTGTTTACAGTTTGTAAACTTATTATTTTCACTTTTCTAGAGACTTTGTTTTCTAGTGTTTGTTTTGGAAGTGTTTTCTTTGTGCTGGTTTTCCCCATTGCAGGTGTTTTATTTAATAAACTTTTATTGTTAAACCTTCGTCTGCCTGCATCTGGGTTCTGTCCACACCATTTCGTGACACTTGTGCACATCAAACAAGCATTTTCTAATTTCTTTGAACAAGTTGCAAATGCTTTGGTATATCCATGCAAATGATTATGACACAATTCTGTGCAGATTCCTACATTATCAATTGCTTATGTCATGTTGATCAAAACGCATTATAATGGGTCTCTGTTGAATAGTATAATCCCCCACGACATTTAAGCACTAGTTTTACAATATACAGTAAGTATACTTCAAGTAAACAGTGGCATTTTATTTTACTAAATTTAGTGTTTCGCATTACTATATTCTTTCCACATAGGACTGCAAGACAACTTCACTGGGTTGCAGACGGCCCCTTTTCACACCTAAACAGTCTTTTGACACTCTCTACAAGGATCTCATCCCTGAACAAGAGAGGGGGCAGATTGGAGATGACCTGCCAAAGTACATGTTAGTTTGGGACAATGTCAGTTTCCATCGCTCCAACATCATCAGGCAATGGTTTGCGGCCCACAACAGGATGCTGGTGGAGTTCCTCTCACCCTACTCAACCCCTTTGAGGAATTTTTCTCAGCATGAAGATTAAAAGTATATGATCGCCAGCAGCATACACAGATAACCCTTCTGGCTGCCACCGATGTAACGTGTGATGACATCACAGCTGATGCCTGCAGAGGCTGGATTAGACACTCTGAAAGATGATTTTCACGCTGTATCGCAAGAGAAGATATTTGTTGTGATGTGGATGAGAATCCGTTGCCCAAAATATAGGGAACGTCAGGAGGTGTAGGAAGACTGCACTGTAATTCCACTGCACTGCATGTACAGTTTTCCCTAAGGAGATTGTCTTATGTTCAGATTTCTACATTTGTTTGTGCTATGCAGTGCTGTCTTTTCCTGTCTGCATCGCAATGACACTGTCTGTCAATAAATTATTGTACAAACAGTAAAAGCGTTAACGTGAATCATGTGCCGTCTCTTGCAATCAAACAATCAAAACCAGAAATGCACTTACTGTTTTGCAAATGTCAAGGATGATTCGAGAAATGCTCCACTCATCACTCTCAGGTCACTCCGCTGCACACGTCTGATCACTTCTTTGTCACCCCCGACCTCACCGCTCCAGACAACGCAGATGTCTTACCGCTGGTCACTTTCCGGCGCTACCTACGGTCCCTCCCTCCTGCTTTTCCTATGCTATCTTGTCTGCACTCCCCCCCTCTGAGGAGCTCTCTCTTTTTAATACCAACAGTGCCACAGACACTCTGTGTTCCGCGCTTACATCCTGCTTGGACAACCTATGCCCTCTTACATCTGGACCAGCCCGTGCATCCCTGTCTGCCCCCTGGTTATCGGATGTACCACGTGAGCATCGCGCCAGCCTCCGGTCAGCTGAGAGAAAATGGCAAAAGTCAAAAGACCATACTGACCTCTCTCTCAACCAGTCTCTCCTCTCTACTTTCTCCGTTGACGTCACCTCTGCAAAAACTGATTATAACCACTCGAAGATCAGCAACTCTCCTGACTCTCGCACACTCTTAAAAACCTTCTCTGCTCTCCTCTGTCCGCCTGCTCCCACACCTTCATCGGAGTTAACGGCTGATGATTTTGCATCGTTCTTCGTAAAGAAAACTACCGCCATCAACAGCCAATTTTCTACACCACCATCACACGCCTTTTCTCCTCTGTCTGAAGATGATGTTTCCAAGGTCATTGGTTCCAACCACCCTACCACCTGCCCACTGGATCCCATCTCCACCCATCTCCTCCATGTTATCTCTCCAGCAGTTGTGCCTGGTCTGACCCACATCATCAACTCTTTGCTCACCACTGGGACATTTCCCACAGCGTTCAAAGAGGCCTGCATCACACCGCTACTGAAGAAACCCACTCTCAACCTTACACTGCTAGAACACTACAGGCCGGTGTAGTGTGTGAAAACGCATATCTTCCGTCAAAATGTAGATGACTGATTTTAACCTCTAATTCTTTTCTGTCTTCTTAAAAAAATTTTTTTTACTTACCTCACTATTCTTAGCTTTGTATACTGTGCTAGGCTTTAATGGACTGGATTTAATTAACTTATGCATTTTGTTGCCTATATTGTTATAATTGCTTCCAATGTTTCCTCGTCTGTAAGTCGCTTTGGAAAAAAGCGTCTGCTAAATGACTAAATGTAAATTTTATGAAATGTGTAATGTCATGTGTAATGTGTAATGTGTAGTGTGTGGCCTTGAAATTTTAGCATGTCTACGTAATCATGAATAAATGCTTCTTGAGACACACAGTGTTGCTTCTTTGCATGCATCAAACGAATTGTTTCTGGCTATATGCATCCATGCATCAGTTTGAGAGGGGTGGAAATGGGACACTTGGGTGAAACAAAACTGCCCCAAAAGTACCCCCACCCACTTTAAATACAGTTTTTTCTAAGTCAATTTGGTACATTTCTCAGATCCGATTTGAAATTCTCAAAACTTCTTGTTCAATCCTTACATCCTTGTGTCACTTTTGCACATCAAACAAGCATTTTCACATTTCTTTGAACAAGTTGCAAATGCTTTGGTATATCCATGGAAATGATTATGACACAATTCTGTGCAGATTCCTACATTATCAATTGCTTATGTCATGTTGATCAAAATGCATTATAATGGGTCTCTGTTCAATAGTATAACCCCCCACGACATTTAAGCACTAGTTTTACAATATACAGTAAGTATACTTCAAGTAAACAGTGGCATTTTATTTTACTCAATTTAGTGTTTCGCATTACTATATTCTTTCCACATAGGACTGCAAGACAACTTCACTGGGTTGCAGACGGCCCCTTTTCACACCTAAACAGTCTTTTGACACTCTCTACAGGGATCTCATCCCTGAACAAGAGAGGGGGCAGATTGGAGATGACCTGCCAAAGTACATGTTAGTTTGGGACAATGTCAGTTTCCATCGCTCCAACATCATCAGGCAATGGTTTGCTGCCCACAACAGGATGCTGGTGGAGTTCCTCTCACCCTACTCAACCCCGTCGAGGAATTTTTCTCAGCATGAAGATTAAAAGTATATGATCGCCAGCAGCATACACAGATGACCCTTCTGGCTGCCACGGATGTAACGTGTGATGACATCACAGCTGATGCCTGCAGAGGCTGGATTAGACACTCTGAAAGATGATTTTAACGCTGTATCGCAAGAGAAGATATTTGTTGTGATGTGGATGAGAATCCGTTGCCCAAAATATAGGGAACGTCAGGAGGTGTAGGAAGACTGCATTGTAATTCCACTGCACTGCATGTACAGTTTTCCCTAAGGAGATTGTCTTATGTTCAGATTTCTACATTTGTTTGTGCTATGCAGTGCTGTCTTTTCCTGTCTGCATCGCAATGACACTGTCTGTCAATAAATTATTGTACAAACAGTAAAAGCGTTAACGTGAATCATGTGCCGTCTCTTGCAATCAAACAATCAAAACCAGAAATGCACTTACTGTTTTGCAAATGTCAAGGATGATTCGAGAAATGCTCCACTCATCACTCTCAGGTCACTCCGCTGCACACGTCTGATCACTTCTTTGTCACCCCCGACCTCACCACTCCAGACAAAGCAGATGTCTTACCGCTGGTCACTTTCCGGCGCTACCTACGGTCCCTCCCTCCTGCTTTTCCTCTGCTGTCTTGTCTGCACTCCCCCCCTCTGAGGAGCTCTCTCTTTTGAATACCAACAGTGCCACAGACACTCTGTGTTCCACGCTTACATCCTGCTTGGACAACCTATGCCCTCTTACATCTGGACCAGCCCGTGCATCCCTGTCTGCCCCCTGGTTATCGGATGTACCACGTGAGCATCGCGCCAGCCTCCGGTCAGCTGAGAGAAAATGGCACAAGTCAAAAGACCATACTGACCTCTCTCTCAACCAGTCTCTCCTCTCTACTTTCTCCGTTGACGTCACCTCTGCAAAAACTGATTATAACCACTCGAAGATCAGCAACTCTCCTGACTCTCGCACACTCTAAAAAAACCTTCTCTGCTCTCCTCTGTCCGCCTGCTCCCACACCTTCATCGGAGTTAACGGCTGATGATTTTGCATAGTTCTTCGTAAAGAAAACTACCGCCATCAACAGCCAATTTTCTACACCACCATCACCCGCCTTTTCTCCTTTGTCTGAAGATGATGTTTCCAAGGTCATTGGTTCCAACCACCCTACCACCTGCCCACTGGATCCCATCTCCACCCATTTCCTCCATGTTATCTCTCCAGCAGTTGTGCCTGGTCTGACCCACATCATCAACTCTTTGCTCACAACTGGGACATTTCCCACTGCGTTCAAAGAGGCCTGCATCACACCGCTACTGAAGAAACCCACTCTCAACCTTACACTGCTAGAACACTACAGGCCGGTGTAGTGTGTGAAAACGCATATCTTCCGTCAAAATGTAGATGACTGATTTTAACCTCTAATCATTTTCTGTCTTCTTAAAAAAATTTTTTTTTACTTACCTCACTATTCTTAGCTTTGTATACTGTGCTAGGCTTTAATGGACTGGATTTAATTAACTTATGCATTTTGTTGCCTATATTGTTATAATTGCTTCCAATGTTTCCTCGTCTGTAAGTCGCTTTGGAAAAAAGCGTCTGCTAAATGACTAAATGTAAATTTTATGAAATGTGTAATGTCATGTGTAATGTGTAATGTGTAGTGTGTGGCCTTGAAATTTTAGCATGTCTACGTAATCATGAATAAATGCTTCTTGAGACACACAGTGTTGCTTCTTTGCATGCATCAAACGAATTGTTTCTGGCTATATGCATCCATGCATCAGTTTGAGAGGGGTGGAAATGGGACACTTTGGTGAAACAAAACTGCCCCAAAAGTACCCCCACCCACTTTAAATACAGTTTTTTCTAAGTCAATTTGGTACATTTCTCAGATCCGATTTGAAATTCTCAAAACTTCTTGTTCAAGCCTTACATCCTTGTGTCACTTGTGCACATCAAACAAACATTTTCTCATTTCTTTGAACAAGTTGCAAATGCTTTGGTATATCCATGCAAATGATTATGACACAATTCTGTGCAGATTCCTATATTATCATTTGCTCATGTCATGTTGATCAAAATGCATTATAATGGGTCTCTGTTGAATAGTATAATCCCCCACAACATTTAAGCACTAGTTTTACATTATACAGTAAGTATACTTCAAGTAAACAGTGGCATTTTATTTTACTCAATTTAGTGTTTCACATTACTATATTCTTTCCACACAGGACTGCAAGACAACTTCACTGGGTTGCAGACGGCCCCTTTTCACACCTAAACAGTCTTTTGACACTCTCTACCGGGATCTCATCCCTGAACAAGAGAGGGGGCAGATTGGAGATAACCTGCCAAAGTACATGTTAGTTTGGGACAATGTCAGTTTCCATCGCTCCAACATCATCAGGCAATGGTTTGCGGCCCACAATAGGATGCTGGTGGAGTTCCTCTCACCCTACTCAACCCCGTTGAGGAACTTTTCTCAGCATGAAGATTAAAAGTATATGATCGCCAGCAGCATACACAGATGACCCTTCTGGCTGCCATGGATGTAACGTGTGATGACATCACAGCTGATGCCTGCAGAGGCTGGATTAGACACTCTGAAAGATGATTTTGACGCTGTATCGCAAGAGAAGATATTTGTTGTGATGTGGATGAGAATCCGTTGCCCAAAATATAGGGAACGTAAGGAGGTGTAGGAAGACTGCACTGTAATTCCACTGCACTGCATGTACAGTTTTCCCTAAGGAGATTGTCTTATGTTCAGATTTCTACATTTGTTTGTGCTATGCAGTGCTGTCTTTTCCTGTCTGCATCGCAATGACACTGTCTGTCAATAAATTATTGTACAAACAGTAAAAGCGTTAACGTGAATCATGTGCCGTCTCTTGCAATCAAACAATCAAAACCAGAAATGCACTTACTGTTTTGCAAATGTCAAGGATGATTCGAGAAATGCTCCACTCATCACTCTCAGGTCACTCCGCTGCACACGTCTGATCACTTCTTTGTCACCCCCGACCTCACCGCTCCAGACAACGCAGATGTCTTACCGCTGGTCACTTTCCGGCGCTACCTACGGTCCCTCCCTCCTGCTTTTCCTCTGCTGTCTTGTCTGCACTCCCCCCCTCTGAGGAGCTCTCTCTTTTGAATACCAACAGTGCCACAGACACTCTGTGTTCCACGCTTACATCCTGCTTGGACAACCTATGCCCTCTTACATCTTGACCAGCCCGTGCATCCCTGTCTGCCCCCTGGTTATCGGATGTACCACGTGAGCATCGCGCCAGCCTCCGGTCAGCTGAGAGAAAATGGCACAAGTCAAAAGACCATACTGACCTCTCTCTCAACCAGTCTCTCCTCTCTACTTTCTCCGTTGACGTCACCTCTGCAAAAACTGATTATAACCACTCGAAGATCAGCAACTCTCCTGACTCTCGCACACTCTTAAAAACCTTCTCTGCTCTCCTCTGTCCGCCTGCTCCCACACCTTCATCGGAGTTAACAGCTGATGATTTTGCATCGTTCTTCGTAAAGAAAACTACCGCCATCAACAGCCAATTTTCTACACCACCATCACACGCCTTTTCTCCTCTGTCTGAAGATGATGTTTCCAAGGTCATTGGTTCCAACCACCCTACCACCTGCCCACTGGATCCCATCTCCACCCATCTCCTCCATGTTATCTCTCCAGCAGTTGTGCCTGGTCTGACCCACATCATCAACTCTTTGCTCACCACTGGGACATTTCCCACTGCGTTCAAAGAGGCCTGCATCACACCGCTACTGAAGAAACCCACTCTCAACCTTACACTGCTAGAACACTACAGGCCGGTGTAGTGTGTGAAAACGCATATCTTCCGTCAAAATGTAGATGACTGATTTTAACCTCTAATTCTTTTCTGTCTTCTTAAAAAAATTTTTTTTTGCTTACCTCACTATTCTTAGCTTTTGTATACTGTGCTAGGCTTTAATGGACTGGATTTAATTAACTTATGCATTTTGTTGCCTATATTGTTATAATTGCTTCCAATGTTTCCTCGTCTGTAAGTCGCTTTGGAAAAAAGCGTCTGCTAAATGACTAAATGTAAATTTTATGAAATGTGTAATGTCATGTGTAATGTGTAATGTGTATTGTGTGGCCTTGAAATTTTAGCATGTCTACGTAATCATGAATAAATGCTTCTTGAGACACACAGTGTTGCTTCTTTGCATGCATCAAACGAATTGTTTCTGGCTATATACATCCATGCATCAGTTTGAGAGGGGTGGAAATGGGACACTTGGGTGAAACAAAACTGCCCCAAAAGTACCCCCACCCACTTTAAATACAGTTTTTTCTAAGTCGATTTGGTACATTTCTCAGATCCGATTTGAAATTCTCAAAACTTCTTGTTCAATCCTTACATCCTTGTGTCACTTGTGCACATCAAACAAGCATTTTTTTCATTTCTTTGAACAAGTTGCAAATGCTTTGGTATATCGATGCAAATGATTATGACACAATTCTGTGCAGATTCCTACATTATCAATTGCTTATGTCATGCTGATCAAAATGCATTATAATGGGTCTCTGTTGAATAGTATAACCCCCCACGACATTTAAGCACTAGTTTTACAATATACAGTAAGTATACTTCAAGTAAACAGTGGCATTTTATTTTACTCAATTTAGTGTTTCGCATTACTATATTCTTTCCACATAGGACTGCAAGATAACTTCACTGGGTTGCAGACGGCCCCTTTTCACACCTAAACAGTCTTTTGACACTCTCTACAGGGATCTCATCCCTGAACAAGAGAGGGGGCAGATTGGAGATGACCTGCCAAAGTACATGTTAGTTTGGGACAATGTCAGTTTCCATCGCTCCAAAATCATCAGGCAATGGTTTGTGGCCCACAACAGGATGCTGGTGGAGTTCCTCTCACCCTACTCAACCCCGTTGAGGAATTTTTCTCAGCATGAAGATTAAAAGTATATGATCGCCAGCAGCATACACAGATGACCCTTCTGGCTGCCATGGATGTAACGTGTGATGACATCACAGCTGATGCCTGCAGAGGCTGGATTAGACACTCTGAAAAATGATTTTCACGCTGTATCGCAAGAGAAGATATTTGTTGTGATGTTGATGAGAATCCGTTGCCCAAAATATAGGGAACGTCAGGAGGTGTAGGAAGACTGCATTGTAATTCCACTGCACTGCATGTACAGTTTTCCCTAAGGAGATTGTCTTATGTTCAGATTTCTACATTTGTTTGTGCTATGCAGTGCTGTCTTTTCCTGTCTGCATCGCAATGACACTGTCTGTCAAGAAATTATTGTACAAACAGTAAAAGCGTTAACGTGAATCATGTGCCGTCTCTTGCAATCAAACAATCAAAACCAGAAATGCACTTACTGTTTTGCAAATGTCAAGGATGATTCGAGAAATGCTCCACTCATCACTCTCAGGTCACTCCGCTGCACACGTCTGATCACTTCTTTGTCACCCCCGACCTCACCGCTCCAGACAACGCAGATGTCTTACCGCTGGTTACTTTCCGGCGCTACCTACGGTCCCTCCCTCCTGCTTTTCCTCTGCTGTCTTGTCTGCACTCCCCCCTCTGAGGAGCTCTCTCTTTTGAATACCAACAGTGCCACAGACACTCTGTGTTCCACGCCTACATCCTGCTTGGACAACCTATGCCCTCTTACATCTGGACCAGCCCGTGCATCCCTGTCTGCCCCCTGGTTATCGGATGTACCACGTGAGCATCGTGCCAGCCTCCGGTCAGCTGAGAGAAAATGGCACAAGTCAAAAGATCATACTGACCTCTCTCTCAACCAGTCTCTCCTCTCTACTTTCTCCGTTGACGTCACCTCTGCAAAAACTGATTATAACCACTCGAAGATCAGCAACTCTCCTGACTCTCGCACACTCTTAAAAACCTTCTCTGCTCTCGTCTGTCCGCCTGCTCCCACACCTTCATCGGAGTTAACGGCTGATGATTTTGCATCGTTCTTCTTAAAGAAAACTACCGCCATCAACAGCCAATTTTCTACACCACCATCACCCGCCTTTTCTCCTCTGTCTGACGATGATGTTTCCAAGGTCATTGGTTCCAACCACCCTACCACCTGCCCACTGGATCCCATCTCCACCCATCTCCTCCATGTTATCTGTCCAGCAGTTGTGCCTGGTCTGACCCACATCATCAACTCTTTGCTCACCACTGGGACATTTCCCACTGCGTTCAAAGAGGCCTGCATCACACCGCTACTGAAGAAACCCACTCTCAACCTTACACTGCTAGAACACTACAGGCCGGTGTAGTGTGTGAAAACGCATATCTTCCGTCAAAATGTAGATGACTGATTTTAACCTCTAATTATTTTCTGTCTTCTTAAAACAATTTTTTTTTACTTACCTCACTATTCTTGGCTTTGTATACTGTGCTAGGCTTTAATGGACTGGATTTAATTAACTTATGCATTTTGTTGCCTATATTGTTATAATTGCTTCCAATGTTTCCTCGTCTGTAACTCGCTTTGGAAAAAAGTGTCTGCTAAATGACTAAATGTAAATTTTATGAAATGTGTAATGTCATGTGTAATGTGTAATGTGTAGTGTGTGGCCTTGAAATTTTAGCATGTCTACGTAATCATGAATAAATGCTTCTTGAGACACACAGTGTTGCTTCTTTGCATGCATCAAACGAATTGTTTCTGGCTATATGCATCCATGCATCAGTTTGAGAGGGGTGGAAATGGGACACTTGGGTGAAACAAAACTGCCCCAAAAGTACCCCCACCCACTTTAAATACAGTTTTTTCTAAGTCGATTTGGTACATTTCTCAGATCCGATTTGAAATTCTCAAAACTTCTTGTTCAATCCTTACATCCTTGTGTCACTTGTGCACATCAAACAAGCATTTTTTTCATTTCTTTGAACAAGTTGCAAATGCTTTGGTATATCGATGCAAATGATTATGACACAATTCTGTGCAGATTCCTACATTATCAATTGCTTATGTCATGCTGATCAAAATGCATTATAATGGGTCTCTGTTGAATAGTATAACCCCCCACGACATTTAAGCACTAGTTTTACAATATACAGTAAGTATACTTCAAGTAAACAGTGGCATTTTATTTTACTCAATTTAGTGTTTCGCATTACTATATTCTTTCCACATAGGACTGCAAGACAACTTCACTGGTTTGCAGACGGCCCCTTTTCACACCTAAACAGTCTTTTGACACTCTCTACAGGGATCTCATCCCTGAACAAGAGAGGGGGCAGATTGGAGATGACCTGCCAAAGTACATGTTAGTTTGGGACAATGTCAGTTTCCATCGCTCCAAAATCATCAGGCAATGGTTTGTGGCCCACAACAGGATGCTGGTGGAGTTCCTCTCACCCTACTCAACCCCGTTGAGGAATTTTTCTCAGCATGAAGATTAAAAGTATATGATCGCCAGCAGCATACACAGATGACCCTTCTGGCTGCCATGGATGTAACGTGTGATGACATCACAGCTGATGCCTGCAGAGGCTGGATTAGACACTCTGAAAGATGATTTTCACGCTGTATCGCAAGAGAAGATATTTGTTGTGATGTTGATGAGAATCCGTTGCCCAAAATATAGGGAACGTCAGGAGGTGTAGGAAGACTGCATTGTAATTCCACTGCACTGCATGTACAGTTTTCCCTAAGGAGATTGTCTTATGTTCAGATTTCTACATTTGTTTGTGCTATGCAGTGCTGTCTTTTCCTGTCTGCATCGCAATGACACTGTCTGTCAAGAAATTATTGTACAAACAGTAAAAGCGTTAACGTGAATCATGTGCCGTCTCTTGCAATCAAACAATCAAAACCAGAAATGCACTTACTGTTTTGGAAATGTCAAGGATGATTCGAGAAATGCTCCACTCATCACTCTCAGGTCACTCCGCTGCACACGTCTGATCACTTCTTTGTCACCCCCGACCTCACCGCTCCAGACAACGCAGATGTCTTACCGCTGGTTACTTTCCGGCGCTACCTACGGTCCCTCCCTCCTGCTTTTCCTCTGCTGTCTTGTCTGCACTCCCCCCTCTGAGGAGCTCTCTCTTTTGAATACCAACAGTGCCACAGACACTCTGTGTTCCACGCCTACATCCTGCTTGGACAACCTATGCCCTCTTACATCTGGACCAGCCCGTGCATCCCTGTCTGCCCCCTGGTTATCGGATGTACCACGTGAGCATCGTGCCAGCCTCCGGTCAGCTGAGAGAAAATGGCACAAGTCAAAAGATCATACTGACCTCTCTCTCAACCAGTCTCTCCTCTCTACTTTCTCCGTTGACGTCACCTCTGCAAAAACTGATTATAACCACTCGAAGATCAGCAACTCTCCTGACTCTCGCACACTCTTAAAAACCTTCTCTGCTCTCGTCTGTCCGCCTGCTCCCACACCTTCATCGGAGTTAACGGCTGATGATTTTGCATCGTTCTTCTTAAAGAAAACTACCGCCATCAACAGCCAATTTTCTACACCACCATCACCCGCCTTTTCTCCTCTGTCTGACGATGATGTTTCCAAGGTCATTGGTTCCAACCACCCTACCACCTGCCCACTGGATCCCATCTCCACCCATCTCCTCCATGTTATCTGTCCAGCAGTTGTGCCTGGTCTGACCCACATCATCAACTCTTTGCTCACCACTGGGACATTTCCCACTGCGTTCAAAGAGGCCTGCATCACACCGCTACTGAAGAAACCCACTCTCAACCTTACACTGCTAGAACACTACAGGCCGGTGTAGTGTGTGAAAACGCATATCTTCCGTCAAAATGTAGATGACTGATTTTAACCTCTAATTATTTTCTGTCTTCTTAAAACAATTTTTTTTTACTTACCTCACTATTCTTGGCTTTGTATACTGTGCTAGGCTTTAATGGACTGGATTTAATTAACTTATGCATTTTGTTGCCTATATTGTTATAATTGCTTCCAATGTTTCCTCGTCTGTAACTCGCTTTGGAAAAAAGTGTCTGCTAAATGACTAAATGTAAATTTTATGAAATGTGTAATGTCATGTGTAATGTGTAATGTGTAGTGTGTGGCCTTGAAATTTTAGCATGTCTACGTAATCATGAATAAATGCTTCTTGAGACACACAGTGTTGCTTCTTTGCATGCATCAAACGAATTGTTTCTGGCTATATGCATCCATGCATCAGTTTGAGAGGGGTGGAAATGGGACACTTGGGTGAAACAAAACTGCCCCAAAAGTACCCCCACCCACTTTAAATACAGTTTTTTCTAAGTCGATTTGGTACATTTCTCAGATCCGATTTGAAATTCTCAAAACTTCTTGTTCAATCCTTACATCCTTGTGTCACTTGTGCACATCAAACAAGCATTTTTTTCATTTCTTTGAACAAGTTGCAAATGCTTTGGTATATCGATGCAAATGATTATGACACAATTCTGTGCAGATTCCTACATTATCAATTGCTTATGTCATGCTGATCAAAATGCATTATAATGGGTCTCTGTTGAATAGTATAACCCCCCACGACATTTAAGCACTAGTTTTACAATATACAGTAAGTATACTTCAAGTAAACAGTGGCATTTTATTTTACTCAATTTAGTGTTTCGCATTACTATATTCTTTCCACATAGGACTGCAAGACAACTTCACTGGTTTGCAGACGGCCCCTTTTCACACCTAAACAGTCTTTTGACACTCTCTACAGGGATCTCATCCCTGAACAAGAGAGGGGGCAGATTGGAGATGACCTGCCAAAGTACATGTTAGTTTGGGACAATGTCAGTTTCCATCGCTCCAAAATCATCAGGCAATGGTTTGCTGCCCACAACAGGATGCTGGTGGAGTTCCTCTCACCCTACTCAACCCCGTTGAGGAATTTTTCTCAGCATGAAGATTAAAAGTATATGATCGCCAGCAGCATACACAGATGACCCTTCTGGCTGCCATGGATGTAACGTGTGATGACATCACAGCTGATGCCTGCAGAGGCTGGATTAGACACTCTGAAAGATGATTTTCACGCTGTATCGCAAGAGAAGATATTTGTTGTGATGTTGATGAGAATCCGTTGCCCAAAATATAGGGAACGTCAGGAGGTGTAGGAAGACTGCATTGTAATTCCATTGCACTGCATGTACAGTTTTCCCTAAGGAGATTGTCTTATGTTCAGATTTCTACATTTGTTTGTGCTATGCAGTGCTGTCTTTTCCTGTCTGCATCGCAATGACACTGTCTGTCAAGAAATTATTGTACAAACAGTAAAAGCGTTAACGTGAATCATGTGCCGTCTCTTGCAATCAAACAATCAAAACCAGAAATGCACTTACTGTTTTGGAAATGTCAAGGATGATTCGAGAAATGCTCCACTCATCACTCTCAGGTCACTCCGCTGCACACGTCTGATCACTTCTTTGTCACCCCCGACCTCACCGCTCCAGACAACGCAGATGTCTTACCGCTGGTTACTTTCCGGCGCTACCTACGGTCCCTCCCTCCTGCTTTTCCTCTGCTGTCTTGTCTGCACTCCCCCCTCTGAGGAGCTCTCTCTTTTGAATACCAACAGTGCCACAGACACTCTGTGTTCCACGCCTACATCCTGCTTGGACAACCTATGCCCTCTTACATCTGGACCAGCCCGTGCATCCCTGTCTGCCCCCTGGTTATCGGATGTACCACGTGAGCATCGTGCCAGCCTCCGGTCAGCTGAGAGAAAATGGCACAAGTCAAAAGATCATACTGACCTCTCTCTCAACCAGTCTCTCCTCTCTACTTTCTCCGTTGACGTCACCTCTGCAAAAACTGATTATAACCACTCGAAGATCAGCAACTCTCCTGACTCTCGCACACTCTTAAAAACCTTCTCTGCTCTCGTCTGTCCGCCTGCTCCCACACCTTCATCGGAGTTAACGGCTGATGATTTTGCATCGTTCTTCTTAAAGAAAACTACCGCCATCAACAGCCAATTTTCTACTACACCATCACCCGCCTTTTCTCCTCTGTCTGACGATGATGTTTCCAAGGTCATTGGTTCCAACCACCCTACCACCTGCCCACTGGATCCCATCTCCACCCATCTCCTCCATGTTATCTGTCCAGCAGTTGTGCCTGGTCTGACCCACATCATCAACTCTTTGCTCACCACTGGGACATTTCCCACTGCGTTCAAAGAGGCCTGCATCACACCGCTACTGAAGAAACCCACTCTCAACCTTACACTGCTAGAACACTACAGGCCGGTGTAGTGTGTGAAAACGCATATCTTCCGTCAAAATGTAGATGACTGATTTTAACCTCTAATTATTTTCTGTCTTCTTAAAACAATTTTTTTTTACTTACCTCACTATTCTTGGCTTTGTATACTGTGCTAGGCTTTAATGGACTGGATTTAATTAACTTATGCATTTTGTTGCCTATATTGTTATAATTGCTTCCAATGTTTCCTCGTCTGTAACTCGCTTTGGAAAAAAGTGTCTGCTAAATGACTAAATGTAAATTTTATGAAATGTGTAATGTCATGTGTAATGTGTAATGTGTAGTGTGTGGCCTTGAAATTTTAGCATGTCTACGTAATCATGAATAAATGCTTCTTGAGACACACAGTGTTGCTTCTTTGCATGCATCAAACGAATTGTTTCTGGCTATATGCATCCATGCATCAGTTTGAGAGGGGTGGAAATGGGACACTTGGGTGAAACAAAACTGCCCCAAAAGTACCCCCACCCACTTTAAATACAGTTTTTTCTAAGTCGATTTGGTACATTTCTCAGATCCGATTTGAAATTCTCAAAACTTCTTGTTCAATCCTTACATCCTTGTGTCACTTGTGCACATCAAACAAGCATTTTTTTCATTTCTTTGAACAAGTTGCAAATGCTTTGGTATATCGATGCAAATGATTATGACACAATTCTGTGCAGATTCCTACATTATCAATTGCTTATGTCATGCTGATCAAAATGCATTATAATGGGTCTCTGTTGAATAGTATAACCCCCCACGACATTTAAGCACTAGTTTTACAATATACAGTAAGTATACTTCAAGTAAACAGTGGCATTTTATTTTACTCAATTTAGTGTTTCGCATTACTATATTCTTTCCACATAGGACTGCAAGACAACTTCACTGGTTTGCAGACGGCCCCTTTTCACACCTAAACAGTCTTTTGACACTCTCTACAGGGATCTCATCCCTGAACAAGAGAGGGGGCAGATTGGAGATGACCTGCCAAAGTACATGTTAGTTTGGGACAATGTCAGTTTCCATCGCTCCAAAATCATCAGGCAATGGTTTGTGGCCCACAACAGGATGCTGGTGGAGTTCCTCTCACCCTACTCAACCCCGTTGAGGAATTTTTCTCAGCATGAAGATTAAAAGTATATGATCGCCAGCAGCATACACAGATGACCCTTCTGGCTGCCATGGATGTAACGTGTGATGACATCACAGCTGATGCCTGCAGAGGCTGGATTAGACACTCTGAAAGATGATTTTCACGCTGTATCGCAAGAGAAGATATTTGTTGTGATGTTGATGAGAATCCGTTGCCCAAAATATAGGGAACGTCAGGAGGTGTAGGAAGACTGCATTGTAATTCCACTGCACTGCATGTACAGTTTTCCCTAAGGAGATTGTCTTATGTTCAGATTTCTACATTTGTTTGTGCTATGCAGTGCTGTCTTTTCCTGTCTGCATCGCAATGACACTGTCTGTCAAGAAATTATTGTACAAACAGTAAAAGCGTTAACGTGAATCATGTGCCGTCTCTTGCAATCAAACAATCAAAACCAGAAATGCACTTACTGTTTTGCAAATGTCAAGGATGATTAGAGAAATGCTCCACTCATCACTCTCAGGTCACTCCGCTGCACACGTCTGATCACTTCTTTGTCACCCCCGACCTCACCGCTCCAGACAACGCAGATGTCTTACCGCTGGTTACTTTCCGGCGCTACCTACGGTCCCTCCCTCCTGCTTTTCCTCTGCTGTCTTGTCTGCACTCCCCCCTCTGAGGAGCTCTCTCTTTTGAATACCAACAGTGCCACAGACACTCTGTGTTCCACGCCTACATCCTGCTTGGACAACCTATGCCCTCTTACATCTGGACCAGCCCGTGCATCCCTGTCTGCCCCCTGGTTATCGGATGTACCACGTGAGCATCGTGCCAGCCTCCGGTCAGCTGAGAGAAAATGGCACAAGTCAAAAGATCATACTGACCTCTCTCTCAACCAGTCTCTCCTCTCTACTTTCTCCGTTGACGTCACCTCTGCAAAAACTGATTATAACCACTCGAAGATCAGCAACTCTCCTGACTCTCGCACACTCTTAAAAACCTTCTCTGCTCTCGTCTGTCCGCCTGCTCCCACACCTTCATCGGAGTTAACGGCTGATGATTTTGCATCGTTCTTCTTAAAGAAAACTACCGCCATCAACAGCCAATTTTCTACACCACCATCACCCGCCTTTTCTCCTCTGTCTGACGATGATGTTTCCAAGGTCATTGGTTCCAACCACCCTACTACCTGCCCACTGGATCCCATCTCCACCCATCTCCTCCATGTTATCTGTCCAGCAGTTGTGCCTGGTCTGACCCACATCATCAACTCTTTGCTCACCACTGGGACATTTCCCACTCCGTTCAAAGAGGCCTGCATCACACCGCTACTGAAGAAACCCACTCTCAACCTTACACTGCTAGAACACTACAGGCCGGTGTAGTGTGTGAAAACGCATATCTTCCGTCAAAATGTAGATGACTGATTTTAACCTCTAATTATTTTCTGTCTTCTTAAAACAATTTTTTTTTACTTACCTCACTATTCTTGGCTTTGTATACTGTGCTAGGCTTTAATGGACTGGATTTAATTAACTTATGCATTTTGTTGCCTATATTGTTATAATTGCTTCCAATGTTTCCTCGTCTGTAAGTCGCTTTGGAAAAAAGCGTCTGCTAAATGACAAATGTAAATTTTATGAAATGTGTAATGTCATGTGTAATGTGTAATGTGTAGTGTGTGGCCTTGAAATTTTAGCATGTCTACGTAATCATGAATAAATGCTTCTTGAGACACACAGTGTTGCTTCTTTGCATGCATCAAACGAATTGTTTCTGGCTATATGCATCCATGCATCAGTTTGAGAGGGGTTGAAATGGGACACTTGGGTGAAACAAAATTGCCCCAAAAGTACCCCCACCCACTTTAAATACATTTTTTTCTAAGTCAATTTGGTACATTTCTCAGATCCGATTTGAAATTCTCAAAACTACTTGTTCAATCCTTACATCCTTGTGTCACTTGTGCACATCAAACAAGCATTTTCTCATTTCTTTGAACAAGTAGCAAATGCTTTGGTATATCCATGCAAATGATTATGACACAATTCTGTGCAGATTCCTACATTATCAATTGCTTATGTCATGTTGATCAAAATGCATTATAATGGGTCTCTGTTGAATAGTATAACCCCCCACGACATTTAAGCACTAGTTTTACAATATACAGTAAGTATACTTCAAGTAAACAGTGGCATTTTATTTTACTCAATTTACTGTTTCGCATTACTATATTCTTTCCACATAGGACTGCAAGACAACTTCACTGGGTTGCAGACGGCCACTTTTCACACCTAAACAGTCTTTTGACACTCTCTACAGGGATCTCATCCCTGAACAAGAGAGGGGGCAGATTGGAGATGACCTGCCAAAGTACATGGTAGTTTGGGACAATGTCAGTTTCCATCGCTCCAACATCATCAGGCAATGGTTTGCGGCCCACAACAGGATGCTGGTGGAGTTCCTCTCACCCTACTCAACCCCGTTGAGGAATTTTTCTCAGCATGAAGATTAAAAGTACATGATCGCCAGCAGCATACACAGATGACCCTTCTGGCTGCCATGGATGTAACGTGTGATCACATCACAGCTGATGCCTGCAGAGGCTGGATTAGACACCCTGAAAGATGATTTTCACGCTGTATCGCAAGAGAAGATATTTGTTGTGATGTGGATGAGAATCCGTTGCCCAAAATATAGGGAACGTCAGGAGGTGTAGGAAGACTGCACTGTAATTCCACTGCACTGCATGTACAGTTGTCCCTAAGGAGATTGTCTTATGTTCAGATTTTTACATTTGTTTGTGCTATGCAGTGCTGTCTTTTCCTGTCTGCATCGCAATGACACTGTCTGTCAATAAATTATTGTACAAACAGTAAAAGCGTTAACTCGAATCATGTGCCGTCTCTTGCAATCAAACAATCAAAACCAGAAATGCACTTACTGTTTTGCAAATGTCAAGGATGATTCGAGAAATGCTCCACTCATCACTCTCAGGTCACTCCGCTGCACACGTCTGATCACTTCTTTGTCACCCCCGACCTCACCGCTCCAGACGACGCAGATGTCTTACCGCTGGTCACTTTCCGGCGCTACCTACGGTCCCTCCCTCCTGCTTTTCCTCTGCTGTCTTGTCTGCACTCCCCCCCTCTGAGGAGGTCTCTCTTTTGAATACCAACAGTGCCACAGACACTCTGTCTTCCACGCTTACATCCTGCTTGGACAACCTATGCCCTCTTACATCTGGACCAGCCCGTGCATCCCTGTCTGCCCCCTGGTTATCGGATGTACCACGTGAGCATCGCGCCAGCCTCCGGTCAGCTGAGAGAAAATGGCACAAGTCAAAAGACCATACTGACCTCTCTCTCAACCAGTCTCTCCTCTCTACTTTCTCCGTTGACGTCACCTCTGCAAAAACTGATTATAACCACTCGAAGATCAGCAACTCTCCTGACTCTCGCACACTCTTAAAAACCTTCTCTGCTCTCCTCTGTCCGCCTGCTCCCACACCTTCATCTGAGTTAACGGCTGATGATTTTGCATCGTTCTTCGTAAAGAAAACTACCGCCATCAACAGCCAATTTTCTACACCACCATCACCCGCCTTTTCTCCTCTGTCTGAAGATGATGTTTCCAAGGTCATTGGTTCCAACCACCCTACCACCTGCCCACTGGATCCCATCTCCTCCATGTTATCTCTCCAGCAGTTGTGCCTGGTCTGACCCACATCATCAACTCTTTGCTCACCACTGGGACATTTCCCACTGCGTTCAAAGAGGCCTGCATCACACCGCTACTGAAGAAACCCACTCTCAACCTTACACTGCTAGAGCACTACAGGCCGGTGTAGTGTGAAAACGCATATCTTCCGTCAAAATGTAGATGACTGATTTAAACTCTAATTCTTTTCTGTCTTCTTAAAAATTTTTTTTTTACTTACCTCACTATTCTTAGCTTTGTATACTGTGCTAGGCTTTAATGGACTGGATTTAATTAACTTATGCATTTTGTTGCCTATATTGTTATAATTGCTTCCAATGTTTCCTCGTCTGTAAGTCGCTTTGGAAAAAAGCGTCTGCTAAATGACTAAATGTAAATTTTATGAAATGTGTAATGTCATGTGTAATGTGTAATGTGTAGTGTGTGGCCTTGAAATTTTAGCATGTCTACGTAATCATGAATAAATGCTTCTTGAGACACACAGTGTTGCTTCTTTGCATGCATCAAACAAATTGTTTCTGGCTATATGCATCCATATATCAGTTTGAGAGGGGTGGAAATGGGACACTTGGGTGAAACAAAACTGCCCCAAAAGTACCCCCACCCACTTTAAATACAGTTTTTTCTAAGTCAATTTGGTACATTTCTCAGATCCGATTTGAAATTCTCAAAACTTCTTGTTCAATCCTTACATCCTTGTGTCACTTTTGCACATCAAACAAGCATTTTCTCATTTCTTTGAACAAGTTGCAAATGCTTTGGTATATCCATGCAAATGATTATGACACAATTCTGTGCAGATTCCTACATTATCAATTGCTTATGTCATGTTGATCAAAATGCATTATAATGGGTCTCTGTTGAATAGTATAACCCCCCACGACATTTAAGCACTAGTTTTACAATATACAGTAAGTATACTTCAAGTAAACAGTGGAATTTTATTTTACTCAATTTAGTGTTTCGCATTACTATATTCTTTCCACATAGGACTGCAAGACAACTTCACTGGGTTGCAGACGGCCCCTTTTCACACCTAAACAGTCTTTTGACACTCTCTACAAGGATCTCATCCCTGAACAAGAGAGGGGACAGATTGGAGATGACCTAACAAAGTACATGTTAGTTTGGGACAATGTCAGTTTCCATCGCTCCAACATCATCAGGCAATGGTTTGCGGCCCACAACAGGATGCTGGTGGAGTTCCTCTCACCCTACTCAACCCCGTTGAGGAATTTTTCTCAGCATGAAGATTAAAAGTATATGATCGCCAGCAGCATACACAGATAACCCTTCTGGCTGCCACGGATGTAACGTGTGATGACATCACAGCTGATGCCTGCAGAGGCTGGATTAGACACTCTGAAAGATGATTTTCACGCTGTATCGCAAGAGAAGATATTTGTTGTGATGTGGATGAGAATCCGTTGCCCAAAATATAGGGAACGTCAGGAGGTGTAAGAAGACTGCACTGTAATTCCACTGCACTGCATGTACAGTTTTACCTAAGGAGATTGTCTTATGTTCAGATTTATAAATTTGTTTGTGCTATGCAGTGCTGTCTTTTCCTGTCTGCATCGCAATGACACTGTCTGTCAATAAATTATTGTACAAACAGTAAAAGCGTTAACGTGAATCATGTGCCGTCTCTTGCAATCAAACAATCAAAACCAGAAATGCACTTACTGTTTTGCAAATGTCAAGGATGATTCGAGAAATGCTCCACTCATCACTCTCAGGTCACTCCGCTGCACACGTCTGATCACTTCTTTGTCACCCCCGACCTCACCGCTCCAGACAACGCAGATGTCTTACCGCTGGTCACTTTCCGGCGCTACCTACGGTCCCTCCCTCCTGCTTTTCCTCTGCTGTCTTGTCTGCACTCCCCCCCTCTGAGGAGCTCTCTTTTTTGAATACCAACAGTGCCACAGACACTCTGTGTTCCACGCTTACATCCTGCTTGGACAACCTATGCCCTCTTACATCTGGACCAGCCCGTGCATCCCTGTCTGCCCCCTGGTTATCGGATGTACCACGTGAGCATCGCGCCAGCCTCCGGTCAGCTGAGAGAAAATGGCACAAGTCAAAAGACCATACTGACCTCTCTCTCAACCAGTCTCTCCTCTCTACTTTCTCCGTTGACGTCACCTCTGCAAAAACTGATTATAACCACTCGAAGATCAGCAACTCTCCTGACTCTCGCACACTCTTAAAAACCTTCTCTGCTCTCCTCTGTCCGCCTGCTCCCACACCTTCATCGGAGTTAACGGCTGATGATTTTGCATAGTTCTTCGTAAAGAAAACTACCGCCATCAACAGCCAATTTTCTACACCACCATCACCCGCCTTTTCTCCTTTGTCTGAAGATGATGTTTCCAAGGTCATTGGTTCCAACCACCCTACCACCTGCCCACTGGATCCCATCTCCACCCATTTCCTCCATGTTATCTCTCCAGCAGTTGTGCCTGGTCTGACCCACATCATCAACTCTTTGCTCACAACTGGGACATTTCCCACTGCGTTCAAAGAGGCCTGCATCACACCGCTACTGAAGAAACCCACTCTCAACCTTACACTGCTAGAACACTACAGGCCGGTGTAGTGTGTGAAAACGCATATCTTCCGTCAAAATGTAGATGACTGATTTTAACCTCTAATTATTTTCTGTCTTCTTAAAAAAATTTTTTTTTACTTACCTCACTATTCTTAGCTTTGTATACTGTGCTAGGCTTTAATGGACTGGATTTAATTAACTTATGCATTTTGTTGCCTATATTGTTATAATTGCTTCCAATGTTTCCTCGTCTGTAAGTCGCTTTGGAAAAAAGCGTCTGCTAAATGACTAAATGTAAATTTTATGAAATGTGTAATGTCATGTGTAATGTGTAATGTGTAGTGTGTGGCCTTGAAATTTTAGCATGTCTACGTAATCATGAATAAATGCTTCTTGAGACACACAGTGTTGCTTCTTTGCATGCATCAAACGAATTGTTTCTGGCTATATGCATCCATGCATCAGTTTGAGAGGGGTGGAAATGGGACATTTTGGTGAAACAAAACTGCCCCAAAAGTACCCCCACCCACTTTAAATACAGTTTTTTCTAAGTCAATTTGGTACATTTCTCAGATCCGATTTGAAATTCTCAAAACTTCTTGTTCAAGCCTTACATCCTTGTGTCACTTGTGCACATCAAACAAACATTTTCTCATTTCTTTGAACAAGTTGCAAATGCTTTGGTATATCCATGCAAATGATTATGACACAATTCTGTGCAGATTCCTATATTATCATTTGCTCATGTCATGTTGATCAAAATGCATTATAATGGGTCTCTGTTGAATAGTATAATCCCCCACAACATTTAAGCACTAGTTTTACATTATACAGTAAGTATACTTCAAGTAAACAGTGGCATTTTATTTTACTCAATTTAGTGTTTCGCATTACTATATTCTTTCCACACAGGACTGCAAGACAACTTCACTGGGTTGCAGACGGCCCCTTTTCACACCTAAACAGTCTTTTGACACTCTCTACCGGGATCTCATCCCTGAACAAGAGAGGGGGCAGATTGGAGATAACCTGCCAAAGTACATGTTAGTTTGGGACAATGTCAGTTTCCATCGCTCCAACATCATCAGGCAATGGTTTGCGGCCCACAATAGGATGCTGGTGGAGTTCCTCTCACCCTACTCAACCCCGTTGAGGAACTTTTCTCAGCATGAAGATTAAAAGTATATGATCGCCAGCAGCATACACAGATGACCCTTCTGGCTGCCATGGATGTAACGTGTGATGACATCACAGCTGATGCCTGCAGAGGCTGGATTAGACACTCTGAAAGATGATTTTGACGCTGTATCGCAAGAGAAGATATTTGTTGTGATGTGGATGAGAATCCGTTGCCCAAAATATAGGGAACGTAAGGAGGTGTAGGAAGACTGCACTGTAATTCCACTGCACTGCATGTACAGTTTTCCCTAAGGAGATTGTCTTATGTTCAGATTTCTACATTTGTTTGTGCTATGCAGTGCTGTCTTTTCCTGTCTGCATCGCAATGACACTGTCTGTCAATAAATTATTGTACAAACAGTAAAAGCGTTAACGTGAATCATGTGCCGTCTCTTGCAATCAAACAATCAAAACCAGAAATGCACTTACTGTTTTGCAAATGTCAAGGATGATTCGAGAAATGCTCCACTCATCACTCTCAGGTCACTCCGCTGCACACGTCTGATCACTTCTTTGTCACCCCCGACCTCACCGCTCCAGACAACGCAGATGTCTTACCGCTGGTCACTTTCCGGCGCTACCTACGGTCCCTCCCTCCTGCTTTTCCTCTGCTGTCTTGTCTGCACTCCCCCCCTCTGAGGAGCTCTCTCTTTTGAATACCAACAGTGCCACAGACACTCTGTGTTCCACGCTTACATCCTGCTTGGACAACCTATGCCCTCTTACATCTTGACCAGCCCGTGCATCCCTGTCTGCCCCCTGGTTATCGGATGTACCACGTGAGCATCGCGCCAGCCTCCGGTCAGCTGAGAGAAAATGGCACAAGTCAAAAGACCATACTGACCTCTCTCTCAACCAGTCTCTCCTCTCTACTTTCTCCGTTGACGTCACCTCTGCAAAAACTGATTATAACCACTCGAAGATCAGCAACTCTCCTGACTCTCGCACACTCTTAAAAACCTTCTCTGCTCTCCTCTGTCCGCCTGCTCCCACACCTTCATCGGAGTTAACAGCTGATGATTTTGCATCGTTCTTCTTAAAGAAAACTACCGCCATCAACAGCCAATTTTCTACACCACCATCACCCGCCTTTTCTCCTCTGTCTGACGATGATGTTTCCAAGGTCATTGGTTCCAACCACCCTACCACCTGCCCACTGGATCCCATCTCCACCCATCTCCTCCATGTTATCTGTCCAGCAGTTGTGCCTGGTCTGACCCACATCATCAACTCTTTGCTCACCACTGGGACATTTCCCACTGCGTTCAAAGAGGCCTGCATCACACCGCTACTGAAGAAACCCACTCTCAACCTTACACTGCTAGAACACTACAGGCCGGTGTAGTGTGTGAAAACGCATATCTTCCGTCAAAATGTAGATGACTGATTTTAACCTCTAATTATTTTCTGTCTTCTTAAAACAATTTTTTTTACTTACCTCACTATTCTTGGCTTTGTATACTGTGCTAGGCTTTAATGGACTGGATTTAATTAACTTATGCATTTTGTTGCCTATATTGTTATAATTGCTTCCAATGTTTCCTCGTCTGTAACTCGCTTTGGAAAAAAGTGTCTGCTAAATGACTAAATGTAAATTTTATGAAATGTGTAATGTCATGTGTAATGTGTAATGTGTAGTGTGTGGCCTTGAAATTTTAGCATGTCTACGTAATCATGAATAAATGCTTCTTGAGACACACAGTGTTGCTTCTTTGCATGCATCAAACGAATTGTTTCTGGCTATATGCATCCATGCATCAGTTTGAGAGGGGTGGAAATGGGACACTTGGGTGAAACAAAACTGCCCCAAAAGTACCCCCACCCACTTTAAATACAGTTTTTTCTAAGTCGATTTGGTACATTTCTCAGATCCGATTTGAAATTCTCAAAACTTCTTGTTCAATCCTTACATCCTTGTGTCACTTGTGCACATCAAACAAGCATTTTTTTCATTTCTTTGAACAAGTTGCAAATGCTTTGGTATATCGATGCAAATGATTATGACACAATTCTGTGCAGATTCCTACATTATCAATTGCTTATGTCATGCTGATCAAAATGCATTATAATGGGTCTCTGTTGAATAGTATAACCCCCCACGACATTTAAGCACTAGTTTTACAATATACAGTAAGTATACTTCAAGTAAACAGTGGCATTTTATTTTACTCAATTTAGTGTTTCGCATTACTATATTCTTTCCACATAGGACTGCAAGACAACTTCACTGGTTTGCAGACGGCCCCTTTTCACACCTAAACAGTCTTTTGACACTCTCTACAGGGATCTCATCCCTGAACAAGAGAGGGGGCAGATTGGAGATGACCTGCCAAAGTACATGTTAGTTTGGGACAATGTCAGTTTCCATCGCTCCAAAATCATCAGGCAATGGTTTGTGGCCCACAACAGGATGCTGGTGGAGTTCCTCTCACCCTACTCAACCCCGTTGAGGAATTTTTCTCAGCATGAAGATTAAAAGTATATGATCGCCAGCAGCATACACAGATGACCCTTCTGGCTGCCATGGATGTAACGTGTGATGACATCACAGCTGATGCCTGCAGAGGCTGGATTAGACACTCTGAAAGATGATTTTCACGCTGTATCGCAAGAGAAGATATTTGTTGTGATGTTGATGAGAATCCGTTGCCCAAAATATAGGGAACGTCAGGAGGTGTAGGAAGACTGCATTGTAATTCCACTGCACTGCATGTACAGTTTTCCCTAAGGAGATTGTCTTATGTTCAGATTTCTACATTTGTTTGTGCTATGCAGTGCTGTCTTTTCCTGTCTGCATCGCAATGACACTGTCTGTCAAGAAATTATTGTACAAACAGTAAAAGCGTTAACGTGAATCATGTGCCGTCTCTTGCAATCAAACAATCAAAACCAGAAATGCACTTACTGTTTTGCAAATGTCAAGGATGATTCGAGAAATGCTCCACTCATCACTCTCAGGTCACTCCGCTGCACACGTCTGATCACTTCTTTGTCACCCCCGACCTCACCGCTCCAGACAACGCAGATGTCTTACCGCTGGTTACTTTCCGGCGCTACCTACGGTCCCTCCCTCCTGCTTTTCCTCTGCTGTCTTGTCTGCACTCCCCCCTCTGAGGAGCTCTCTCTTTTGAATACCAACAGTGCCACAGACACTCTGTGTTCCACGCCTACATCCTGCTTGGACAACCTATGCCCTCTTACATCTGGACCAGCCCGTGCATCCCTGTCTGCCCCCTGGTTATCGGATGTACCACGTGAGCATCGTGCCAGCCTCCGGTCAGCTGAGAGAAAATGGCACAAGTCAAAAGATCATACTGACCTCTCTCTCAACCAGTCTCTCCTCTCTACTTTCTCCGTTGACGTCACCTCTGCAAAAACTGATTATAACCACTCGAAGATCAGCAACTCTCCTGACTCTCGCACACTCTTAAAAACCTTCTCTGCTCTCGTCTGTCCGCCTGCTCCCACACCTTCATCGGAGTTAACGGCTGATGATTTTGCATCGTTCTTCTTAAAGAAAACTACCGCCATCAACAGCCAATTTTCTACACCACCATCACCCGCCTTTTCTCCTCTGTCTGACGATGATGTTTCCAAGGTCATTGGTTCCAACCACCCTACTACCTGCCCACTGGATCCCATCTCCACCCATCTCCTCCATGTTATCTGTCCAGCAGTTGTGCCTGGTCTGACCCACATCATCAACTCTTTGCTCACCACTGGGACATTTCCCACTGCGTTCAAAGAGGCCTGCATCACACCGCTACTGAAGAAACCCACTCTCAACCTTACACTGCTAGAACACTACAGGCCGGTGTAGTGTGTGAAAACGCATATCTTCCGTCAAAATGTAGATGACTGATTTTAACCTCTAATTATTTTCTGTCTTCTTAAAACAATTTTTTTTTACTTACCTCACTATTCTTGGCTTTGTATACTGTGCTAGGCTTTAATGGACTGGATTTAATTAACTTATGCATTTTGTTGCCTATATTGTTATAATTGCTTCCAATGTTTCCTCGTCTGTAACTCGCTTTGGAAAAAAGTGTCTGCTAAATGACTAAATGTAAATTTTATGAAATGTGTAATGTCATGTGTAATGTGTAATGTGTAGTGTGTGGCCTTGAAATTTTAGCATGTCTACGTAATCATGAATAAATGCTTCTTGAGACACACAGTGTTGCTTCTTTGCATGCATCAAACGAATTGTTTCTGGCTATATGCATCCATGCATCAGTTTGAGAGGGGTGGAAATGGGACACTTGGGTGAAACAAAACTGCCCCACAAGTACCCCCACCCACTTTAAATACAGTTTTTTCTAAGTCAATTAGGTACATTTCTCAGATCCGATTTGAAATTCTCAAAACTTCTTGTTCAATCCTTACATCCTTGTGTCACTTGTGCACATCAAACAAGCATTTTCTCATTTCTTTGAACAAGTAGCAAATGCTTTGGTATATCCATGCAAATGATTATGACACAATTCTGTGCAGATTCCTACATTATCAATTGCTTATGTCATGTTGATCAAAATGCATTATAATGGGTCTCTGTTGAATAGTATAACCCCCCACGACATTTAAGCACTAGTTTTACAATATACAGTAAGTTTACTTCAAGTAAACAGTGGCATTTTATTTTACTCAATTTAGTGTTTCGCATTACTATATTCTTTCCACATAGGACTGCAAGACAACTTCACTGGGTTGCAGACGGCCCCTTTTCACACCTAAACAGTCTTTTGACACTCTCTACAGGGATCTCATCCCTGAACAAGAGAGGGGGCAGATTGGAGATGACCTGCCAAAGTACATGTTAGTTTGGGACAATGTCAGTTTCCATCGCTCCAACATAATCAGGCAATGGTTTGCGGCCCACAACAGGATGCTGGTGGAGTTCCTCTCACCCTACTCAACCCCGTTGAGGAATTTTTGTCAGCATGAAGATTAAAAGTATATGATCGCCAGCAGCATACACAGATGACCCTTCTGGCTGCCATGGATGTAACGTGTGATGACATCACAGCTGATGCCTGCAGAGGCTGGATTAGACACTCTGAAAGATGATTTTCACACTGTCTCGCAAGAGAAGATATTTGTTGTGATGTGGATGAGAATCCGTTGCCCAAAATATAGGGAACGTCAGGAGGTGTAGGAAGACTGCACTGTAATTCCACTTCACTGCATGTACAGTTTTCCCTAAGGAGATTGTCTTATGTTCAGATTTCTACATTTGTTTGTGCTATGCAGTGCTGTCTTTTCCTGTCTGCATCGCAATGACACTGTCTGTCAATAAATTATTGTACAAACAGTAAAAGCGTTAACGTGAATCATGTGCCATCTCTTGCAATCAAACAATCAAAACCAGAAATGCACTTACTGTTTTGCAAATGTCAAGGATGATTCGAGAAATGCTCCACTCATCACTCTCAGGTCACTCCGCTGCACACGTCTGATCACTTCTTTGTCACCCCCGACCTCACCGCTCCAGACAACCCAGATGTCTTACAGCTGGTCACTTTCCGGCGCTACCTACGGTCCCTCCCTCCTGCTTTTCCTCTGCTGTCTTGTCTGCACTCCCCCCCTCTGAGGAGCTCTCTCTTTTGAATACCAACAGTGCCACAGACACTCTGTGTTCCACGCTTACATCCTGCTTGGACAACCTATGCCCTCTTACATCTGGACCGGCCCGTGCATCCCTGTCTGCCCCCTGGTTATCGGATGTACCACGTGAGCATCGCGCCAGCCTCCGGTCAGCTGAGAGAAAATGGCACAAGTCAAAAGACCATACTGACCTCTCTCTCAACCAGTCTCTCCTCTCTACTTTCTCCGTTGACGTCACCTCTGCAAAAACTGATTTTAACCACTCGAAGATCAGCAACTCTCCTGACTCTCGCACAGTCTTTAAAACCTTCTCTGCTCTCCTC
The DNA here is from genome assembly GCF_947034865.1 of Barbatula barbatula. NCBI lineage: Eukaryota > Metazoa > Chordata > Actinopteri > Cypriniformes > Nemacheilidae > Barbatula > Barbatula barbatula. The sequence goes on from NC_136784.1 coordinate 14,184,230, forward strand.
TGTCCGCCTGCTCCCACACCTTCATCGGAGTTAACGGCTGATGATTTTGCATCGTTCTTCGTAAAGAAAACTACCGCCATCAACAGCCAATTTTCTACACCACCATCACCCGCCTTTTCTCCTCTGTCTGAAGATGATGTTTCCAAGGTCATTGGTTCCAACCACCCTACCACCTGCCCACTGGATCCCATCTCCTCCATGTTATCTCTCCAGCAGTTGTGCCTGGTCTGACCCACATCATCAACTCTTTGCTCACCACTGGGACATTTCCCACTGCGTTCAAAGAGGCCTGCATCACACCGCTACTGAAGAAACCCACTCTCAACCTTACACTGCTAGAGCACTACAGGCCGGTGTAGTGTGAAAACGCATATCTTCCGTCAAAATGTAGATGACTGATTTAAACTCTAATTCTTTTCTGTCTTCTTAAAATTTTTTTTTTTACTTACCTCACTATTCTTAGCTTTGTATACTGTGCTAGGCTTTAATGGACTGGATTTAATTAACTTATGCATTTTGTTGCCTATATTGTTATAATTGCTTCCAATGTTTCCTCGTCTGTAAGTCGCTTTGGAAAAAAGCGTCTGCTAAATGACTAAATGTAAATTTTATGAAATGTGTAATGTCATGTGTAATGTGTAATGTGTAGTGTGTGGCCTTGAAATTTTAGCATGTCTACGTAATCATGAATAAATGCTTCTTGAGACACACAGTGTTGCTTCTTTGCATGCATCAAACAAATTGTTTCTGGCTATATGCATCCATATATCAGTTTGAGAGGGGTGGAAATGGGACACTTGGGTGAAACAAAACTGCCCCAAAAGTACCCCCACCCACTTTAAATACAGTTTTTTCTAAGTCAATTTGGTACATTTCTCAGATCCGATTTGAAATTCTCAAAACTTCTTGTTCAATCCTTACATCCTTGTGTCACTTTTGCACATCAAACAAGCATTTTCTCATTTCTTTGAACAAGTTGCAAATGCTTTGGTATATCCATGCAAATGATTATGACACAATTCTGTGCAGATTCCTACATTATCAATTGCTTATGTCATGTTGATCAAAATGCATTATAATGGGTCTCTGTTGAATAGTATAACCCCCCACGACATTTAAGCACTAGTTTTACAATATACAGTAAGTATACTTCAAGTAAACAGTGGAATTTTATTTTACTCAATTTAGTGTTTCGCATTACTATATTCTTTCCACATAGGACTGCAAGACAACTTCACTGGGTTGCAGACGGCCCCTTTTCACACCTAAACAGTCTTTTGACACTCTCTACAAGGATCTCATCCCTGAACAAGAGAGGGGACAGATTGGAGATGACCTAACAAAGTACATGTTAGTTTGGGACAATGTCAGTTTCCATCGCTCCAACATCATCAGGCAATGGTTTGCGGCCCACAACAGGATGCTGGTGGAGTTCCTCTCACCCTACTCAACCCCGTTGAGGAATTTTTCTCAGCATGAAGATTAAAAGTATATGATCGCCAGCAGCATACACAGATGACCCTTCTGGCTGCCATGGATGTAACGTGTGATCACATCACAGCTGATGCCTGCAGAGGCTGGATTAGACACCCTGAAAGATGATTTTCACGCTGTATCGCAAGAGAAGATATTTGTTGTGATGTGGATGAGAATCCGTTGCCCAAAATATAGGGAACGTCAGGAGGTGTAGGAAGACTGCACTATAATTCCACTGCACTGCATGTACAGTTGTCCCTAAGGAGATTGTCTTATGTTCAGATTTTTACATTTGTTTGTGCTATGCAGTGCTGTCTTTTCCTGTCTGCATCGCAATGACACTGTCTGTCAATAAATTATTGTACAAACAGTAAAAGCGTTAACTCGAATCATGTGCCGTCTCTTGCAATCAAACAATCAAAACCAGAAATGCACTTACTGTTTTGCAAATGTCAAGGATGATTCGAGAAATGCTCCACTCATCACTCTCAGGTCACTCCGCTGCACACGTCTGATCACTTCTTTGTCACCCCCGACCTCACCGCTCCAGACGACGCAGATGTCTTACCGCTGGTCACTTTCCGGCGCTACCTACGGTCCCTCCCTCCTGCTTTTCCTCTGCTGTCTTGTCTGCACTCCCCCCCTCTGAGGAGGTCTCTCTTTTGAATACCAACAGTGCCACAGACACTCTGTCTTCCACGCTTACATCCTGCTTGGACAACCTATGCCCTCTTACATCTGGACCAGCCCGTGCATCCCTGTCTGCCCCCTGGTTATCGGATGTACCACGTGAGCATCGCGCCAGCCTCCGGTCAGCTGAGAGAAAATGGCAAAAGTCAAAAGACCATACTGACCTCTCTCTCAACCAGTCTCTCCTCTCTACTTTCTCCGTTGACGTCACCTCTGCAAAAACTGATTATAACCACTCGAAGATCAGCAACTCTCCTGACTCTCGCACACTCTTAAAAACCTTCTCTGCTCTCCTCTGTCCGCCTGCTCCCACACCTTCATCGGAGTTAACGGCTGATGATTTTGCATCGTTCTTCGTAAAGAAAACTACCGCCATCAACAGCCAATTTTCTACACCACCATCACACGCCTTTTCTCCTCTGTCTGAAGATGATGTTTCCAAGGTCATTGGTTCCAACCACCCTACCACCTGCCCACTGGATCCCATCTCCACCCATCTCCTCCATGTTATCTCTCCAGCAGTTGTGCCTGGTCTGACCCACATCATCAACTCTTTGCTCACCACTGGGACATTTCCCACAGCGTTCAAAGAGGCCTGCATCACACCGCTACTGAAGAAACCCACTCTCAACCTTACACTGCTAGAACACTACAGGCCGGTGTAGTGTGTGAAAACGCATATCTTCCGTCAAAATGTAGATGACTGATTTTAACCTCTAATTCTTTTCTGTCTTCTTAAAAAATTTTTTTTTACTTACCTCACTATTCTTAGCTTTGTATACTGTGCTAGGCTTTAATGGACTGGATTTAATTAACTTATGCATTTTGTTGCCTATATTGTTATAATTGCTTCCAATGTTTCCTCGTCTGTAAGTCGCTTTGGAAAAAAGCGTCTGCTAAATGACTAAATGTAAATTTTATGAAATGTGTAATGTCATGTGTAATGTGTAATGTGTAGTGTGTGGCCTTGAAATTTTAGCATGTCTACGTAATCATGAATAAATGCTTCTTGAGACACACAGTGTTGCTTCTTTGCATGCATCAAACGAATTGTTTCTGGCTATATGCATCCATGCATCAGTTTGAGAGGGGTGGAAATGGGACACTTGGGTGAAACAAAACTGCCCCAAAAGTACCCCCACCCACTTTAAATACAGTTTTTTCTAAGTCAATTTGGTACATTTCTCAGATCCGATTTGAAATTCTCAAAACTTCTTGTTCAATCCTTACATCCTTGTGTCACTTTTGCACATCAAACAAGCATTTTCACATTTCTTTGAACAAGTTGCAAATGCTTTGGTATATCCATGGAAATGATTATGACACAATTCTGTGCAGATTCCTACATTATCAATTGCTTATGTCATGTTGATCAAAATGCATTATAATGGGTCTCTGTTCAATAGTATAACCCCCCACGACATTTAAGCACTAGTTTTACAATATACAGTAAGTATACTTCAAGTAAACAGTGGCATTTTATTTTACTCAATTTAGTGTTTCGCATTACTATATTCTTTCCACATAGGACTGCAAGACAACTTCACTGGGTTGCAGACGGCCCCTTTTCACACCTAAACAGTCTTTTGACACTCTCTACAGGGATCTCATCCCTGAACAAGAGAGGGGGCAGATTGGAGATGACCTGCCAAAGTACATGTTAGTTTGGGACAATGTCAGTTTCCATCGCTCCAACATCATCAGGCAATGGTTTGCTGCCCACAACAGGATGCTGGTGGAGTTCCTCTCACCCTACTCAACCCCGTCGAGGAATTTTTCTCAGCATGAAGATTAAAAGTATATGATCGCCAGCAGCATACACAGATGACCCTTCTGGCTGCCACGGATGTAACGTGTGATGACATCACAGCTGATGCCTGCAGAGGCTGGATTAGACACTCTGAAAGATGATTTTAACGCTGTATCGCAAGAGAAGATATTTGTTGTGATGTGGATGAGAATCCGTTGCCCAAAATATAGGGAACGTCAGGAGGTGTAGGAAGACTGCATTGTAATTCCACTGCACTGCATGTACAGTTTTCCCTAAGGAGATTGTCTTATGTTCAGATTTCTACATTTGTTTGTGCTATGCAGTGCTGTCTTTTCCTGTCTGCATCGCAATGACACTGTCTGTCAATAAATTATTGTACAAACAGTAAAAGCGTTAACGTGAATCATGTGCCGTCTCTTGCAATCAAACAATCAAAACCAGAAATGCACTTACTGTTTTGCAAATGTCAAGGATGATTCGAGAAATGCTCCACTCATCACTCTCAGGTCACTCCGCTGCACACGTCTGATCACTTCTTTGTCACCCCCGACCTCACCACTCCAGACAAAGCAGATGTCTTACCGCTGGTCACTTTCCGGCGCTACCTACGGTCCCTCCCTCCTGCTTTTCCTCTGCTGTCTTGTCTGCACTCCCCCCCTCTGAGGAGCTCTCTCTTTTGAATACCAACAGTGCCACAGACACTCTGTGTTCCACGCTTACATCCTGCTTGGACAACCTATGCCCTCTTACATCTGGACCAGCCCGTGCATCCCTGTCTGCCCCCTGGTTATCGGATGTACCACGTGAGCATCGCGCCAGCCTCCGGTCAGCTGAGAGAAAATGGCACAAGTCAAAAGACCATACTGACCTCTCTCTCAACCAGTCTCTCCTCTCTACTTTCTCCGTTGACGTCACCTCTGCAAAAACTGATTATAACCACTCGAAGATCAGCAACTCTCCTGACTCTCGCACACTCTAAAAAAACCTTCTCTGCTCTCCTCTGTCCGCCTGCTCCCACACCTTCATCGGAGTTAACGGCTGATGATTTTGCATAGTTCTTCGTAAAGAAAACTACCGCCATCAACAGCCAATTTTCTACACCACCATCACCCGCCTTTTCTCCTTTGTCTGAAGATGATGTTTCCAAGGTCATTGGTTCCAACCACCCTACCACCTGCCCACTGGATCCCATCTCCACCCATTTCCTCCATGTTATCTCTCCAGCAGTTGTGCCTGGTCTGACCCACATCATCAACTCTTTGCTCACAACTGGGACATTTCCCACTGCGTTCAAAGAGGCCTGCATCACACCGCTACTGAAGAAACCCACTCTCAACCTTACACTGCTAGAACACTACAGGCCGGTGTAGTGTGTGAAAACGCATATCTTCCGTCAAAATGTAGATGACTGATTTTAACCTCTAATCATTTTCTGTCTTCTTAAAAAAATTTTTTTTTACTTACCTCACTATTCTTAGCTTTGTATACTGTGCTAGGCTTTAATGGACTGGATTTAATTAACTTATGCATTTTGTTGCCTATATTGTTATAATTGCTTCCAATGTTTCCTCGTCTGTAAGTCGCTTTGGAAAAAAGCGTCTGCTAAATGACTAAATGTAAATTTTATGAAATGTGTAATGTCATGTGTAATGTGTAATGTGTAGTGTGTGGCCTTGAAATTTTAGCATGTCTACGTAATCATGAATAAATGCTTCTTGAGACACACAGTGTTGCTTCTTTGCATGCATCAAACGAATTGTTTCTGGCTATATGCATCCATGCATCAGTTTGAGAGGGGTGGAAATGGGACACTTTGGTGAAACAAAACTGCCCCAAAAGTACCCCCACCCACTTTAAATACAGTTTTTTCTAAGTCAATTTGGTACATTTCTCAGATCCGATTTGAAATTCTCAAAACTTCTTGTTCAAGCCTTACATCCTTGTGTCACTTGTGCACATCAAACAAACATTTTCTCATTTCTTTGAACAAGTTGCAAATGCTTTGGTATATCCATGCAAATGATTATGACACAATTCTGTGCAGATTCCTATATTATCATTTGCTCATGTCATGTTGATCAAAATGCATTATAATGGGTCTCTGTTGAATAGTATAATCCCCCACAACATTTAAGCACTAGTTTTACATTATACAGTAAGTATACTTCAAGTAAACAGTGGCATTTTATTTTACTCAATTTAGTGTTTCGCATTACTATATTCTTTCCACACAGGACTGCAAGACAACTTCACTGGGTTGCAGACGGCCCCTTTTCACACCTAAACAGTCTTTTGACACTCTCTACCGGGATCTCATCCCTGAACAAGAGAGGGGGCAGATTGGAGATAACCTGCCAAAGTACATGTTAGTTTGGGACAATGTCAGTTTCCATCGCTCCAACATCATCAGGCAATGGTTTGCGGCCCACAATAGGATGCTGGTGGAGTTCCTCTCACCCTACTCAACCCCGTTGAGGAACTTTTCTCAGCATGAAGATTAAAAGTATATGATCGCCAGCAGCATACACAGATGACCCTTCTGGCTGCCATGGATGTAACGTGTGATGACATCACAGCTGATGCCTGCAGAGGCTGGATTAGACACTCTGAAAGATAATTTTGACGCTGTATCGCAAGAGAAGATATTTGTTGTGATGTGGATGAGAATCCGTTGCCCAAAATATAGGGAACGTAAGGAGGTGTAGGAAGACTGCACTGTAATTCCACTGCACTGCATGTACAGTTTTCCCTAAGGAGATTGTCTTATGTTCAGATTTCTACATTTGTTTGTGCTATGCAGTGCTGTCTTTTCCTGTCTGCATCGCAATGACACTGTCTGTCAATAAATTATTGTACAAACAGTAAAAGCGTTAACGTGAATCATGTGCCGTCTCTTGCAATCAAACAATCAAAACCAGAAATGCACTTACTGTTTTGCAAATGTCAAGGATGATTCGAGAAATGCTCCACTCATCACTCTCAGGTCACTCCGCTGCACACGTCTGATCACTTCTTTGTCACCCCCGACCTCACCGCTCCAGACAACGCAGATGTCTTACCGCTGGTCACTTTCCGGCGCTACCTACGGTCCCTCCCTCCTGCTTTTCCTCTGCTGTCTTGTCTGCACTCCCCCCCTCTGAGGAGCTCTCTCTTTTGAATACCAACAGTGCCACAGACACTCTGTGTTCCACGCTTACATCCTGCTTGGACAACCTATGCCCTCTTACATCTGGACCAGCCCGTGCATCCCTGTCTGCCCCCTGGTTATCGGATGTACCACATGAGCATCGCGCCAGCCTCCGGTCAGCTGAGAGAAAATGGCACAAGTCAAAAGACCATACTGACCTCTCTTTCAACCAGTCTCTCCTCTCTACTTTCTCCGTTGACGTCACCTCTGCAAAAACTGATTATAACCACTCGAAGATCAGCAACTCTCCTGACTCTCGCACACTCTTAAAAACCTTCTCTGCTCTCCTCTGTCCCCCTGCTCCCACACCTTCATCTGAGTTAACGGCTGATGATTTTGCATCGTTCTTCGTAAAGAAAACTACCGCCATCAACAGCCAATTTTCTACACCACCATCACCCGCCTTTTCTCCTCTGTCTGAAGATGATGTTTCCAAGGTCATTGGTTCCAACCACCCTACCACCTGCCCACTGGATCCCATCTCCACCCATCTCCTCCATGTTATCTCTCCAGCATTTGTGCCTGGTCTGACCCACATCATCAACTCTTTGCTCACCACTGGGACATTTCCCACTGCGTTCAAAGAGGCCTGCATCACACCGCTACTGAAGAAACCCACTCTCAACCTTACACTGCTAGAACACTACAGGCCGGTGTAGTGTGTGAAAACGCATATCTTCCGTCAAAATGTAGATGACTGATTTTAACCTCCAATTCTTTTCTGTCTTCTTAAAAAAATTTTTTTTTACTTACCTCACTATTCTTAGCTTTGTATACTGTGCTAGGCTTTAATGGACTGGATTTAATTAACTTATGCATTTTGTTGCCTATATTGTTATAATTGCTTCCAATGTTTTCTTGTCTGTAAGTCGCTTTGGAAAAAAGCGTCTGCTAAATGACTAAATGTAAATTTTATGAAATGTGTAATGTCATGTGTAATGTGTAATGTGTAGTGTGTGGCCTTGAAATTTTAGCATGTCTACGTAATCATGAATAAATGCTTCTTGAGACACACAGTGTTGCTTCTTTGCATGCATCAAACGAATTGTTTCTGGCTATATACATCCATGCATCAGTTTGAGAGGGGTGGAAATGGGACACTTGGGTGAAACAAAACTGCCCCAAAAGTACCCCCACCCACTTTAAATACAGTTTTTTCTAAGTCGATTTGGTACATTTCTCAGATCCGATTTGAAATTCTCAAAACTTCTTGTTCAATCCTTACATCCTTGTGTCACTTGTGCACATCAAACAAGCATTTTTTTCATTTCTTTGAACAAGTTGCAAATGCTTTGGTATATCGATGCAAATGATTATGACACAATTCTGTGCAGATTCCTACATTATCAATTGCTTATGTCATGCTGATCAAAATGCATTATAATGGGTCTCTGTTGAATAGTATAACCCCCCACGACATTTAAGCACTAGTTTTACAATATACAGTAAGTATACTTCAAGTAAACAGTGGCATTTTATTTTACTCAATTTAGTGTTTCGCATTACTATATTCTTTCCACATAGGACTGCAAGATAACTTCACTGGGTTGCAGACGGCCCCTTTTCACACCTAAACAGTCTTTTGACACTCTCTACAGGGATCTCATCCCTGAACAAGAGAGGGGGCAGATTGGAGATGACCTGCCAAAGTACATGTTAGTTTGGGACAATGTCAGTTTCCATCGCTCCAAAATCATCAGGCAATGGTTTGTGGCCCACAACAGGATGCTGGTGGAGTTCCTCTCACCCTACTCAACCCCGTTGAGGAATTTTTCTCAGCATGAAGATTAAAAGTATATGATCGCCAGCAGCATACACAGATGACCCTTCTGGCTGCCATGGATGTAACGTGTGATGACATCACAGCTGATGCCTGCAGAGGCTGGATTAGACACTCTGAAAAATGATTTTCACGCTGTATCGCAAGAGAAGATATTTGTTGTGATGTTGATGAGAATCCGTTGCCCAAAATATAGGGAACGTCAGGAGGTGTAGGAAGACTGCATTGTAATTCCACTGCACTGCATGTACAGTTTTCCCTAAGGAGATTGTCTTATGTTCAGATTTCTACATTTGTTTGTGCTATGCAGTGCTGTCTTTTCCTGTCTGCATCGCAATGACACTGTCTGTCAAGAAATTATCGTACAAACAGTAAAAGCGTTAACGTGAATCATGTGCCGTCTCTTGCAATCAAACAATCAAAACCAGAAATGCACTTACTGTTTTGCAAATGTCAAGGATGATTCGAGAAATGCTCCACTCATCACTCTCAGGTCACTCCGCTGCACACGTCTGATCACTTCTTTGTCACCCCCGACCTCAACGCTCCAGACAACGCAGATGTCTTACCGCTGGTTACTTTCCGGCGCTACCTACGGTCCCTCCCTCCTGCTTTTCCTCTGCTGTCTTGTCTGCACTCCCCCCCTCTGAGGAGCTCTCTCTTTTGAATACCAACAGTGCCACAGACACTCTGTGTTCCACGCTTACATCCTGCTTGGACAACCTATGCCCTCTTACATCTGGACCAGCCCGTGCATCCCTGTCTGCCCCATGGTTATCGGATGTACCACATGAGCATCGCGCCAGCCTCCGGTCAGCTGAGAGAAAATGGCACAAGTCAAAAGACCATACTGACCTCTCTCTCAACCAGTCTCTCCTCTCTACTTTCTCCGTTGACGTCACCTCTGCAAAAACTGATTATAACCACTCGAAGATCAGCAACTCTCCTGACTCTCGCACACTCTTAAAAACCTTCTCTGCTCTCCTCTGTCCGCCTGCTCCCACACCTTCATCGGAGTTAACGGCTGATGATTTTGCATCGTTCTTCGTAAAGAAAACTACCGCCATCAACAGCCAATTTTCTACACCACCATCACCCGCCTTTTCTCCTCTGTCTGAAGATGATGTTTCCAAGGTCATTGGCTCCAACCACCCTACCACCTGCCCACTGGATCCCATCTCCACCCATCTCCTCCATGTTATCTCTCCAGCAGTTGTGCCTGGTCTGACCCACATCATCAACTCTTTGCTCACCACTGGGACATTTCCCACTGCGTTCAAAGAGGCCTGCATCACACCTCTACTGAAGAAACCCACTCTCAACCTTACACTGCTAGAACACTACAGGCCGGTGTAGTGTGTGAAAACGCATATCTTCCGTCAAAATGTAGATGACTGATTTTAACCTCTAATTCTTTACTGTCTTCTTAAAAATTTTTTTTTTTACTTACCTCACTATTCTTAGCTTTGTATACTGTGCTAGGCTTTAATGGACTGGATTTAATTAACTTATGCATTTTGTTGCCTATATTGTTATAATTGCTTCCAATGTTTTCTTGTCTGTAAGTCGCTTTGGAAAAAAGCGTCTGCTAAATGACTAAATGTAAATTTTATGAAATGTGTAATGTCATGTGTAATGTGTAATGTGTAGTGTGTGGCCTTGAAATTTTAGCATGTCTACGTAATCATGAATAAATGCTTCTTGAGACACACAGTGTTGCTTCTTTGCATGCATCAAACGAATTGTTTCTGGCTATATACATCCATGCATCAGTTTGAGAGGGGTGGAAATGGGACACTTGGGTGAAACAAAACTGCCCCAAAAGTACCCCCACCCACTTTAAATACAGTTTTTTCTAAGTCGATTTGGTACATTTCTCAGATCCGATTTGAAATTCTCAAAACTTCTTGTTCAATCCTTACATCCTTGTGTCACTTGTGCACATCAAACAAGCATTTTTTTCATTTCTTTGAACAAGTTGCAAATGCTTTGGTATATCGATGCAAATGATTATGACACAATTCTGTGCAGATTCCTACATTATCAATTGCTTATGTCATGCTGATCAGAATGCATTATAATGGGTCTCTGTTGAATAGTATAACCCCCCACGACATTTAAGCACTAGTTTTACAATATACAGTAAGTATACTTCAAGTAAACAGTGGCATTTTATTTTACTCAATTTAGTGTTTCGCATTACTATATTCTTTCCACATAGGACTGCAAGACAACTTCACTGGTTTGCAGACGGCCCCTTTTCACACCTAAACAGTCTTTTGACACTCTCTACAGGGATCTCATCCCTGAACAAGAGAGGGGGCAGATTGGAGATGACCTGCCAAAGTACATGTTAGTTTGGGACAATGTCAGTTTCCATCGCTCCAAAATCATCAGGCAATGGTTTGTGGCCCACAACAGGATGCTGGTGGAGTTCCTCTCACCCTACTCAACCCCGTTGAGGAATTTTTCTCAGCATGAAGATTAAAAGTATATGATCGCCAGCAGCATACACAGATGACCCTTCTGGCTGCCATGGATGTAACGTGTGATGACATCACAGCTGATGCCTGCAGAGGCTGGATTAGACACTCTGAAAGATGATTTTCACGCTGTATCGCAAGAGAAGATATTTGTTGTGATGTTGATGAGAATCCGTTGCCCAAAATATAGGGAACGTCAGGAGGTGTAGGAAGACTGCATTGTAATTCCACTGCACTGCATGTACAGTTTTCCCTAAGGAGATTGTCTTATGTTCAGATTTCTACATTTGTTTGTGCTATGCAGTGCTGTCTTTTCCTGTCTGCATCGCAATGACACTGTCTGTCAAGAAATTATTGTACAAACAGTAAAAGCGTTAACGTGAATCATGTGCCGTCTCTTGCAATCAAACAATCAAAACCAGAAATGCACTTACTGTTTTGCAAATGTCAAGGATGATTCGAGAAATGCTCCACTCATCACTCTCAGGTCACTCCGCTGCACACGTCTGATCACTTCTTTGTCACCCCCGACCTCACCGCTCCAGACAACGCAGATGTCTTACCGCTGGTTACTTTCCGGCGCTACCTACGGTCCCTCCCTCCTGCTTTTCCTCTGCTGTCTTGTCTGCACTCCCCCCTCTGAGGAGCTCTCTCTTTTGAATACCAACAGTGCCACAGACACTCTGTGTTCCACGCCTACATCCTGCTTGGACAACCTATGCCCTCTTACATCTGGACCAGCCCGTGCATCCCTGTCTGCCCCCTGGTTATCGGATGTACCACGTGAGCATCGTGCCAGCCTCCGGTCAGCTGAGAGAAAATGGCACAAGTCAAAAGATCATACTGACCTCTCTCTCAACCAGTCTCTCCTCTCTACTTTCTCCGTTGACGTCACCTCTGCAAAAACTGATTATAACCACTCGAAGATCAGCAACTCTCCTGACTCTCGCACACTCTTAAAAACCTTCTCTGCTCTCGTCTGTCCGCCTGCTCCCACACCTTCATCGGAGTTAACGGCTGATGATTTTGCATCGTTCTTCTTAAAGAAAACTACCGCCATCAACAGCCAATTTTCTACACCACCATCACCCGCCTTTTCTCCTCTGTCTGACGATGATGTTTCCAAGGTCATTGGTTCCAACCACCCTACCACCTGCCCACTGGATCCCATCTCCACCCATCTCCTCCATGTTATCTGTCCAGCAGTTGTGCCTGGTCTGACCCACATCATCAACTCTTTGCTCACCACTGGGACATTTCCCACTGCGTTCAAAGAGGCCTGCATCACACCGCTACTGAAGAAACCCACTCTCAACCTTACACTGCTAGAACACTACAGGCCGGTGTAGTGTGTGAAAACGCATATCTTCCGTCAAAATGTAGATGACTGATTTTAACCTCTAATTATTTTCTGTCTTCTTAAAACAATTTTTTTTTACTTACCTCACTATTCTTGGCTTTGTATACTGTGCTAGGCTTTAATGGACTGGATTTAATTAACTTATGCATTTTGTTGCCTATATTGTTATAATTGCTTCCAATGTTTCCTCGTCTGTAACTCGCTTTGGAAAAAAGTGTCTGCTAAATGACTAAATGTAAATTTTATGAAATGTGTAATGTCATGTGTAATGTGTAATGTGTAGTGTGTGGCCTTGAAATTTTAGCATGTCTACGTAATCATGAATAAATGCTTCTTGAGACACACAGTGTTGCTTCTTTGCATGCATCAAACGAATTGTTTCTGGCTATATGCATCCATGCATCAGTTTGAGAGGGGTGGAAATGGGACACTTGGGTGAAACAAAACTGCCCCAAAAGTACCCCCACCCACTTTAAATACAGTTTTTTCTAAGTCGATTTGGTACATTTCTCAGATCCGATTTGAAATTCTCAAAACTTCTTGTTCAATCCTTACATCCTTGTGTCACTTGTGCACATCAAACAAGCATTTTTTTCATTTCTTTGAACAAGTTGCAAATGCTTTGGTATATCGATGCAAATGATTATGACACAATTCTGTGCAGATTCCTACATTATCAATTGCTTATGTCATGCTGATCAAAATGCATTATAATGGGTCTCTGTTGAATAGTATAACCCCCCACGACATTTAAGCACTAGTTTTACAATATACAGTAAGTATACTTCAAGTAAACAGTGGCATTTTATTTTACTCAATTTAGTGTTTCGCATTACTATATTCTTTCCACATAGGACTGCAAGACAACTTCACTGGTTTGCAGACGGCCCCTTTTCACACCTAAACAGTCTTTTGACACTCTCTACAGGGATCTCATCCCTGAACAAGAGAGGGGGCAGATTGGAGATGACCTGCCAAAGTACATGTTAGTTTGGGACAATGTCAGTTTCCATCGCTCCAAAATCATCAGGCAATGGTTTGTGGCCCACAACAGGATGCTGGTGGAGTTCCTCTCACCCTACTCAACCCCGTTGAGGAATTTTTCTCAGCATGAAGATTAAAAGTATATGATCGCCAGCAGCATACACAGATGACCCTTCTGGCTGCCATGGATGTAACGTGTGATGACATCACAGCTGATGCCTGCAGAGGCTGGATTAGACACTCTGAAAGATGATTTTCACGCTGTATCGCAAGAGAAGATATTTGTTGTGATGTTGATGAGAATCCGTTGCCCAAAATATAGGGAACGTCAGGAGGTGTAGGAAGACTGCATTGTAATTCCACTGCACTGCATGTACAGTTTTCCCTAAGGAGATTGTCTTATGTTCAGATTTCTACATTTGTTTGTGCTATGCAGTGCTGTCTTTTCCTGTCTGCATCGCAATGACACTGTCTGTCAAGAAATTATTGTACAAACAGTAAAAGCGTTAACGTGAATCATGTGCCGTCTCTTGCAATCAAACAATCAAAACCAGAAATGCACTTACTGTTTTGCAAATGTCAAGGATGATTCGAGAAATGCTCCACTCATCACTCTCAGGTCACTCCGCTGCACACGTCTGATCACTTCTTTGTCACCCCCGACCTCACCGCTCCAGACAACGCAGATGTCTTACCGCTGGTTACTTTCCGGCGCTACCTACGGTCCCTCCCTCCTGCTTTTCCTCTGCTGTCTTGTCTGCACTCCCCCCTCTGAGGAGCTCTCTCTTTTGAATACCAACAGTGCCACAGACACTCTGTGTTCCACGCCTACATCCTGCTTGGACAACCTATGCCCTCTTACATCTGGACCAGCCCGTGCATCCCTGTCTGCCCCCTGGTTATCGGATGTACCACGTGAGCATCGTGCCAGCCTCCGGTCAGCTGAGAGAAAATGGCACAAGTCAAAAGATCATACTGACCTCTCTCTCAACCAGTCTCTCCTCTCTACTTTCTCCGTTGACGTCACCTCTGCAAAAACTGATTATAACCACTCGAAGATCAGCAACTCTCCTGACTCTCGCACACTCTTAAAAACCTTCTCTGCTCTCGTCTGTCCGCCTGCTCCCACACCTTCATCGGAGTTAACGGCTGATGATTTTGCATCGTTCTTCTTAAAGAAAACTACCGCCATCAACAGCCAATTTTCTACACCACCATCACCCGCCTTTTCTCCTCTGTCTGACGATGATGTTTCCAAGGTCATTGGTTCCAACCACCCTACCACCTGCCCACTGGATCCCATCTCCACCCATCTCCTCCATGTTATCTGTCCAGCAGTTGTGCCTGGTCTGACCCACATCATCAACTCTTTGCTCACCACTGGGACATTTCCCACTGCGTTCAAAGAGGCCTGCATCACACCGCTACTGAAGAAACCCACTCTCAACCTTACACTGCTAGAACACTACAGGCCGGTGTAGTGTGTGAAAACGCATATCTTCCGTCAAAATGTAGATGACTGATTTTAACCTCTAATTATTTTCTGTCTTCTTAAAACAATTTTTTTTTACTTACCTCACTATTCTTGGCTTTGTATACTGTGCTAGGCTTTAATGGACTGGATTTAATTAACTTATGCATTTTGTTGCCTATATTGTTATAATTGCTTCCAATGTTTCCTCGTCTGTAACTCGCTTTGGAAAAAAGTGTCTGCTAAATGACTAAATGTAAATTTTATGAAATGTGTAATGTCATGTGTAATGTGTAATGTGTAGTGTGTGGCCTTGAAATTTTAGCATGTCTACGTAATCATGAATAAATGCTTCTTGAGACACACAGTGTTGCTTCTTTGCATGCATCAAACGAATTGTTTCTGGCTATATGCATCCATGCATCAGTTTGAGAGGGGTGGAAATGGGACACTTGGGTGAAACAAAACTGCCCCAAAAGTACCCCCACCCACTTTAAATACAGTTTTTTCTAAGTCGATTTGGTACATTTCTCAGATCCGATTTGAAATTCTCAAAACTTCTTGTTCAATCCTTACATCCTTGTGTCACTTGTGCACATCAAACAAGCATTTTTTTCATTTCTTTGAACAAGTTGCAAATGCTTTGGTATATCGATGCAAATGATTATGACACAATTCTGTGCAGATTCCTACATTATCAATTGCTTATGTCATGCTGATCAAAATGCATTATAATGGGTCTCTGTTGAATAGTATAACCCCCCACGACATTTAAGCACTAGTTTTACAATATACAGTAAGTATACTTCAAGTAAACAGTGGCATTTTATTTTACTCAATTTAGTGTTTCGCATTACTATATTCTTTCCACATAGGACTGCAAGACAACTTCACTGGTTTGCAGACGGCCCCTTTTCACACCTAAACAGTCTTTTGACACTCTCTACAGGGATCTCATCCCTGAACAAGAGAGGGGGCAGATTGGAGATGACCTGCCAAAGTACATGTTAGTTTGGGACAATGTCAGTTTCCATCGCTCCAAAATCATCAGGCAATGGTTTGTGGCCCACAACAGGATGCTGGTGGAGTTCCTCTCACCCTACTCAACCCCGTTGAGGAATTTTTCTCAGCATGAAGATTAAAAGTATATGATCGCCAGCAGCATACACAGATGACCCTTCTGGCTGCCATGGATGTAACGTGTGATGACATCACAGCTGATGCCTGCAGAGGCTGGATTAGACACTCTGAAAGATGATTTTCACGCTGTATCGCAAGAGAAGATATTTGTTGTGATGTTGATGAGAATCCGTTGCCCAAAATATAGGGAACGTCAGGAGGTGTAGGAAGACTGCATTGTAATTCCACTGCACTGCATGTACAGTTTTCCCTAAGGAGATTGTCTTATGTTCAGATTTCTACATTTGTTTGTGCTATGCAGTGCTGTCTTTTCCTGTCTGCATCGCAATGACACTGTCTGTCAAGAAATTATTGTACAAACAGTAAAAGCGTTAACGTGAATCATGTGCCGTCTCTTGCAATCAAACAATCAAAACCAGAAATGCACTTACTGTTTTGGAAATGTCAAGGATGATTCGAGAAATGCTCCACTCATCACTCTCAGGTCACTCCGCTGCACACGTCTGATCACTTCTTTGTCACCCCCGACCTCACCGCTCCAGACAACGCAGATGTCTTACCGCTGGTTACTTTCCGGCGCTACCTACGGTCCCTCCCTCCTGCTTTTCCTCTGCTGTCTTGTCTGCACTCCCCCCTCTGAGGAGCTCTCTCTTTTGAATACCAACAGTGCCACAGACACTCTGTGTTCCACGCCTACATCCTGCTTGGACAACCTATGCCCTCTTACATCTGGACCAGCCCGTGCATCCCTGTCTGCCCCCTGGTTATCGGATGTACCACGTGAGCATCGTGCCAGCCTCCGGTCAGCTGAGAGAAAATGGCACAAGTCAAAAGATCATACTGACCTCTCTCTCAACCAGTCTCTCCTCTCTACTTTCTCCGTTGACGTCACCTCTGCAAAAACTGATTATAACCACTCGAAGATCAGCAACTCTCCTGACTCTCGCACACTCTTAAAAACCTTCTCTGCTCTCGTCTGTCCGCCTGCTCCCACACCTTCATCGGAGTTAACGGCTGATGATTTTGCATCGTTCTTCTTAAAGAAAACTACCGCCATCAACAGCCAATTTTCTACACCACCATCACCCGCCTTTTCTCCTCTGTCTGACGATGATGTTTCCAAGGTCATTGGTTCCAACCACCCTACCACCTGCCCACTGGATCCCATCTCCACCCATCTCCTCCATGTTATCTGTCCAGCAGTTGTGCCTGGTCTGACCCACATCATCAACTCTTTGCTCACCACTGGGACATTTCCCACTGCGTTCAAAGAGGCCTGCATCACACCGCTACTGAAGAAACCCACTCTCAACCTTACACTGCTAGAACACTACAGGCCGGTGTAGTGTGTGAAAACGCATATCTTCCGTCAAAATGTAGATGACTGATTTTAACCTCTAATTATTTTCTGTCTTCTTAAAACAATTTTTTTTTACTTACCTCACTATTCTTGGCTTTGTATACTGTGCTAGGCTTTAATGGACTGGATTTAATTAACTTATGCATTTTGTTGCCTATATTGTTATAATTGCTTCCAATGTTTCCTCGTCTGTAACTCGCTTTGGAAAAAAGTGTCTGCTAAATGACTAAATGTAAATTTTATGAAATGTGTAATGTCATGTGTAATGTGTAATGTGTAGTGTGTGGCCTTGAAATTTTAGCATGTCTACGTAATCATGAATAAATGCTTCTTGAGACACACAGTGTTGCTTCTTTGCATGCATCAAACGAATTGTTTCTGGCTATATGCATCCATGCATCAGTTTGAGAGGGGTGGAAATGGGACACTTGGGTGAAACAAAACTGCCCCAAAAGTACCCCCACCCACTTTAAATACAGTTTTTTCTAAGTCGATTTGGTACATTTCTCAGATCCGATTTGAAATTCTCAAAACTTCTTGTTCAATCCTTACATCCTTGTGTCACTTGTGCACATCAAACAAGCATTTTTTTCATTTCTTTGAACAAGTTGCAAATGCTTTGGTATATCGATGCAAATGATTATGACACAATTCTGTGCAGATTCCTACATTATCAATTGCTTATGTCATGCTGATCAAAATGCATTATAATGGGTCTCTGTTGAATAGTATAACCCCCCACGACATTTAAGCACTAGTTTTACAATATACAGTAAGTATACTTCAAGTAAACAGTGGCATTTTATTTTACTCAATTTAGTGTTTCGCATTACTATATTCTTTCCACATAGGACTGCAAGACAACTTCACTGGTTTGCAGACGGCCCCTTTTCACACCTAAACAGTCTTTTGACACTCTCTACAGGGATCTCATCCCTGAACAAGAGAGGGGGCAGATTGGAGATGACCTGCCAAAGTACATGTTAGTTTGGGACAATGTCAGTTTCCATCGCTCCAAAATCATCAGGCAATGGTTTGTGGCCCACAACAGGATGCTGGTGGAGTTCCTCTCACCCTACTCAACCCCGTTGAGGAATTTTTCTCAGCATGAAGATTAAAAGTATATGATCGCCAGCAGCATACACAGATGACCCTTCTGGCTGCCATGGATGTAACGTGTGATGACATCACAGCTGATGCCTGCAGAGGCTGGATTAGACACTCTGAAAGATGATTTTCACGCTGTATCGCAAGAGAAGATATTTGTTGTGATGTTGATGAGAATCCGTTGCCCAAAATATAGGGAACGTCAGGAGGTGTAGGAAGACTGCATTGTAATTCCACTGCACTGCATGTACAGTTTTCCCTAAGGAGATTGTCTTATGTTCAGATTTCTACATTTGTTTGTGCTATGCAGTGCTGTCTTTTCCTGTCTGCATCGCAATGACACTGTCTGTCAAGAAATTATTGTACAAACAGTAAAAGCGTTAACGTGAATCATGTGCCGTCTCTTGCAATCAAACAATCAAAACCAGAAATGCACTTACTGTTTTGCAAATGTCAAGGATGATTAGAGAAATGCTCCACTCATCACTCTCAGGTCACTCCGCTGCACACGTCTGATCACTTCTTTGTCACCCCCGACCTCACCGCTCCAGACAACGCAGATGTCTTACCGCTGGTTACTTTCCGGCGCTACCTACGGTCCCTCCCTCCTGCTTTTCCTCTGCTGTCTTGTCTGCACTCCCCCCTCTGAGGAGCTCTCTCTTTTGAATACCAACAGTGCCACAGACACTCTGTGTTCCACGCCTACATCCTGCTTGGACAACCTATGCCCTCTTACATCTGGACCAGCCCGTGCATCCCTGTCTGCCCCCTGGTTATCGGATGTACCACGTGAGCATCGTGCCAGCCTCCGGTCAGCTGAGAGAAAATGGCACAAGTCAAAAGATCATACTGACCTCTCTCTCAACCAGTCTCTCCTCTCTACTTTCTCCGTTGACGTCACCTCTGCAAAAACTGATTATAACCACTCGAAGATCAGCAACTCTCCTGACTCTCGCACACTCTTAAAAACCTTCTCTGCTCTCGTCTGTCCGCCTGCTCCCACACCTTCATCGGAGTTAACGGCTGATGATTTTGCATCGTTCTTCTTAAAGAAAACTACCGCCATCAACAGCCAATTTTCTACACCACCATCACCCGCCTTTTCTCCTCTGTCTGACGATGATGTTTCCAAGGTCATTGGTTCCAACCACCCTACTACCTGCCCACTGGATCCCATCTCCACCCATCTCCTCCATGTTATCTGTCCAGCAGTTGTGCCTGGTCTGACCCACATCATCAACTCTTTGCTCACCACTGGGACATTTCCCACTGCGTTCAAAGAGGCCTGCATCACACCGCTACTGAAGAAACCCACTCTCAACCTTACACTGCTAGAACACTACAGGCCGGTGTAGTGTGTGAAAACGCATATCTTCCGTCAAAATGTAGATGACTGATTTTAACCTCTAATTATTTTCTGTCTTCTTAAAACAATTTTTTTTTACTTACCTCACTATTCTTGGCTTTGTATACTGTGCTAGGCTTTAATGGACTGGATTTAATTAACTTATGCATTTTGTTGCCTATATTGTTATAATTGCTTCCAATGTTTCCTCGTCTGTAAGTCGCTTTGGAAAAAAGCGTCTGCTAAATGACAAATGTAAATTTTATGAAATGTGTAATGTCATGTGTAATGTGTAATGTGTAGTGTGTGGCCTTGAAATTTTAGCATGTCTACGTAATCATGAATAAATGCTTCTTGAGACACACAGTGTTGCTTCTTTGCATGCATCAAACGAATTGTTTCTGGCTATATGCATCCATGCATCAGTTTGAGAGGGGTTGAAATGGGACACTTGGGTGAAACAAAATTGCCCCAAAAGTACCCCCACCCACTTTAAATACATTTTTTTCTAAGTCAATTTGGTACATTTCTCAGATCCGATTTGAAATTCTCAAAACTACTTGTTCAATCCTTACATCCTTGTGTCACTTGTGCACATCAAACAAGCATTTTCTCATTTCTTTGAACAAGTAGCAAATGCTTTGGTATATCCATGCAAATGATTATGACACAATTCTGTGCAGATTCCTACATTATCAATTGCTTATGTCATGTTGATCAAAATGCATTATAATGGGTCTCTGTTGAATAGTATAACCCCCCACGACATTTAAGCACTAGTTTTACAATATACAGTAAGTATACTTCAAGTAAACAGTGGCATTTTATTTTACTCAATTTACTGTTTCGCATTACTATATTCTTTCCACATAGGACTGCAAGACAACTTCACTGGGTTGCAGACGGCCACTTTTCACACCTAAACAGTCTTTTGACACTCTCTACAGGGATCTCATCCCTGAACAAGAGAGGGGGCAGATTGGAGATGACCTGCCAAAGTACATGGTAGTTTGGGACAATGTCAGTTTCCATCGCTCCAACATCATCAGGCAATGGTTTGCGGCCCACAACAGGATGCTGGTGGAGTTCCTCTCACCCTACTCAACCCCGTTGAGGAATTTTTCTCAGCATGAAGATTAAAAGTACATGATCGCCAGCAGCATACACAGATGACCCTTCTGGCTGCCATGGATGTAACGTGTGATCACATCACAGCTGATGCCTGCAGAGGCTGGATTAGACACCCTGAAAGATGATTTTCACGCTGTATCGCAAGAGAAGATATTTGTTGTGATGTGGATGAGAATCCGTTGCCCAAAATATAGGGAACGTCAGGAGGTGTAGGAAGACTGCACTGTAATTCCACTGCACTGCATGTACAGTTGTCCCTAAGGAGATTGTCTTATGTTCAGATTTTTACATTTGTTTGTGCTATGCAGTGCTGTCTTTTCCTGTCTGCATCGCAATGACACTGTCTGTCAATAAATTATTGTACAAACAGTAAAAGCGTTAACTCGAATCATGTGCCGTCTCTTGCAATCAAACAATCAAAACCAGAAATGCACTTACTGTTTTGCAAATGTCAAGGATGATTCGAGAAATGCTCCACTCATCACTCTCAGGTCACTCCGCTGCACACGTCTGATCACTTCTTTGTCACCCCCGACCTCACCGCTCCAGACGACGCAGATGTCTTACCGCTGGTCACTTTCCGGCGCTACCTACGGTCCCTCCCTCCTGCTTTTCCTCTGCTGTCTTGTCTGCACTCCCCCCCTCTGAGGAGGTCTCTCTTTTGAATACCAACAGTGCCACAGACACTCTGTCTTCCACGCTTACATCCTGCTTGGACAACCTATGCCCTCTTACATCTGGACCAGCCCGTGCATCCCTGTCTGCCCCCTGGTTATCGGATGTACCACGTGAGCATCGCGCCAGCCTCCGGTCAGCTGAGAGAAAATGGCACAAGTCAAAAGACCATACTGACCTCTCTCTCAACCAGTCTCTCCTCTCTACTTTCTCCGTTGACGTCACCTCTGCAAAAACTGATTATAACCACTCGAAGATCAGCAACTCTCCTGACTCTCGCACACTCTTAAAAACCTTCTCTGCTCTCCTCTGTCCGCCTGCTCCCACACCTTCATCTGAGTTAACGGCTGATGATTTTGCATCGTTCTTCGTAAAGAAAACTACCGCCATCAACAGCCAATTTTCTACACCACCATCACCCGCCTTTTCTCCTCTGTCTGAAGATGATGTTTCCAAGGTCATTGGTTCCAACCACCCTACCACCTGCCCACTGGATCCCATCTCCTCCATGTTATCTCTCCAGCAGTTGTGCCTGGTCTGACCCACATCATCAACTCTTTGCTCACCACTGGGACATTTCCCACTGCGTTCAAAGAGGCCTGCATCACACCGCTACTGAAGAAACCCACTCTCAACCTTACACTGCTAGAGCACTACAGGCCGGTGTAGTGTGAAAACGCATATCTTCCGTCA
The DNA here is from genome assembly GCF_947034865.1 of Barbatula barbatula. Classification (NCBI taxonomy): domain Eukaryota; kingdom Metazoa; phylum Chordata; class Actinopteri; order Cypriniformes; family Nemacheilidae; genus Barbatula; species Barbatula barbatula. The sequence goes on from NC_136784.1 coordinate 14,206,883, forward strand.
AAATGTAGATGACTGATTTAAACTCTAATTCTTTTCTGTCTTCTTAAAAATTTTTTTTTTACTTACCTCACTATTCTTAGCTTTGTATACTGTGCTAGGCTTTAATGGACTGGATTTAATTAACTTATGCATTTTGTTGCCTATATTGTTATAATTGCTTCCAATGTTTCCTCGTCTGTAAGTCGCTTTGGAAAAAAGCGTCTGCTAAATGACTAAATGTAAATTTTATGAAATGTGTAATGTCATGTGTAATGTGTAATGTGTAGTGTGTGGCCTTGAAATTTTAGCATGTCTACGTAATCATGAATAAATGCTTCTTGAGACACACAGTGTTGCTTCTTTGCATGCATCAAACAAATTGTTTCTGGCTATATGCATCCATATATCAGTTTGAGAGGGGTGGAAATGGGACACTTGGGTGAAACAAAACTGCCCCAAAAGTACCCCCACCCACTTTAAATACAGTTTTTTCTAAGTCAATTTGGTACATTTCTCAGATCCGATTTGAAATTCTCAAAACTTCTTGTTCAATCCTTACATCCTTGTGTCACTTTTGCACATCAAACAAGCATTTTCTCATTTCTTTGAACAAGTTGCAAATGCTTTGGTATATCCATGCAAATGATTATGACACAATTCTGTGCAGATTCCTACATTATCAATTGCTTATGTCATGTTGATCAAAATGCATTATAATGGGTCTCTGTTGAATAGTATAACCCCCCACGACATTTAAGCACTAGTTTTACAATATACAGTAAGTATACTTCAAGTAAACAGTGGAATTTTATTTTACTCAATTTAGTGTTTCGCATTACTATATTCTTTCCACATAGGACTGCAAGACAACTTCACTGGGTTGCAGACGGCCCCTTTTCACACCTAAACAGTCTTTTGACACTCTCTACAAGGATCTCATCCCTGAACAAGAGAGGGGACAGATTGGAGATGACCTAACAAAGTACATGTTAGTTTGGGACAATGTCAGTTTCCATCGCTCCAACATCATCAGGCAATGGTTTGCGGCCCACAACAGGATGCTGGTGGAGTTCCTCTCACCCTACTCAACCCCGTTGAGGAATTTTTCTCAGCATGAAGATTAAAAGTATATGATCGCCAGCAGCATACACAGATAACCCTTCTGGCTGCCACGGATGTAACGTGTGATGACATCACAGCTGATGCCTGCAGAGGCTGGATTAGACACTCTGAAAGATGATTTTCACGCTGTATCGCAAGAGAAGATATTTGTTGTGATGTGGATGAGAATCCGTTGCCCAAAATATAGGGAACGTCAGGAGGTGTAAGAAGACTGCACTGTAATTCCACTGCACTGCATGTACAGTTTTACCTAAGGAGATTGTCTTATGTTCAGATTTATAAATTTGTTTGTGCTATGCAGTGCTGTCTTTTCCTGTCTGCATCGCAATGACACTGTCTGTCAATAAATTATTGTACAAACAGTAAAAGCGTTAACGTGAATCATGTGCCGTCTCTTGCAATCAAACAATCAAAACCAGAAATGCACTTACTGTTTTGCAAATGTCAAGGATGATTCGAGAAATGCTCCACTCATCACTCTCAGGTCACTCCGCTGCACACGTCTGATCACTTCTTTGTCACCCCCGACCTCACCGCTCCAGACAACGCAGATGTCTTACCGCTGGTCACTTTCCGGCGCTACCTACGGTCCCTCCCTCCTGCTTTTCCTCTGCTGTCTTGTCTGCACTCCCCCCCTCTGAGGAGCTCTCTTTTTTGAATACCAACAGTGCCACAGACACTCTGTGTTCCACGCTTACATCCTGCTTGGACAACCTATGCCCTCTTACATCTGGACCAGCCCGTGCATCCCTGTCTGCCCCCTGGTTATCGGATGTACCACGTGAGCATCGCGCCAGCCTCCGGTCAGCTGAGAGAAAATGGCACAAGTCAAAAGACCATACTGACCTCTCTCTCAACCAGTCTCTCCTCTCTACTTTCTCCGTTGACGTCACCTCTGCAAAAACTGATTATAACCACTCGAAGATCAGCAACTCTCCTGACTCTCGCACACTCTTAAAAACCTTCTCTGCTCTCCTCTGTCCGCCTGCTCCCACACCTTCATCGGAGTTAACGGCTGATGATTTTGCATCGTTCTTCGTAAAGAAAACTACCGCCATCAACAGCCAATTTTCTACACCACCATCACCCGCCTTTTCTCCTCTGTCTGAAGATGATGTTTCCAAGGTCATTGGTTCCAACCACCCTACCACCTGCCCACTGGATCCCATCTCCACCCATCTCCTCCATGTTATCTCTCCAGCAGTTGTGCCTGGTCTGACCCACATCATCAACTCTTTGCTCACCACTGGGACATTTCCCACTGCGTTCAAAGAGGCCTGCATCACACCGCTACTGAAGAAACCCACTCTCAACCTTACACTGCTAGAACACTACAGGCCGGTGTAGTGTGTGAAAACGCATATCTTCCGTCAAAATGTAGATGACTGATTTTAACCTCTAATTATTTTCTGTCTTCTTAAAAAAAAATTATTTTACTTACCTCACTATTCTTAGCTTTGTATACTGTGCCAGGCTTTAATGGACTGGATTTAATTAACTTATGCATTTTGTTGCCTATATTGTTATAATTGCTTCCAATGTTTCCTCGTCTGTAAGTAGCTTTGGAAAAAAGCGTCTGCTAAATGACTAAATGTAAATTTTATGAAATGTGTAATGTCATGTGTAATGTGTAATGTGTAGTGTGTGGCCTTGAAATTTTAGCATGTCTACCTAATCATGAATAAATGCTTCTTGAGACACACAGTGTTGCTTCTTTGCATGCATCAAACGAATTGTTTCTGGCTATATGCATCCATGCATCAGTTTGAGAGGGGTGGAAATGGGACACTTGGGTGAAACAAAACTGTCCCAAAAGTACCCCCACCCACTTTAAATACAGTTTTTTCTAAGTCAATTTGGTACATTTCTCAGATCCGATTTGAAATTTGAAAAACTTCTTGTTCAATCCTTACATCCTTGTGTCACTTGTGCACATCAAACAAGCATTTTCTCATTTCTTTGAACAAGTTGCAAATGCTTTGGTATATCGATGCAAATGATTATGACACAATTCTGTGCAGATTCCTACATTATCAATTGCTTATGTCATGCTGATCAAAATGCATTATAATGGGTCTCTGTTGAATAGTATAACCCCCCACGACATTTAAGCACTAGTTTTACAATATACAGTAAGTATACTTCAAGTAAACAGTGGCATTTTATTTTACTCAATTTAGTGTTTCGCATTACTATAATCTTTCCACATAGGACTGCAAGACAACTTCACTGGGTTGCAGACGGCCCCTTTTCACACCTAAACAGTCTTTTGACACTCTCTACAAGGATCTCATCCCTGAACAAGAGAGGGGGCAGATTGGAGATGACCTGCCAAAGTACATGTTAGTTTGGGACAATGTCAGTTTGCATCGCTCCAACATCATCAGGCAATGGTTTGCGGCCCACAACAGGATGCTGGTGGGGTTCCTCTCACCCTACTCAACCCCGTTGAGGAATTTTTCTCAGCATGAAGATTAAAAGTATATGATCGCCAGCAGCATACACAGATGACCCTTCTGGCTGCCATGGATGTAACGTGTGATGACATCACAGCTGATGCCTGCAGAGGCTGGATTAGACACTCTGAAAGATGATTTTCACGCTGTATCGCAAGAGAAGATATTTGTTGTGATGTGGATGAGAATCTGTTGCCCAAAATATAGGGAACGTCAGGAGGTGTAGGAAGACTGCACTATAATTCCACTGCACTGCATGTACAGTTTTCCCTAAGGAGATTGTCTTATGTTCAGATTTCTACATTTGTTTGTGCTATGCAGTGCTGTCTTTTCCTGTCTGCATCGCAATGACACTGTCTGTCAATAAATTATTGTACAAACAGTAAAAGCGTTAACGTGAATCATGTGCCGTCTCTTGCAATCAAACAATCAAAACCAGAAATGCACTTACTGTTTTGCAAATGTCAAGGATGATTCGAGAAATGCTCCACTCATCACTCTCAGGTCATTCCGCTGCACACGTCTGATCACTTCTTTGTCACCCCCAACCTCACCGCTCCAGACAACGCAGATGTCTTACCGCTGGTTACTTTCCGGCGCTACCTACGGTCCCTCCCTCCTGCTTTTCCTCTGCTGTCTTGTCTGCACTCCCTCCCTTGAGGAGCTCTATCTTTTGAATACCAACAGTGCCTCAGACACTCTGTGTTCCACGCTTACATCCTGCTTGGACAACCTATGCCCTCTTACATCTGGACCAGCCCGTGCATCCCTGTCTGCCCCCTGGTTATCGGATGTACCACGTGAGCATCGTGCCAGCCTCCGGTCAGCTGAGAGAAAATGGCACAAGTCAAAAGACCATACTGACCTCTCTCTCAACCAGTCTCTCCTCTTTACTTTCTCCGTTGACGTCACCTCTGCAAAAACTGATTATAACCACTCGAAGATCAGCAACTCTACTGACTGTCGCACACTCTTAAAAGCCTTCTCTGCTCTCCTCTGTCCGCCTGCTCCCACACCTTCATCGGAGTTAACGGCTGATGATTTTGCATCGTTCTTCGTAAAGAAAACTACCGCCATCAACAGCCAATTTTCTACACCACCATCACCCGCCTTTTCTCCTCTGTCTGAAGATGATGTTTCCAAGGTCATTGGTTCCAACCACCCTACCACCTGCCCACTGGATCCCATCTCCACCCATCTCCTCCATGTTATCTCTCCAGCAGTTGTGCCTGGTCTGACCCACATCATCAACTCTTTGCTCACCACTGGGACATTTCCCACTGCGTTCAAAGAGGCCTGCATCACACATCTTCTGAATAAACCCACTCTCAACCTTACACTGCTAGAACACTACAGGCCGGTGTAGTGTGTGAAAACGCATATCTTCCGTCAAAATGTAGATGACTGATTTTAACCTCTATTTATTTTCTGTCTTCTTAAAAAATTTTTTTTAACTTACCTCACTATTCTTGGCTTTGTGTACTGTGCTAGGCTTTAATGGACTGGATTTAATTAACTTATGCATTTTGTTGCCTATATTGTTATAATTGCTTCCAATGTTTCCTCGTCTGTAAGTCGCTTTGGAAAAAAGCGTCTGCTAAATGACTAAATGTAAATTTTATGAAATGTGTAATGTCATGTGTAATGTGTAATTTGTAGTGTGTGGCCTTGAAATTTAAGCATGCCTACGTAATCATGAATAAATGCTTCTTGAGACACACAGTGTTGCTTCTTTGCATGCGTCAAACGAATTGTTTCTGGCTATATGCATCCATGCATCAGTTTGAGAGGGGTGGAAATGGGACACTTGGGTGAAACAAAACTGCCCAAAAAGTACCCCAACCCACTTTAAATACAGTTTTTTCTAAATCAAATTGGTACATTTCTCAGATCCGATTTGAAATTCTCAAAACTTCTTGTTCAATCATTACATCCTTGTGTCACTTTTGCACATCAAACAAGCATTTTCTCATTTCTTTGAAAAAGTTGCAAATGCTTTGGTATATCCATGCAAATGATTATGACACAATTCTGTGCAGATTCCTACATTATCAATTGCTTATGTCATGTTGATCAAAATGCATTATAATGGGTCTCTGTTGAATAGTATAACCCCCCACGACATTTAAGCACTAGTTTTACAATATACAGTAAGTATACTTCAAGTAAACAGTGGCATTTTATTTTACTCAATTTAGTGTTTCGCATTACTATATTCTTTCCACATAGGACTGCAAGACAACTTCACTGGGTTGCAGACGGCCCCTTTTCACACCTAAACAGTCTTTTGACACTCTCTACAAGGATCTCATCCCTGAACAAGAGAGGGGGCAGATTGGAGATGACCTGCCAAAGTACATGTTAGTTTGGGACAATGTCAGTTTCCATCGCTCCAACATCATCAGGCAATGGTTTGCGGCCCACAACAGGATGCTGGTGGAGTTCCTCTCACCCTACTCAACCCCGTTGAGGAATTTTTCTCAGCATGAAGATTAAAAGTATATGATCGCCAGCAGCATACACAGATAACCCTTCTGGCTGCCACGGATGTAACGTGTGATGACATCACAGCTGATGCCTGCAGAGGCTGGATTAGACACTCTGAAAGATGCTGTATCGCAAGAGAATGCTGTATCGCAAGAGAAGATATTTGTTGTGATGTTGATGAGAATCCGTTGCCCAAAATATAGGGAACGTCAGGAGGTGTAGGAAGACTGCACTGTAATTCCACTGCACTGCATGTACAGTTTTCCCTAAGGAGATTGTCTTATGTTCAGATTTCTACATTTGTTTGTGCTATGCAGTGCTGTCTTTTCCTGTCTGCATCGCAATGACACTGTCTGTCAATAAATTATTGTACAAACAGTAAAAACGTTAACGTGAATCATGTGCCGTCTCTTGCAATCAAACAATCAAAACCAGAAATGCACTTACTGTTTTGCAAATGTCAAGGATGATTCGAGAAATGCTCCACTCATCACTCTCAGGTCACTCCGCTGCACACGTCTGATCACTTCTTTGTCACCCCCGACCTCACCGCTCCAGACAACGCAGATATCTTACCGCTGGTCACTTTCCGGCGCTACCTACGGTCCCTCTCTCCTGCTTTTCCTCTGCTGTCTTGTCTGCACTCCCCCCCTCTGAGGAGATCTCTCTTTTGAATACCAACAGTGCCACAGACACTCTGTGTTCCACGCTTACATCCTGCTTGGACAACCTATGCCCTCTTACATCTGGACCAGCCCGTGCATCCCTGTCTGCCCCCTGGTTATCGGATGTACCACGTGAGCATCGCGCCAGCCTCCGGACAGCTGAGAGAAAATGGCACAAGTCAAAAGACCATACTGACCTCTCTCTCAACCAGTCTCTCCTCTCTACTTTCTCCGTTGACGTCACCTCTGCAAAAACTGATTATAACCACTCGAAGATCAGCAACTCTCCTGACTCTCGCACACTCTTAAAAATGTTCTCTGCTCTCCTCTGTCCGCCTGCTCCCACACCTTAATCGGAGTTAACGGCTGATGATTTTGCATCGTTCTTCGTAAAGAAAACTACCACCATCAACAGCAAATTTTCTACACCACCATCACACGCCTTTTCTCCTCTGTCTGAAGATGATGTTTCCAAGGTCAATGGTTCCAACCACCCTACCACCTGCCCACTGGATCCCATCTCCACCCATCTCCTCCATGTTATCTCTCCAGCAGTTGTGCCTGGTCTGACCCACATCATCAACTCTTTGCTCACCACTGGGACATTTCCCACTGCGTTCAAAGAGGCCTGCATCACACCGCTACTGAAGAAACCCACTCTCAACCTTACACTGCTAGAACACTACAGGCCGGTGTAGTGTGTGAAAACGCATATCTTCTGTCAAAATGTAGATGACTGATTTTAACCTCTAATTCTTTTCTGTCTTCTTAAAAAATTTTTTTTTTGATTACCTCACTATTCTTAGCTTTGTATACTGTGCTAGGCTTTAATGGACTGGATTTAATTAACTTATGCATTTTGTTGCCTATATTGTTATAATTGCTTCCAATGTTTCCTCGTCTGTAAGTCGCTTTGGAAAAAAGCGTCTGCTAAATGACTAAATGTAAATTTTATGAAATGTGTAATGTCATGTGTAATGTGTAATGTGTAGTGTGTGGCCTTGAAATTTTAGCATGTCTACGTAATCATGAATAAATGCTTCTTGAGACACACAGTGTTGCTTCTTTGCATGCATCAAACGAATTGTTTCTGGCTATATGCATCCATGCATCAGTTTGAGAGGGGTGGAAATGGGACACTTGGGTGAAACAAAACTGCCCCAAAAGTACCCCCACCCACTTTAAATACAGTTTTTTCTAAGTCAATTTGGTACATTTCTCAGATCCGATTTGAAATTCTCAAAACTTCTTGTTCAATCCTTACATCCTTGTGTCACTTGTGCACATCAAACAAGCATTTTCTCATTTCTTTGAACAAGTTGCAAATGTTTTGGTATATCCATGCAAATGATTATGACACAATTCTGTGCAGATTCCTACATTATCAATTGCTTATGTCATGTTGATCAAAATGCATTATAATGGGTCTCTGTTCAATAGTATAATCCCCCACGACATTTAAGCACTAGTTTTACATTATACAGTAAGTATACTTCAAGTAAACAGTGGCCTTTTATTTTACTAAATTTAGTGTTTCGCATTACTATATTCTTTCCACATAGGACTGCAAGACAACTTCACTGGGTTGCAGACGGCCACTTTTCACACCTAAACAGTCTTTTGACACTCTCTACAGGGATCTCATCCCTGAACAAGAGAGGGGGCAGATTGGAGATGACCTGCCAAAGTACATGTTAGTTTGGGACAATGTCAGTTTCCATCGCTCCAACATCATCAGGCAATGGTTTGCGGCCCACAACAGGATGCTGGTGGAGTTCCTCTCACCCTACTCAACCCCGTGGAGGAATTTTTCTCAGCATGAAGATTAAAAGTATATGATCGCCAGCAGCATACACAGATAACCCTTCTGGCTGCCACGGATGTAACGTGTGATGACATCACAGCTGATGCCTGCAGAGGCTGGATTAGACACTCTGAAAGATGATTTTCACGCTGTATCGCAAGAGAAGATATTTGTTGTGATGTGGATGAGAATCCGTTGCCCAAAATATAGGGAACGTCAGGAGGTGTAGGAAGACTGCACTGTAATTCCACTGCACTGCATGTACAGTTTTCCCCTAAGGAGATTGTCTTATGTTCAGATTTATAAATTTGTTTGTGCTATGCAGTGCTGTCTTTTCCTGTCTGCATCGCAATGACACTGTCTGTCAATAAATTATTGTGCAAACAGTAAAAGCGTTAACGTGAATCATGTGCCGTCTCTTGCAATCAAACAATCAAAACCAGAAATGCACTTACTGTTTTGCAAATGTCAAGGATGATTCGAGAAATGCTCCACTCATCACTCTCAGGTCACTCCGCTGCACACGTCTGATCACTTCTTTGTCACCCCCGACCTCACCGCTCCAGACAACGCAGATGTCTTACCGCTGGTCACTTTCCGGCGCTACCTACGGTCCCTCCCTCCTGCTTTTCCTCTGCTGTCTTGTCTGCACTCCCCCCCGCTGAGGAGCTCTCTCTTTTGAATACCAACAGTGCCACAGACACTTTGGTTCCACGCTTACATCCTGCTTGGACAACCTATGCCCTCTTACATCTGGACCAGCCCGTGCATCCCTGTCTGCCCCCTGGTTATCGGATGTACCACGTGAGCATCGCGCCAGCCTCCGGTCAGCTGAGAGAAAATGGCACAAGTCAAAAGACCATACTGACCTCTCTCTCAACCAGTCTCTCCTCTCTACTTTCTCCGTTGAAGTCACCTCTGCAAAAACTGATTATAACCACTCAAAGATCAGCAACTCTCCTGACTCTCGCACACTCTTAAAAACCTTCTCTGCTCTCCTCTGTCCGCCTGCTCCCACACCTTCATCGGAGTTAACGGCTGATGATTTTGCATAGTTCTTCGTAAAGAAAACTACCGCCATCAACAGCCAATTTTCTACACCACCATCACCCGCCTTTTCTCCTTTGTCTGAAGATGATGTTTCCAAGGTCATTGGTTCCAACCACCCTACCACCTGCCCACTGGATCCCATCTCCACCCATCTCCTCCATGTTATCTCTCCAGCAGTTGTGCCTGGTCTGACCCACATCATCAACTCTTTGCTCACCACTGGGACATTTCCCACTGTGTTCAAAGAGGCCTGCATCACACCGCTACTGAAGAAACCCACTCTCAACCTTACACTGCTAGAACACTACAGGCCGGTGTAGTGTGTGAAAACGCATATCTTCCGTCAAAATGTAGATGACTGATTTTAACCTCTAATTCTTTTCTGTCTTCTTAAAAATTTTTTTTTTGCTTAACTCACTATTCTTAGCTTTGTATACTGTGCTAGGCTTTAATGGACTGGATTTAATTAACTTATGCATTTTGTTGCCTATATTGTTATAATTGCTTCCAATGTTTCCTCGTCTGTAAGTCGCTTTGGAAAAAAGCGTCTGCTAAATGACTAAATGTAAATTTTATGAAATGTGTAATATCATGTGTAATGTGTAATGTGTAGTGTGTGGCCTTGAAATTTTAGCATGTCTACGTAATCATGAAGAAATGCTTCTTGAGACACACAGTGTTGCTTCTTTGCATGCATCAAACGAATTGTTTCTGGCTATATGCATCCATGCATCAGTTTGAGAGGGGTGGAAATGGGACACTTGGGTGAAACAAAACTGCCCCAAAAGTACCCCCACCCACTTTAAATACAGTTTTTTCTAAGTCAATTTGGTACATTTCTCAGATCCGATTTGAAATTCTCAAAACTTCTTGTTCAAGCCTTACATCCTTGTGTCACTTGTGCACATCAAACAAGCATTTTCTCATTTCTTTGAACAAGTTGCAAATGCTTTGGTATATCCATGCAAATGATTATGACACAATTCTGTGCAGATTCCTACATTATCATTTGCTTATGTCATGTTGATCAAAATGCATTATAATGGGTCTCTGTTGAATAGTATAACCCCCCACGACATTTAAGCACTAGTTTTACAATATAAAGTAAGTATACTTCAAGTAAACAGTGGCATTTTATTTTACTCAATTTAGTGTTTCGCATTACTATATTCTTTCCACATAGGACTGCAAAACAACTTCACTGGGTTGCAGACGGCCCCTTTTCACACCTAAACAGTCTTTTGACACTCTCTACAAGGATCTCATCCCTGAACAAGAGCGGGGGCAGATTGGAGATGACCTGCCAAAGTACATGTTAGTTTGGGACAATGTCAGTTTCCATCGCTCCAACATCATCAGGCAATGGTTTGCGGCCCACAACAGGATGCTGGTGGAGTTCCTCTCACCCTACTCAACCCCGTTGAGGAATTTTTCTCAGCATGAAGATTAAAAGTATATGATCGCCAGCAGCATACACAGATGACCCTTCTGGCTGCCACGGATGTAACGTGTGATGACATCACAGCTGATGCCTGCAGAGGCTGGATTAGACACTCTGAAAGATGATTTTCACGCTGTATCGCAAGAGAAGATATTTGTTGTGATGTGGATGAGAATCCGTTGCCCAAAATATAGGGAACGTCAGGAGGTGTAGGAAGACTGCACTGTAATTCCACTGCACTGCATGTACAGTTTTCCCTAAGGAGATTGTCTTATGTTCAGATTTATAAATTTGTTTGTGCTATGCAGTGCTGTCTTTTCCTGTCTGCATCGCAATGACACTGTCTGTCAAGAAATTATTGTACAAACAGTAAAAGCGTTAACGTGAATCATGTGCCGTCTCTTGCAATCAAACAATCAAAACCAGAAATGCACTTATTGTTTTGCAAATGTCAAGGATGATTCGAGAAATGCTCCACTCATCACTCTCAGGTCACTCCGCTGCACACGTCTGATCACTTCTTTGTCACCCCCGACCTCACCGCTCCAGACAACGCAGATGTCTTACCGCTGGTCACTTTCCGGCGCTACCTGCGGTCCCTCCCTCCTGCTTTTCCTCTGCTGTCTTGTCTGCACTCCCCCCCTCTGAGGAGCTCTCTCTTTTGAATACCAACAGTGCCACAGACACTCTGTGTTCCACGCTTACATCCTGCTTGGACAACCTATGCCCTCTTACATCTGGACCAGCCCGTGCATCCCTGTCTGCCCCCTGGTTATCGGATGTACCACGTGAGCATCGCGCCAGCCTCCGGTCAGCTGAGAGAAAATGGCACAAGTCAAAAGACCATACTGACCTCTCTCTCAACCAGTCTCTCCTCTCTACTTTCTCCGTTGACGTCACCTCTGCAAAAACTGATTATAACCACTCGAAGATCAGCAACTCTCCTGACTCTCGCACACTCTTAAAAACCTTCTCTGCTCTCCTCTGTCCGCCTGCTCCCACACCTTCATCGGAGTTAACGGCTGATGATTTTGCATAGTTCTTCGTAAAGAAAACTACCGCCATCAACAGCCAATTTTCTACACCACAATCACCCGCCTTTTCTCCTCTGTCTGAAGATGATGTTTCCAAGGTCATTGGTTCCAACCACCCTACCACCTGCCCACTGGATCCCATCTCCACCCATCTCCTCAATGTTATCTCTCCAGCAGTTGTGCCTGGTCTGACCCACATCATCAACTCTTTGCTCACCACTGGGACATTTCCCACTGCGTTCAAAGAGGCCTGCAACTCACCGCTACTGAAGAAACCCACTCTCAACCTTACACTGCTAGAACACTACAGGCCGGTGTAGTGTGTGAAAACGCATATCTTCCGTCAAAATGTAGATGACTGATTTTAACCTCTAATTATTTTCTGTCTTCTTAAAAATTTTTTTTTTACTTACCTCACTATTCTTAGCTTTGTATACTGTGCTAGGCTTTAATGGACTGGATTTAATTAACTTATGCATTTTGTTGCCTATATTGTTATAATTGCTTCCAATGTTTCCTCGTCTGTAAGTCGCTTTGGAAAAAAGCGTCTGCTAAATGACTAAATGTAAATTTTATGAAATGTGTAATGTCATGTGTAATGTGTAATGTGTAGTGTGTGGCCTTGAAATTTTAGCATGTCTACGTAATCATGAATAAATGCTTCTTGAGACACACAGTGTTGCTTCTTTGCATGCATCAAACGAATTGTTTCTGGCTATATGCATCCATGCATCAGTTTGAGAGGGGTGGAAATGGGACACTTGGGTGAAACAAAACTGCCCCAAAAGTACCCCCACCCACTTTAAATACAGTTTTTTCTAAGTCAATTTGGTACATTTCTCAGATCCGATTTGAAATTTTCAAAACTTCTTGTTCAATCCTTACATCCTTGTGTCACTTGTGCACATCAAACAAGCATTTTCTCATTTCTTTGAACAAGTTGCAAATGCTTTGGTATATCCATGCAAATGATTATGACACAATTCTGTGCAGATTCCTACATTATCATTTGCTTATGTCATGTTGATCAAAATGCATTATAATGGGTCTTTGTTGAATAGTATAATCCCCCACGACATTTAAGCACTAGTTTTACAATATACAGTAAGTATACTTCAAGTAAACAGTGGCATTTTATTTTACTCAATTTAGTGTTTCGCATTACTATAATCTTTCCACATAGGACTGCAAGACAACTTCACTGGGTTGCAGACGGCCCCTTTTCACACCTAAACAGTCTTTTGACACTCTCTACAAGGATCTCATCCCTGAACAAGAGAGGGGGCAGATTGGAGATGACCTTCCAAAGTACATGTTAGTTTGGGACAATGTCAGTTTCCATCGCTCCAACATCATCAGGCAATGGTTTGCGGCCCACAACAGGATGCTGGTGGGGTTCCTCTCACCCTACTCAACCCCGTTGAGGAATTTTTCTCAGCATGAAGATTAAAAGTATATGATCACCAGCAGCATACACAGATGACCCTTCTGGCTGCCATGGATGTAACGTGTGATGACATCACAGCTGATGCCTGCAGAGGCTGGATTAGACACTCTGAAAGATGATTTTCACGCTGTATCGCAAGAGAAGATATTTGTTGTGATGTGGATGAGAATCCGTTGCCCAAAATATAGGGAACGTCAGGAGGTGTAGGAAGACTGCACTGTAATTCCACTGCACTGCATGTACAGTTTTCCCTAAGGAGATTGTCTTATGTTCAGATTTCTACATTTGTTTGTGCTATGCAGTGCTGTCTTTTCCTGTCTGCATCGCAATGACACTGTCTGTCAATAAATTATTGTACAAACAGTAAAAGCGTTAACGTGAATCATGTGCCGTCTCTTGCAATCAAACAATCAAAACCAGAAATGCACTTACTGTTTTGCAAATGTCAAGGATGATTCGAGAAATGCTCCACTCATCACTCTCAGGTCATTCCGCTGCACACGTCTGATCACTTCTTTGTCACCCCCAACCTCACCGCTCCAGACAACGCAGATGTCTTACCGCTGGTTACTTTCCGGCGCTACCTACGGTCCCTCCCTCCTGCTTTTCCTCTGCTGTCTTGTCTGCACTCCCTCCCTTGAGGAGCTCTCTCTTTTGAATACCAACAGTGCCTCAGACACTCTGTGTTCCACGCTTACATCCTGCTTGGACAACCTATGCCCTCTTACATCTGGACCAGCCCGTGCATCCCTGTCTGCCCCCTGGTTATCGGATGTACCACTTGAGCATCGTGCCAGCCTCCGGTCAGCTGAGAGAAAATGGCACAAGTCAAAAGACCATACTGACCTCTCTCTCAACCAGTCTCTCCTCTCTACTTTCTCCGTTGACGTCACCTCTGCAAAAACTGATTATAACCACTCGAAGATCAGCAACTCTCCTGACTGTCGCACACTCTTAAAAGCCTTCTCTGCTCTCCTCTGTCCGCCTGCTCCCACACCTTCATCGGAGTTAACGGCTGATGATTTTGCATCGTTCTTCGTAAAGAAAACTACCGCCATCAACAGCCAATTTTCTACACCACCATCACCCGCCTTTTCTCCTCTGTCTGAAGATGATGTTTCCAAGGTCATTGGTTCCAACCACCCTACCACCTGCCCACTGGATCCCATCTCCACCCATCTTTACATTGTTTACATTGCACTACAGGGCTGCATGCATGACTGAACTGTACACACCAGTACTTCATGTTATCTGCTCTACCGGACTGTTTACACACACACAGCATCATTTGCACTCTATACTGCTCACTTGCACACCAGGAATATTTAACTGAATGCTCATTTGCACTAACGGACCACTTCCATAACTGCACTAACCTATATACTGCACTGTAATTCTATTAACTGCATCTAGTCATCTACTGCACTGTAACTTCAATAACTGCATTAACTAACCAACTGTACGGTAACTCTATTAACTGCATCTACTCATCAATTGCACTGTAACTTCAATAACTGCATTAACTAACCAACTGTACGGTAACTCTATTAACTGCATCTACTCATCAATTGCACTATAACTTCAATAACTGCATTAACTAACCAACTGCACTGTAACCTTATTAACTGCATTAACTCATATACTGCACCGTAACTTTAATAACTGCATTAACTTCAACTGCATTAACTCACCTATTGCACTGCAATAACTTTAATAACCAATGTCAATAATCTATGCATACCTAAGTCACTTGCACTATTTTAGTCTAAATTATTATCTGTTCATATCCACCTGTACATTAATGTTCATAGTACATAGTCATCTGTATATATTGTTCATAGTATATACCTTCTGTCATATTTTCATAGAACACACCTACTGCTAAATATTTTTATAATCCATGCCCACTGTATTATATTCTCAATATTGTATTCTGTATTTATTCTAACTGTATATCCTGCACTTGCTAACTGCACTTCTGGTTAGACCTAAACTACATTTCGTTACACTGTACTTGTATATGTGTAATGACAATAAAGTTGAATCTAATCATCTAATCTAATCTCCTCCATGTTATCTCTCCAGCAGTTGTGCCTGGTCTGACCCACATCATCAACTCTTTGCTCACCACTGGGACATTTCCCACTGCGTTCAAAGAGGCCTGCATCACACATCTTCTGAATAAACCCACTCTCAACCTTACACTGCTAGAACACTACAGGCCGGTGTAGTGTGTGAAAACGCATATCTTCCGTCAAAATGTAGATGACTGATTTTAACCTCTAATTATTTTCTGTTCTGTTTTTTTTACTTACCTCACTATTCTTAGCTTTGTGTACTGTGCTAGGCTTTAATGGACTGGATTTAATTAACTTATGCATTTTGTTGCCTATATTGTTATAATTGCTTCCAATGTTTCCTTGTCTGTAAGTCGCTTTGGAAAAAAGCGTCTGCTAAATGACTAAATGTAAATTTTATGAAATGTGTAATGTCATGTGTAATGTGTAATGTGTAGTGTGTGGCCTTGAAATTTAAGCATGTCTACGTAATCATGAATAAATGCTTCTTGAGACACACAGTGTTGCTTCTTTGCATGCGTCAAACGAATTGTTTCTGGCTATATGCATCCATGCATCAGTTTGAGAGGGGTGGAAATGGGACACTTGGGTGAAACAAAACTGCCCCAAAAGTACCCCAACCCACTTTAAATACAGTTTTTTCTAAGTCAATTTGGTACATTTCTCAGATCCGATTTGAAATTCTCAAAACTTCTTGTTCAATCATTACATCCTTGTGTCACTTTTGCACATCAAACAAGCATTTTCTCATTTCTTTGAACAAGTTGCAAATGCTTTGGTATATCCATGCAAATGATTATGACACAATTCTGTGCAGATTCCTACATTATCAATTGCTTATGTCATGTTGATCAAAATGCATTATAATGGGTCTCTGTTGAATAGTATAACCCCCCACGACATTTAAGCACTAGTTTTACAATATACAGTAAGTATACTTCAAGTAAACAGTGGCATTTTATTTTACTCAATTTAGTGTTTCGCATTACTATATTCTTTCCACATAGGACTGCAAGACAACTTCACTGGGTTACAGACGGCCCCTTTTCACACCTAAACAGTCTTTTGACACTCTCTACAAGGATCTCATCCCTGAACAAGAGAGGGGGCAGATTGGAGATGACCTGCCAAAGTACATGTTAGTTTGGGACAATGTCAGTTTCCATCGCTCCAACATCATCAGGCAATGGTTTGCGGCCCACAACAGGATGCTGGTGGAGTTCCTCTCACCCTACTCAACCCCGTTGAGGAATTTTTCTCAGCATGAAGATTAAAAGTATATGATCGCCAGCAGCATACACAGATAACCCTTCTGGCTGCCACGGATGTAACGTGTGATGACATCACAGCTGATGCCTGCAGAGGCTGGATTAAACACTCTGAAAGATGATTTTCACGCTGTATCGCAAGAGAAGATATTTGTTGTGATGTGGTTGAGAATCCGTTGCCCAAAATATAGGGAACGTCAGGAGGTGTAGGAAGACTGCACTGTAATTCCACTGCACTGCATGTACAGTTTTCCCTAAGGAGATTGTCTTATGTTCAGATTTATAAATTTGTTTGTGCTATGCAGTGCTGTCTTTTCCTGTCTGCATCAAATTATTGTACAAACAGTAAAAGCGTTAACGTGAATCATGTGCCGTCTCTTGCAATCAAACAATCAAAACCAGAAATGCACTTACTGTTTTGCAAATGTCAAGGATGATTCGAGAAATGCTCCACTCATCACTCTCAGGTCACTCCGCTGCACACGTCTGATCACTTCTTTGTCACCCCCGACCTCACCGCTCCAGACAACGCAGATGTCTTACCGCTGGTCACTTTCCGGCGCTACCTACGGTCCCTCCCTCCTGCTTTTCCTCTGCTGTCTTGTCTGCACTCCCCCCCTCTGAGGAGCTCTCTCTTTTGAATACCAACAGTGCCACAGACACTCTGTGTTCCACGCTTACATCCTGCTTGGACAACCTATGCCCTCTTACATCTGGACCAGCCCGTGCATCCCTGTCTGCCCCCTGTTTATCGGATGTACCACGTGAGCATCGCGCCAGCCTCCGGTCAGCTGAGAGAAAATGGCACAAGTCAAAAGACCATACTGACCTCTCTCTCATCCAGTCTCTCCTTTCTACTTTCTCCGTTGACGTCACCTCTGCAAAAACTGATTATAACCACTCGAAGATCAGCAACTCTCCTGACTCTCGCACACTCTTAAAAACCTTCTCTGCTCTCCTCTGTCCGCCTGCTCCCACACCTTCATCGGAGTTAACGACTGATGATTTTGCATAGTTCTTCGTAAAGAAAACTACCGCCATCAACAGCCAATTTTCTACACCACCATCACCCGCCTTTTCTCCTCTGTCTGAAGATGATGTTTCCAAGGTCATTGGTTCCAACCACCCTACCACCTGCCCACTGGATCCCATCTCCACCCATCTCCTCCATGTTATCTCTCCAGCAGTTGTGCCTGGTCTGACCCACATCATCAACTCTTTGCTCACCACTGGGACATTTCCCACTGCGTTCAAAGAGGCCTGCATCACACCGCTACTGAAGAAACCCACTCTCAACCTTACACTGCTAGAACACTACAGGCCGGTGTAGTGTGTGAAAACGCATATCTTCCGTCAAAATGTAGATGACTGATTTTAACCTCTAATTATTTTCTGTCTTCTTAAACATTTTCTTTTTTACTTACCTCACTATTCTTAGCTTTGTATACTGTGCTAGGCTTTAATGGACTGGATTTAATTAACTTATGCATTTTGTTGCCTATATTGTTATAATCGCTTCCAATGTTTCCTCGTCTGTAAGTCGCTTTGGAAAAAAGCGTCTGCTAAATGACTAAATGTAAATTTTATGAAATGTGTAATGTCATGTGTAATGTGTAGTGTGTGGCCTTGAAATTTTAGCATGTCTACGTAATCATGAATAAATGCTTCTTGAGACACACAGTGTTGCTTCTTTGCATGCATCAAACGAATTGTTTCTGGCTATATGCATCCATGCATCAGTTTGAGAGGGGTGGAAATGGGACACTTGGGTGAAACAAAACTGCCCCAAAAGTACCCCCACCCACTTTAAATACAGTTTTTTCTAAGTCAATTTAGTACATTTCTCAGATCCGATTTGAAATTTGAAAAACTTCTTGTTCAATCCTTACATCCTTGTGTCACTTGTGCACATCAAACAAGCATTTTCTCATTTCTTTGAACAAGTTGCAAATGCTTTGGTATATCCATGCAAATGATTATGACACAATTCTGTGCAGATTCCTACATTATCATTTGCTTATGTCATGTTGATCAAAATGCATTATAATGGGTCTTTGTTGAATAGTATAATCCCCCACGACATTTAAGCACTAGTTTTACATTATACAGTAAGTATACTTCAAGTAAACAGTGGCATTTTATTTTACTCAATTTAGTGTTTCGCATTACTATATTCTTTCCACATAGGACTGCAAGACAACTTCACTGGGTTGCAGACGGCCCCTTTTCACACCTAAACAGTCTTTTGACACTCTCTACAGGGATCTCATCCCTGAACAAGAGAGGGGGCAGATTGGAGATGACCTGCCAAAGTACATGTTAGTTTGGGACAATGTCAGTTTCCATCGCTCCAACATCATCAGGCAATGGTTTGCGGCCCACAAAAGGATGCTGGTGGAGTTCCTCTCACCCTACTCAACCCCGTTGAGGAATTTTTCTCAGCATGAAGATTAAAAGTATATGATCGCCAGCAGCATACACAGATGACCCTTCTGGCTACCATGGATGTAACGTGTGATGACATCACAGCTGATGCCTGCAGAGGCTGGATTAGACACTCTGAAAGATGATTTTCACGCTGTATCGCAAGAGAAGATATTTGTTGTGATGTGGATGAGAATCCGTTGCCCAAAATATAGGGAACGTCAGGAGGTGTAGGAAGACTGCACTGTAATTCCACTGCACTGCATGTACAGTTTTCCCTAAGGAGATTGTCTTATGTTCAGATTTCTACATTTGTTTGTGCTATGCAGTGCTGTCTTTTCCTGTCTGCATCGCAATGACACTGTCTGTCAATAAATTATTGTACAAACAGTAAAAACGTTAACGTGAATCATGTGCCGTCTCTTGCAATCAAACAATCAAAACCAGAAATGCACTTACTGTTTTGCAAATGTCAAGGATGATTCGAGAAATGCTCCACTCATCACTCTCAGTTCACTCCGCTGCACACGTCTGATCACTTCTTTGTCACCCCCGACCTCACCGCTCCAGACAACGCAGATGTCTTACCGCTGGTCACTTTCCGGCGCTACCTACGGTCCCTCCCTCCTGCTTTTCCTCTGCTGTCTTGTCTGCACTCCCCCCCCCTGAGGAGCTCTCTCTTTTGAATACCAACAGTGCCACAGACACTTTGGTTCCACGCTTACATCCTGCTTGGACAACCTATGCCCTCTTACATCTGGACCAGCCCGTGCATCCCTGTCTGCCCCCTGGTTATCGGATGTACCACGTGAGCATCGCGCCAGCCTCCGGTCAGCTGAGAGAAAATGGCACAAGTCAAAAGACCATACTGACCTCTCTCTCAACCAGTCTCTCCTCTCTACTTTCTCCGTTGAAGTCACCTCTGCAAAAACTGATTATAACCACTCAAAGATCAGCAACTCTCCTGACTCTCGCACACTCTTAAAAACCTTCTCTGCTCTCCTCTGTCCGCCTGCTCCCACACCTTCATCGGAGTTAACGGCTGATGATTTTGCATAGTTCTTCGTAAAGAAAACTACCGCCATCAACAGCCAATTTTCTACACCACCATCACCCGCCTTTTCTCCTTTGTCTGAAGATGATGTTTCCAAGGTCATTGGTTCCAACCACCCTACCACCTGCCCACTGGATCCCATCTCCACCCATCTCCTCCATGTTATCTCTCCAGCAGTTGTGCCTGGTCTGACCCACATCATCAACTCTTTGCTCACCACTGGGACATTTCCCACTGTGTTCAAAGAGGCCTGCATCACACCGCTACTGAAGAAACCCACTCTCAACCTTACACTGCTAGAACACTACAGGCCGGTGTAGTGTGTGAAAACGCATATCTTCCGTCAAAATGTAGATGACTGATTTTAACCTCTAATTCTTTTCTGTCTTCTTAAAAATTTTTTTTTTGCTTAACTCACTATTCTTAGCTTTGTATACTGTGCTAGGCTTTAATGGACTGGATTTAATTAACTTATGCATTTTGTTGCCTATATTGTTATAATTGCTTCCAATGTTTCCTCGTCTGTAAGTCGCTTTGGAAAAAAGCGTCTGCTAAATGACTAAATGTAAATTTTATGAAATGTGTAATATCATGTGTAATGTGTAATGTGTAGTGTGTGGCCTTGAAATTTTAGCATGTCTACGTAATCATGAAGAAATGCTTCTTGAGACACACAGTGTTGCTTCTTTGCATGCATCAAACGAATTGTTTCTGGCTATATGCATCCATGCATCAGTTTGAGAGGGGTGGAAATGGGACACTTGGGTGAAACAAAACTGCCCCAAAAGTACCCCCACCCACTTTAAATACAGTTTTTTCTAAGTCAATTTGGTACATTTCTCAGATCCGATTTGAAATTCTCAAAACTTCTTGTTCAAGCCTTACATCCTTGTGTCACTTGTGCACATCAAACAAGCATTTTCTCATTTCTTTGAACAAGTTGCAAATGCTTTGGTATATCCATGCAAATGATTATGACACAATTCTGTGCAGATTCCTACATTATCATTTGCTTATGTCATGTTGATCAAAATGCATTATAATGGGTCTCTGTTGAATAGTATAACCCCCCACGACATTTAAGCACTAGTTTTACAATATAAAGTAAGTATACTTCAAGTAAACAGTGGCATTTTATTTTACTCAATTTAGTGTTTCGCATTACTATATTCTTTCCACATAGGACTGCAAAACAACTTCACTGGGTTGCAGACGGCCCCTTTTCACACCTAAACAGTCTTTTGACACTCTCTACAAGGATCTCATCCCTGAACAAGAGCGGGGGCAGATTGGAGATGACCTGCCAAAGTACATGTTAGTTTGGGACAATGTCAGTTTCCATCGCTCCAACATCATCAGGCAATGGTTTGCGGCCCACAACAGGATGCTGGTGGAGTTCCTCTCACCCTACTCAACCCCGTTGAGGAATTTTTCTCAGCATGAAGATTAAAAGTATATGATCGCCAGCAGCATACACAGATGACCCTTCTGGCTGCCACGGATGTAACGTGTGATGACATCACAGCTGATGCCTGCAGAGGCTGGATTAGACACTCTGAAAGATGATTTTCACGCTGTATCACAAGAGAAGATATTTGTTGTGATGTGGATGAGAATCCGTTGCCCAAAATATAGGGAACGTCAGGAGGTGTAGGAAGACTGCACTGTAATTCCACTGCACTGCATGTAAGTTTTCCCTAAGGAGATTGTCTTATGTTCAGATTTATAAATTTGTTTGTGCTATGCAGTGCTGTCTTTTCCTGTCTGCATCGCAATGACACTGTCTGTCAAGAAATTATTGTACAAACAGTAAAAGCGTTAACGTGAATCATGTGCCGTCTCTTGCAATCAAACAATCAAAACCAGAAATGCACTTATTGTTTTGCAAATGTCAAGGATGATTCGAGAAATGCTCCACTCATCACTCTCAGGTCACTCCGCTGCACACGTCTGATCACTTCTTTGTCACCCCCGACCTCACCGCTCCAGACAACGCAGATGTCTTACCGCTGGTCACTTTCCGGCGCTACCTGCGGTCCCTCCCTCCTGCTTTTCCTCTGCTGTCTTGTCTGCACTCCCCCCCTCTGAGGAGCTCTCTCTTTTGAATACCAACAGTGCCACAGACACTCTGTGTTCCACGCTTACATCCTGCTTGGACAACCTATGCCCTCTTACATCTGGACCAGCCCGTGCATCCCTGTCTGCCCCCTGGTTATCGGATGTACCACGTGAGCATCGCGCCAGCCTCCGGTCAGCTGAGAGAAAATGGCACAAGTCAAAAGACCATACTGACCTCTCTCTCAACCAGTCTCTCCTCTCTACTTTCTCCGTTGACGTCACCTCTGCAAAAACTGATTATAACCACTCGAAGATCAGCAACTCTCCTGACTCTCGCACACTCTTAAAAACCTTCTCTGCTCTCCTCTGTCCGCCTGCTCCCACACCTTCATCGGAGTTAACGGCTGATGATTTTGCATAGTTCTTCGTAAAGAAAACTACCGCCATCAACAGCCAATTTTCTACACCACAATCACCCGCCTTTTCTCCTCTGTCTGAAGATGATGTTTCCAAGGTCATTGGTTCCAACCACCCTACCACCTGCCCACTGGATCCCATCTCCACCCATCTCCTCAATGTTATCTCTCCAGCAGTTGTGCCTGGTCTGACCCACATCATCAACTCTTTGCTCACCACTGGGACATTTCCCACTGCGTTCAAAGAGGCCTGCAACTCACCGCTACTGAAGAAACCCACTCTCAACCTTACACTGCTAGAACACTACAGGCCGGTGTAGTGTGTGAAAACGCATATCTTCCGTCAAAATGTAGATGACTGATTTTAACCTCTAATTATTTTCTGTCTTCTTAAAAATTTTTTTTTTACTTACCTCACTATTCTTAGCTTTGTATACTGTGCTAGGCTTTAATGGACTGGATTTAATTAACTTATGCATTTTGTTGCCTATATTGTTATAATTGCTTCCAATGTTTCCTCGTCTGTAAGTCGCTTTGGAAAAAAGCGTCTGCTAAATGACTAAATGTAAATTTTATGAAATGTGTAATGTCATGTGTAATGTGTAATGTGTAGTGTGTGGCCTTGAAATTTTAGCATGTCTACGTAATCATGAATAAATGCTTCTTGAGACACACAGTGTTGCTTCTTTGCATGCATCAAACGAATTGTTTCTGGCTATATGCATCCATGCATCAGTTTGAGAGGGGTGGAAATGGGACACTTGGGTGAAACAAAACTGCCCCAAAAGTACCCCCACCCACTTTAAATACAGTTTTTTCTAAGTCAATTTGGTACATTTCTCAGATCCGATTTGAAATTTTCAAAACTTCTTGTTCAATCCTTACATCCTTGTGTCACTTGTGCACATCAAACAAGCATTTTCTCATTTCTTTGAACAAGTTGCAAATGCTTTGGTATATCCATGCAAATGATTATGACACAATTCTGTGCAGATTCCTACATTATCATTTGCTTATGTCATGTTGATCAAAATGCATTATAATGGGTCTTTGTTGAATAGTATAATCCCCCACGACATTTAAGCACTAGTTTTACAATATACAGTAAGTATACTTCAAGTAAACAGTGGCATTTTATTTTACTCAATTTAGTGTTTCGCATTACTATAATCTTTCCACATAGGACTGCAAGACAACTTCACTGGGTTGCAGACGGCCCCTTTTCACACCTAAACAGTCTTTTGACACTCTCTACAAGGATCTCATCCCTGAACAAGAGAGGGGGCAGATTGGAGATGACCTTCCAAAGTACATGTTAGTTTGGGACAATGTCAGTTTCCATCGCTCCAACATCATCAGGCAATGGTTTGCGGCCCACAACAGGATGCTGGTGGGGTTCCTCTCACCCTACTCAACCCCGTTGAGGAATTTTTCTCAGCATGAAGATTAAAAGTATATGATCGCCAGCAGCATACACAGATGACCCTTCTGGCTGCCATGGATGTAACGTGTGATGACATCACAGCTGATGCCTGCAGAGGCTGGATTAGACACTCTGAAAGATGATTTTCACGCTGTATCGCAAGAGAAGATATTTGTTGTGATGTGGATGAGAATCCGTTGCCCAAAATATAGGGAACGTCAGGAGGTGTAGGAAGACTGCACTGTAATTCCACTGCACTGCATGTACAGTTTTCCCTAAGGAGATTGTCTTATGTTCAGATTTCTACATTTGTTTGTGCTATGCAGTGCTGTCTTTTCCTGTCTGCATCGCAATGACACTGTCTGTCAATAAATTATTGTACAAACAGTAAAAGCGTTAACGTGAATCATGTGCCGTCTCTTGCAATCAAACAATCAAAACCAGAAATGCACTTACTGTTTTGCAAATGTCAAGGATGATTCGAGAAATGCTCCACTCATCACTCTCAGGTCATTCCGCTGCACACGTCTGATCACTTCTTTGTCACCCCCAACCTCACCGCTCCAGACAACGCAGATGTCTTACCGCTGGTTACTTTCCGGCGCTACCTACGGTCCCTCCCTCCTGCTTTTCCTCTGCTGTCTTGTCTGCACTCCCTCCCTTGAGGAGCTCTCTCTTTTGAATACCAACAGTGCCTCAGACACTCTGTGTTCCACGCTTACATCCTGCTTGGACAACCTATGCCCTCTTACATCTGGACCAGCCCGTGCATCCCTGTCTGCCCCCTGGTTATCGGATGTACCACTTGAGCATCGTGCCAGCCTCCGGTCAGCTGAGAGAAAATGGCACAAGTCAAAAGACCATACTGACCTCTCTCTCAACCAGTCTCTCCTCTCTACTTTCTCCGTTGACGTCACCTCTGCAAAAACTGATTATAACCACTCGAAGATCAGCAACTCTCCTGACTGTCGCACACTCTTAAAAGCCTTCTCTGCTCTCCTCTGTCCGCCTGCTCCCACACCTTCATCGGAGTTAACGGCTGATGATTTTGCATCGTTCTTCGTAAAGAAAACTACCGCCATAAACAGCCAATTTTCTACACCACCATCACCCGCCTTTTCTCCTCTGTCTGAAGATGATGTTTCCAAGGTCATTGGTTCCAACCACCCTACCACCTGCCCACTGGATCCCATCTCCACCCATCTTTACATTGTTTACATTGCACTACAGGGCTGCATGCATGACTGAACTGTACACACCAGTACTTCATGTTATCTGCTCTACCGGACTGTTTACACACACACAGCATCATTTGCACTCTATACTGCTCACTTGCACACCAGGAATATTTAACTGAATGCTCATTTGCACTAACGGACCACTTCCATAACTGCACTAACCTATATACTGCACTGTAATTCTATTAACTGCATCTAGTCATCTACTGCACTGTAACTTCAATAACTGCATTAACTAACCAACTGTACGGTAACTCTATTAACTGCATCTACTCATCAATTGCACTGTAACTTCAATAACTGCATTAACTAACCAACTGTACGGTAACTCTATTAACTGCATCTACTCATCAATTGCACTATAACTTCAATAACTGCATTAACTAACCAACTGCACTGTAACCTTATTAACTGCATTAACTCATATACTGCACCGTAACTTTAATAACTGCATTAACTTCAACTGCATTAACTCACCTATTGCACTGCAATAACTTTAATAACCAATGTCAATAATCTATGCATACCTAAGTCACTTGCACTATTTTAGTCTAAATTATTATCTGTTCATATCCACCTGTACATTAATGTTCATAGTACATAGTCATCTGTATATATTGTTCATAGTATATACCTTCTGTCATATTTTCATAGAACACACCTACTGCTAAATATTTTTATAATCCATGCCCACTGTATTATATTCTCAATATTGTATTCTGTATTTATTCTAACTGTATATCCTGCACTTGCTAACTGCACTTCTGGTTAGACCTAAACTACATTTCGTTACACTGTACTTGTATATGTGTAATGACAATAAAGTTGAATCTAATCATCTAATCTAATCTCCTCCATGTTATCTCTCCAGCAGTTGTGCCTGGTCTGACCCACATCATCAACTCTTTGCTCACCACTGGGACATTTCCCACTGCGTTCAAAGAGGCCTGCATCACACATCTTCTGAATAAACCCACTCTCAACCTTACACTGCTAGAACACTACAGGCCGGTGTAGTGTGTGAAAACGCATATCTTCCGTCAAAATGTAGATGACTGATTTTAACCTCTAATTATTTTCTGTTCTGTTTTTTTTACTTACCTCACTATTCTTAGCTTTGTGTACTGTGCTAGGCTTTAATGGACTGGATTTAATTAACTTATGCATTTTGTTGCCTATATTGTTATAATTGCTTCCAATGTTTCCTTGTCTGTAAGTCGCTTTGGAAAAAAGCGTCTGCTAAATGACTAAATGTAAATTTTATGAAATGTGTAATGTCATGTGTAATGTGTAATGTGTAGTGTGTGGCCTTGAAATTTAAGCATGTCTACGTAATCATGAATAAATGCTTCTTGAGACACACAGTGTTGCTTCTTTGCATGCGTCAAACGAATTGTTTCTGGCTATATGCATCCATGCATCAGTTTGAGAGGGGTGGAAATGGGACACTTGGGTGAAACAAAACTGCCCCAAAAGTACCCCAACCCACTTTAAATACAGTTTTTTCTAAGTCAATTTGGTACATTTCTCAGATCCGATTTGAAATTCTCAAAACTTCTTGTTCAATCATTACATCCTTGTGTCACTTTTGCACATCAAACAAGCATTTTCTCATTTCTTTGAACAAGTTGCAAATGCTTTGGTATATCCATGCAAATGATTATGACACAATTCTGTGCAGATTCCTACATTATCAATTGCTTATGTCATGTTGATCAAAATGCATTATAATGGGTCTCTGTTGAATAGTATAACCCCCCACGACATTTAAGCACTAGTTTTACAATATACAGTAAGTATACTTCAAGTAAACAGTGGCATTTTATTTTACTCAATTTAGTGTTTCGCATTACTATATTCTTTCCACATAGGACTGCAAGACAACTTCACTGGGTTACAGACGGCCCCTTTTCACACCTAAACAGTCTTTTGACACTCTCTACAAGGATCTCATCCCTGAACAAGAGAGGGGGCAGATTGGAGATGACCTGCCAAAGTACATGTTAGTTTGGGACAATGTCAGTTTCCATCGCTCCAACATCATCAGGCAATGGTTTGCGGCCCACAACAGGATGCTGGTGGAGTTCCTCTCACCCTACTCAACCCCGTTGAGGAATTTTTCTCAGCATGAAGATTAAAAGTATATGATCGCCAGCAGCATACACAGATAACCCTTCTGGCTGCCACGGATGTAACGTGTGATGACATCACAGCTGATGCCTGCAGAGGCTGGATTAAACACTCTGAAAGATGATTTTCACGCTGTATCGCAAGAGAAGATATTTGTTGTGATGTGGATGAGAATCCGTTGCCCAAAATATAGGGAACGTCAGGAGGTGTAGGAAGACTGCACTGTAATTCCACTGCACTGCATGTACAGTTTTCCCTAAGGAGATTGTCTTATGTTCAGATTTATAAATTTGTTTGTGATATGCAGTGCTGTCTTTTCCTGTCTGCATCAAATTATTGTACAAACAGTAAAAGCGTTAACGTGAATCATGTGCCGTCTCTTGCAATCAAACAATCAAAACCAGAAATGCACTTACTGTTTTGCAAATGTCAAGGATGATTCGAGAAATGCTCCACTCATCACTCTCAGGTCACTCCGCTGCACACGTCTGATCACTTCTTTGTCACCCCCGACCTCACCGCTCCAGACAACGCAGATGTCTTACCGCTGGTCACTTTCCGGCGCTACCTACGGTCCCTCCCTCCTGCTTTTCCTCTGCTGTCTTGTCTGCACTCCCCCCCTCTGAGGAGCTCTCTCTTTTGAATACCAACAGTGCCACAGACACTCTGTGTTCCACGCTTACATCCTGCTTGGACAACCTATGCCCTCTTACATCTGGACCAGCCCGTGCATCCCTGTCTGCCCCCTGTTTATCGGATGTACCACGTGAGCATCGCGCCAGCCTCCGGTCAGCTGAGAGAAAATGGCACAAGTCAAAAGACCATACTGACCTCTCTCTCATCCAGTCTCTCCTTTCTACTTTCTCCGTTGACGTCACCTCTGCAAAAACTGATTATAACCACTCGAAGATCAGCAACTCTCCTGACTCTCGCACACTCTTAAAAACCTTCTCTGCTCTCCTCTGTCCGCCTGCTCCCACACCTTCATCGGAGTTAACGACTGATGATTTTGCATAGTTCTTCGTAAAGAAAACTACCGCCATCAACAGCCAATTTTCTACACCACCATCACCCGCCTTTTCTCCTCTGTCTGAAGATGATGTTTCCAAGGTCATTGGTTCCAACCACCCTACCACCTGCCCACTGGATCCCATCTCCACCCTTCTCCTCCATGTTATCTCTCCAGCAGTTGTGCCTGGTCTGACCCACATCATCAACTCTTTGCTCACCACTGGGACATTTCCCACTGCGTTCAAAGAGGCCTGCATCACACCGCTACTGAAGAAACCCACTCTCAACCTTACACTGCTAGAACACTACAGGCCGGTGTAGTGTGTGAAAACGCATATCTTCCGTCAAAATGTAGATGACTGATTTTAACCTCTAATTCTTTTCTGTCTTCTTAAACATTTTCTTTTTTACTTACCTCACTATTCTTAGCTTTGTATACTGTGCTAGGCTTTAATGGACTGGATTTAATTAACTTATGCATTTTGTTGCCTATATTGTTATAATCGCTTCCAATGTTTCCTCGTCTGTAAGTCGCTTTGGAAAAAAGCGTCTGCTAAATGACTAAATGTAAATTTTATGAAATGTGTAATGTCATGTGTAATGTGTAATGTGTAGTGTGTGGCCTTGAAATTTTAGCATGTCTACGTAATCATGAATAAATGCTTCTTGAGACACACAGTGTTGCTTCTTTGCATGCATCAAACGAATTGTTTCTGGCTATATGCATCCATGCATCAGTTTGAGAGGGGTGGAAATGGGACACTTGGGTGAAACAAAACTGCCCCAAAAGTACCCCCACCCACTTTAAATACAGTTTTTTCTAAGTCAATTTGGTACATTTCTCAGATCCGATTTGAAATTTGAAAAACTTCTTGTTCAATCCTTACATCCTTGTGTCACTTGTGCACATCAAACAAGCATTTTCTCATTTCTTTGAACAAGTTGCAAATGCTTTGGTATATCCATGCAAATGATTATGACACAATTCTGTGCAGATTCCTACATTATCATTTGCTTATGTCATGTTGATCAAAATGCATTATAATGGGTCTTTGTTGAATAGTATAATCCCCCACGACATTTAAGCACTAGTTTTACATTATACAGTAAGTATACTTCAAGTAAACAGTGGCATTTTATTTTACTCAATTTAGTGTTTCGCATTACTATATTCTTTCCACATAGGACTGCAAGACAACTTCACTGGGTTGCAGACGGCCCCTTTTCACACCTAAACAGTCTTTTGACACTCTCTACAGGGATCTCATCCCTGAACAAGAGAGGGGGCAGATTGGAGATGACCTGCCAAAGTACATGTTAGTTTGGGACAATGTCAGTTTCCATCGCTCCAACATCATCAGGCAATGGTTTGCGGCCCACAAAAGGATGCTGGTGGAGTTCCTCTCACCCTACTCAACCCCGTTGAGGAATTTTTCTCAGCATGAAGATTAAAAGTATATCATCGCCATCAGCATACACAGATGACCCTTCTGGCTACCATGGATGTAACGTGTGATGACATCACAGCTGATGCCTGCAGAGGCTGGATTAGACACTCTGAAAGATGATTTTGACGCTGTATCGCAAGAGAAGATATTTGTTGTGATGTGGATGAGAATCCGTTGCCCAAAATATAGGGAACGTCAGGAGGTGTAGGAAGACTGCACTGTAATTCCACTGCACTGCATGTACAGTTTTCCCTAAGGAGATTGTCTTATGTTCAGATTTCTACATTTGTTTGTGCTATGCAGTGCTGCCTTTTCCTGTCTGCATCGCAATGACACTGTCTGTCAATAAATTATTGTACAAACAGTAAAAGCGTTAACGTGAATCATGTGCCGTCTCTTGCAATCAAACAATCAAAACCAGAAATGCACTTACTGTTTTGCAAATGTCAAGGATGATTCGAGAAATGCTCCACTCATCACTCTCAGGTCACTCCGCTGCACACGTCTGATCACTTCTTTGTCACCCCCGACCTCACCGCTCCAGACAACGCAGATGTCTTACCGCTGGTCACTTTCCGGCGCTACCTACGGTCCCTCCCTCCTGCTTTTCCTCTGCTGTCTTGTCTGCACTCCCCCCCTCTGAGGAGCTCTCTCTTTTGAATACCAACAGTGCCACAGACACTCTGTGTTCCACGCTTACATCCTGCTTGGACAACCTATGCCCTCTTACATCTGGACCAGCCTGTGCATCCCTGTCTGCCCCCTGTTATCGGATGTACCACGTGAGCATCGCGCCAGCCTCCGGTCAGCTGAGAGAAAATGGCACAAGTCAAAAGACCATACTGACCTCTCTCTCAACCAGTCTCTCCTCTCTACTTTCTCCGTTGAGGTCACCTCTGCAAAAACTGATTATAACCACTCGAAGATCAGCAACTCTCCTGACTCTCGCACACTCTTAAAAACCTTCTCTGCTCTCCTCTGTCCGCCTGCTCCCACACCTTCATCGGAGTTAACGGCTGATGATTTTGCATCGTTCTTCGTAAAGAAAACTACCGCCATCACCAGCCAATTTTCTACACCACCATCACACGCCTTTTCTCCTCTGTCTGAAGATGATGTTTCCAAGGTCATTGGTTCCAACCACCCTACCACCTGCCCACTGGATCCCATCTCCACCCATCTCCTCCATGTTATCTCTCCAGCAGTTGTGCCTGGTCTGACCCACATCATCAACTCTTTGCTCACCACTGGGACATTTCCCACTGCGTTCAAAGAGGCCTGCATCACACCGCTACTGAAGAAACCCACTCTCAACCTTACACTGCTAGAACACTACAGGCCGGTGTAGTGTGTGAAAACGCATATCTTCCGTCAAAATCTAGATGACTGATTTTTACCTCTAATTCTTTTCTGTCTTCTTAAAAAATTTTTTTTACTTACCTCACTATTCTTAGCTTTGTATACTGTGCTAGGCTTTAATGGACTGGATTTAATTAACTTATGCATTTTGTTGCCTATATTGTTATAATTGCTTCCAATGTTTCCTCGTCTGTAAGTCGCTTTGGAAAAAAGCGTCTGCTAAATGACTAAATGTAAATTTTATGAAATGTGTAATGTCATGTGTAATGTGTAATGTGTAGTGTGTGGACTTGAAATTTTAGCATGTCTACGTAATCATGAATAAATGCTTCTTGAGACACACAGTGTTGCTTCTTTGCATGCATCAAACGAATTGTTTCTTGCTATATGCATCCATGCATCAGTTTGAGAGGGGTGGAAATGGGACACTTGGGTGAAACAAAACTGCCCCAAAAGTACCCCCACCCACTTTAAATACAGTTTTTTCTAAGTCAATTTGGTACATTTCTCAGATCCGATTTGAAATTCTCAAAACTTCTTGTTCAATCCTTACATCCTTGTGTCACTTGTGCACATCAAACAAGCATTTTCTCATTTCTTTGAACAAGTTGCAAATGCTTTGGTATATCGATGCAAATGATTATGACACAATTCTGTGCAGATTCCTACATTATCAATTGCTTATGTCATGCTGATCAAAATGCATTATAATGGGTCTCTGTTGAATAGTATAACCCCCCACGACATTTTAGCACTAGTTTTACAATATACAGTAAGTATACTTCAAGTAAACAGTGGCATTTTATTTTACTAAATTTTGTGTTTCGCATTACTATAATCTTTCCACATAGGACTGCAAGACAACTTCACTGGGTTGCAGACGGCCCCTTTTCACACCTAAACAGTCTTTTGACACTCTCTACAGGGATCTCATCCCTGAACAAGAGAGGGGCAGATTGGAGATGACCTGCCAAAGTACATGTTAGTTTGGGACAATGTCAGTTTCCATCGCTCCAACATCATCAGGCAATGGTTTGCGGCCCACAACAGGATGCTGGTGGGGTTCCTCTCACCCTACTCAACCCCGTTGAGGAATTTTTCTCAGCATGAAGATTAAAAGTATATGATCGCCAGCAGCATACACAGATGACCCTTCTGGCTGCCATGGATGTAACGTGTGATGACATCACAGCTGATGCCTGCAGAGGCTGGATTAGACACTCTGAAAGATGATTTTGACGCTGTATCGCAAGAGAAGATATTTGTTGTGATGTGGATTAGAATCCGTTGCCCAAAATATAGGGAACGTCAGGAGGTGTAGGAAGACTGCACTGTAATTCCACTGCACTGCATGTACAGTTTTCCCTAAGGAGATTGTCTTATGTTCAGATTTCTACATTTGTTTGTGCTATGCAGTGCTGTCTTTTCCTGTCTGCATCGCAATGACACTGTCTGTCAATAAATTTTTGTACAAACAGTAAAAGCGTTAACGTGAATCATGTGCCGTCTCTTGCAATCAAACAATCAAAACCAGAAATGCACTTACTGTTTTGCAAATGTCAAGGATGATTCGAGAAATGCTCCACTCATCACTCTCAGGTCACTCCGCTGCACACGTCTGATCACTTCTTTGTCACCCCCGACCTCACCGCTCCAGACAACGCAGATGTCTTACCGCTGGTCACTTTCCGGCGCTACCTACGGTCCCTCCCTCCTGCTTTTCCTCTGCTGTCTTGTCTGCACTCCCCCTCTCTGAGGAGCTCTCTCTTTTGAATACCAACAGTGCCACAGACACTCTGTGTTCCACGCTTACATCCTGCTTGGACAACCTATGCCCTCTTACATCTGGACCAGCCCGTGCATCCCTGTCTGCCCCCTGGTTATCGGATGTACCACGTGAGCATCGCTTCAGCCTCCGGTCAGCTGAGAGAAAATGGCACAAGTCAAAAGACCATACTGACCTCTCTCTCAACCAGTCTCTCCTCTCTACTTTCTCCGTTGACGTCACCTCTGCAAAAACTGATTATAACCACTCGAAGATCAGCAACTCTCCTGACTCTCGCACACTCTTAAAAACCTTCTCTGCTCTCCTCTGTCCGCCTGCTCCCACACCTTCATCGGAGTTAACGGCTGATGATTTTGCATCGTTCTTCGTAAAGAAAACTACCGCCATCAACAGCCAATTTTCTACACCACCATCACACGCATTTTCTCCTCTGTCTGAAGATGATGTTTTCAAGGTCATTGGTTCCAACCACCCTACCACCTGCCCACTGGATCCCATCTCCACCCATCTCCTCCATGTTATCTCTCCAGCAGTTGTGCCTGGTCTGACCCACATCATCAACTCTTTGCTCACCACTGGGACATTTCCCACTGCGTTCAAAGAGGCCTGCATCACACCGCTACAGAAGAAACCCACTCTCAACCTTACACTGCTAGAACACTACAGGCCGGTGTAGTGTGTGAAAACGCATATCTTCCGTCAAAATGTAGATGACTGATTTTAACCTCTAATTCTTTTCTGTCTTCTTAAAAAAAAATTTTTTTGCTTACCTCACTATTCTTAGCTTTGTATACTGTGCTAGGCTTTAATGGACTGGATTTAATTAACTTATGCATTTTGTTGCCTATATTGTTATAATTGCTTCCAATGTTTCCTCGTCTGTAAGTCGCTTTGGAAAAAAGCGTCTGCTAAATGACTAAATGTAAATTTTATGAAATGTGTAATGTCATGTGTAATGTGTAATGTGTAGTGTGTGGCCTTGAAATTTTAGCATGTCTACGTAATCATGAATACATGCTTCTTGAGACACACAGTGTTGCTTCTTTGCATGCATCAAATGAATTGTTTCTGGCTAAAATGCATCCATGCATCAGTTTGAGAGGGGTGGAAATGGGACACTTGGGTGAAACAAAACTGCCCCAAAAGTACCCCACCCACTTTAAATACAGTTTTTTCTAAGTCAATTTGGTACATTTCTCAGATCCGATTTGAAATTCTCAAAACTTCTTGTTCAATCCTTACATCCTTGTGTCAATTGTGCACATCAAACAAGCATTTTCTAATTTCTTTGAACAAGTTGCAAATGTTTTGGTATATCCATGCAAATGATTATGACACAATTCTGTGCAGATTCCTACATTATCAATTGCTTATGTCATGTTGATCAAAATGCATTATAATGGGTCTCTGTTCAATAGTATAATCCCCCACGACATTTAAGCACTAGTTTTACAATATACAGTAAGTATACTTCAAGTAAACAGTGGCATTTTATTTTACTAAATTTAGTGTTTCGCATTACTATATTCTTTCCACATAGGACTGCAAGACAACTTCACTGGGTTGCAGACGGCCACTTTTCACACCTAAACAGTCTTTTGACACTCTCTACAGGGATCTCATCCCTGAACAAGAGAGGGGGCAGATTGGAGATGACCTGCCAAAGTACATGTTAGTTTGGGACAATGTCAGTTTCCATCGCTCCAACATCATCAGGCAATGGTTTGCGTCCCACAACAGGATGCTGGTGGAGTTCCTCTCACCCTACTCAACCCCGTTGAGGAATTTTTCTCAGCATGAAGATTAAAAGTATATGATCGCCAGCAGCATACACAGATGACCCTTCTGGCTGCCATGGATGTAACGTGTGATGACATCACAGCTGATGCCTGCAGAGGCTGGATTAGACACTCTGAAAGATGATTTTCACGCTGTATCGCAAGAGAAGATATTTGTTGTGATGTGGATGAGAATCCGTTGCCCAAAATATAGGGAACGTCAGGAGGTGTAGGAAGACTGCACTGTAATTCCACTGCACTGCATGTACAGTTTTCCCTAAGGAGATTGTCTTATGTTCAGATTTCTACATTTGTTTGTGCTATGCAGTGCTGTCTTTTCCTGTCTGCATCGCAATGACACTGTCTGTCAATAAATTATTGTACAAACAGTAAAAGCGTTAACGTGAATCATGTGCCGTCTCTTGCAATCAAACAATCAAAACCAGAAATGCACTTACTGTTTTGCAAATGTCAAGGATGATTCGAGAAATGCTCCACTCATCACTCTCAGGTCACTCCGCTGCACACGTCTGATCACTTCTTTGTCACCCCCGACCTCACCGCTCCAGACAACGCAGATGTCTTACCGCTGGTCATTTTCCGGCGCTACCTACGGTCCCTCCCTCCTGCTTTTCCTCTGCTGTCTTGTCTGCACTCCCCCCCTCTGAGGAGCTCTCTCTTTTGAATACCAACAGTGCCACAGACACTCTGTGTTCCACGCTTACATCCTGCTTGGACAACCTATGCCCTCTTACATCTGGACCAGCCCGTGCATCCCTGTCTGCCCCCTGGTTATCGGATGTACCACGTGAGCATCGCGCCAGCCTCCGGTCAGCTGAGAGAAAATGGCACAAGTCAAAAGACCATACTGACCTCTCTCTCAACCAGTCTCTCCTCTCTACTTTCTCCGTTGACGTCACCTTTGCAAAAACTGATTATAACCACTCGAAGATCAGCAACTCTCCTGACTCTCGCACACTCTTAAAAACCTTCTCTGCTCTCCTCTGTCCGCCTGCTCCCACACCTTCATCGGAGTTAACGGCTGATGATTTTGCATCTTTCTTCGTAAAGAAAACTACCGCCATCAACAGCCAATTTTCTACACCACCATCACACGCATTTTCTCCTCTGTCTGAAGATGATGTTTCCAAGGTCATTGGTTCCAACCACCCTACCACCTGCCCACTGGATCCCATATCCACCCATCTCCTCCATGTTATCTCTCCAGCAGTTGTGCCTGGTCTGACCCACATCATCAACTCTTTGCTCACCACTGGGACATTTCCCACTGCGTTCAAAGAGGCCTGCATCACACCGCTACAGAAGAAACCCACTCTCAACCTTACACTGCTAGAACACTACAGGCCGGTGTAGTGTGTGAAAACGCATATCTTCCGTCAAAATGTAGATGACTGATTTTAACCTCTAATTCTTTTCTGTCTTCTTAAAAAAAATTTTTTTTGCTTACCTCACTATTCTTAGCTTTGTATACTGTGCTAGGCTTTAATGGACTGGATTTAATTAACTTATGCATTTTGTTGCCTATATTGTTATAATTGCTTCCAATGTTTCCTCGTCTGTAAGTCGCTTTGGAAAAAAGCGTCTGCTAAATGACTAAATGTAAATTTTATGAAATGTGTAATGTCATGTGTAATGTGTAATGTGTAGTGTGTGGCCTTGAAATTTTAGCATGTCTACGTAATCATGAATAAATGCTTCTTGAGACACACAGTGTTGCTTCTTTGCATGCATCAAACGAATTGTTTCTGGCTATATGCATCCATGCATCAGTTTGAGAGGGGTGGAAATGGGACACTTGGGTGAAACAAAACTGCCCCAAAAGTACCCCACCCACTTTAAATACAGTTTTATCTAAGTCAATTTGGTACATTTCTCAGATCCGATTTGAAATTCTCAAAACTTCTTGTTCAATCCTTACATCCTTGTGTCACTTGTGCACATCAAACAAGCATTTTCTCATTTATTTGAACAAGTTGCAAATGCTTTGGTATATCCATGCAAATGATTATTACACAATTCTGTGCAGATTCCTACATTATCAATTGCTTATGTCATGTTGATCAAAATGCATTATAATGAGTCTCTGTTGAATATTATAACCCCCCACGACATTTAAGCACTAGTTTTACAATATACAGTAAGTATACTTCAAGTAAACAGTGGCATTTTATTTTACTAAATTTAGTGTTTCGCATTACTATATTCTTTCCACATAGGACTGCAAGACAACTTCACTGGGTTCCAGACGGCCCCTTTTCACACCTAAACAGTCTTTTGACACTCTCTAAAGGGATCTCATCCCTGAACAAGAGAGGGGGCAGATTGGAGAGGACCTGCCAAAGTACATGTTAGTTTGGGACAATGTCAGTTTCCATCGCTCCAACATCATCAGGCAATGGTTTGCGGCCCACAACAGGATGCTGGTGGAGTTCCTCTCACCCTACTCAACCCCGTTGAGGAATTTTTCTCAGCATGAAGATTAAAAGTATATGATCGCCAGCAGCATACACAGATGACCCTTCTGGCTGCCATGGATGTAATGTGTGATGACATCACAGCTGATGCCTGCAGAGGCTGGATTAGACATTCTGAAAAATGATTTTCACGCTGTATCGCAAGAGAAGATATTTGTTGTGATGTGGATTAGAATCCGTTGCCCAAAATATAGGGAACGTCAGGAGGTGTAGGAAGACTGCACTGTAATTCCACTGCACTGCATGTACAGTTTTCCCTAAGGAGATTGTCTTATGTTCAGATTTCTACATTTGTTTGTGCTATGCAGTGCTGTCTTTTCCTGTCTGCATCGCAATGACACTGTCTGTCAATAAATTATTGTACAAACAGTAAAAGCGTTAACGTGAATCATGTGCCGTCTCTTGCAATCAAACAATCAAAACCAGAAATGCACTTACTGTTTTGCAAATGTCAAGGATGATTCGAGAAATGCTCCACTCATCACTTTCAGGTCAGTCGGCTGCACACGTCTGATCACTTCTTTGTCACCCCCGACCTCACCGCTCCAGACAACGCAGATGTCTTACCGCTGGTCACTTTCCGGCGC
The DNA here is from genome assembly GCF_947034865.1 of Barbatula barbatula. Taxonomy (NCBI): domain Eukaryota; kingdom Metazoa; phylum Chordata; class Actinopteri; order Cypriniformes; family Nemacheilidae; genus Barbatula; species Barbatula barbatula. The sequence goes on from NC_136784.1 coordinate 14,244,921, forward strand.
TACCTACGGTCCCTCCCTCCTGCTTTTCCTCTGATGTCTTGTCTGCACTCCCCCCCTCTGAGGAGCTCTCTCTTTTGAATACCAACAGTGCCACAGACACTCTGTGTTCCACGCTTACATCCTGCTTGGACAACCTATGCCCTCTTACATCTGGACCAGCTCGTGCATCCCTGTCTGCCCCCTGGTTATCGGATGTACCAATTCAATTCAATTCAATTTTATTTATATAGCGCTTTTCACAATTTGCATTGTTCCAAAGCAGCTTTACAGGGGAAAAACGAAAAACCCAAGAAAGGGTAAAACACGCTACATGGTGTTTTATAATAATCCAATTATTCTAGTAAATAATATCTATGTAAATCTGATTTATTTAGCATATTTGCATTAATTGAATGCTTGGCTGAAAAGATGCGTTTTTAATCTAGATTTAAATTGGGCGAGTGTGTCTGATCCTCGAATAGTTTCGGGAAGGCTATTCCAGAGTTTAGGTGCTACGTATGAGAAAGCTCGACCCCCTTTGGAGGATTTAGTTATTCTGGGTATTATCAAAAGTCCCGCGTTTTGAGATCTTAAAGAGCGTGATGGGTTGTAGTGTGATAGAAGCTCTGTTAGGTAGGTAGGGGCTAAACCCTTTAGGGCTTTATAAGTGATTAAAAGAACTTTAAAGTCAATACGATACTTAATGGGTAGCCAGTGAAGGGTTGATAAAATTGGGGTTATGTGATCGTATTTTCTGGACCTGGTTAGGACTCTGGCAGCTGCGTTCTGAACTAACTGTAGTTTGTTTATTGATGATGCAGGACAGCCACTGAGTAGCGCATTACAGTAGTCAAGTCTTGAGGTTATAAATGCATGAATAAGCTTCTCCGCGTCAGCAACACACAGAATATTTCATAACTTGGCCACATTTCTTGGGTGAAAAAAGGCTGTTTTTGTGACATTTGAGATGTGATTTTGAAATGACAGGTTGCTGTCTAATATAACGCCTAGATCTTTTACTGTATTTGTTGGAGTAACAGTACATCCTTCAATTTGCAGTTTATAATCAGAAATATTTGGTTTGCGTGTCTTTGGTCCGATAAGTAATATTTCTGTTTCATTTGAATTTAAAAGAAGGAAATTACGGGTCATCCAGTGTTTTATATCTTCAATGCACTCTGCCAATTTGGATAGCTTGGAGGAATCATCTGGTCTTGATGAGATATATAGCTGAGTATCATCTGCGTAGCAATGGAAGCTAATTCCATGTTTTTTAATAATGTTTCCGAGGGGCAGCATGTATATGGAGAACAGAACGGGTCCCAGAACCGATCCCTGAGGTAATCCATAATTTACTTGCGTTAGATTTGATGATTCCCCATTTAAATGGACAAATTGATGTCTGTCTGACAAGTAAGATGTTTATTTGTTAATTTAGCGACTGTGCTAAATAAAAACCTTGGATTGTTTTTGTTGGTTTCTATGAGGTTACGAAGGTGCTCAGCCTTTGCTGCTTTTAGTGCCTTTTTATAACAATTTGCACTCTCTTTCCACGCCATTTTAAAGACTTCTAATTGCGATTTTTTCCATTTGCGCTCTAGTTTGCGAGTTTCTCTTTTTAGGGCCCAAGTGGTGCTATTGTACCATGGTGCAATATTTTTCTCAGTAATCTTTTATGACTTTGTAGGTGCGACTGCTTCTAATGTATTAGAGAAAATAGTGCCCAATTTCCTGGTCATGACATCGAGCGATTCTTTATTGGTATGGTTATTAAAGGAGTCAGATCTGGCAAGATCTTTGTGAAACTATCTTTAGTAGCGGAGGTGATTGTTCTACCCTGTCGATAACGAGTTAAAGGGCTGATTTCAGACGTGCACAAAGTACCCGTTATAAGATAGTGATCGGTGACATCTTCGCTTTGAGGCGTAATATCTATATTGGTTAGATCGGCTCCGTGAGATATAATCAGGTCTAGTGTATGATTAAATCGATGAATGGGTCCTTTAATGTGTTGTATTACCCCAAAAGATTGTAGTAGTTCTGTAAACGCCAGTGCTAATGCATCGTTAGCACTATCTACGTGGATATTAAAATCTCCGACAATTAGTATTTTATCAGCGTTAACCAATAGATCCGATAGTAAGTCCGCGAACTCTTTCAGAAATTCAGTATAGGGACCAGGTGGTCTATACACCGTAGCCAATGCAAAAGAAAGCAATGGTTTTTTACTTTTGTTAGGAATAATTATGTTCAACGCAAGCACTTCAAATGATTTAAATTTATGCTTTATTCTCTGAGTTACATTAAGAAAGTTTCTAAATATTGTAGCTACGCCGCCACCCCGACCAACCGGACGTGGCTCATGCATATAACAGTAACTTGGTGGGGTTCACTCATTTAGACCGAAATAATCATTTGGTTTAAGCCAGGTCTCGGTAAGACAGAGTATATCAAAACTGTTGTCCGTGATCATTTCATTTACAATAACTGCCTTTGAATTTAGTGATCTAATATTAAGTAGGCCGAACTTTATAAATACCACGTGAGCATCGCGCCAGCCTCCGGTCAGCTGAGAGAAAATGGCACAAGTCAAAAGACCATACTGACCTCTCTCTCAACCAGTCTCTCCTCTCTACTTTCTCCGTTGACGTCACCTCTGCAAAAACTGATTATAACCACTCGAAGATCAGCAACTCTCCTGACTCTCGCACACTCTTAAAAACCTTCTCTGCTCTCCTCTGTCCGCCTGCTCCCACACCTTCATCGGAGTTAACGGCTGATGATTTTGCATCGTTCTTCGTAAATAAAACTACCGCCATCAACAGCCAATTTTCTACACCACCATCACCCGCCTTTTCTCCTATGTCTGAAGATGATGTTTCCAAGGTCATTGGTTCCAACCACCCTACCACCTGCCCACTGGATCCCATCTCCACCCATCTCCTCCATGTTATCTCTCCAGCAGTTGTGCCTGGTCTGACCCACATCATCAACTATTTGCTCACCACTGGGACATTTCCCACTGTGTTCAAAGAGGCCTGCATCACACCGCTACTGAAGAAACCCACTCTCAACCTTACACTCCTAGAACACTACAGGCCGGTGTAGTGTGTGAAAACGCATATCTTCCGTCAAAATGTAGATGACTGATTTTAACCTCTAATTCTTTTCTGTCTTCTTAAAAAAATTTTTTTTACTTACCTCACTATTCTTAGATTTGTATACTGTGCTAGGCTTTAATGGACTGGATTTAATTAACTTATGCATTTTGTTGCCTATATTGTTATAATTGCTTCCAATGTTTCCTCCTCTGTAAGTCGCTTTGGAAAAAAGCGTCTGCTAAATGACTAAATGTAAATTTTATGAAATGTGTAATGTCATTTGTAATGTGTAGTGTGTGGCCTTGAAATTTTAGCATGTCTACGTAATCAGGAATAAATGCTTCTTGAACCACACAGTGTTGCTTCTTTGCATGCATCAAACGAATTGTTTCTGGCTATATGCATCCATGCATCAGTTTGAGAGGGGTGGAAATGGGACACTTGGGTGAAACAAAACTGCCCCAAAAGTACCCCCACCCACTTTAAATACAGTTTTTTCTAAGTCAATTTGGTACATTTCTCAGATCCGATTTGAAATTCTCAAAACTTCTTGTTCAAGCCTTACATCCTTGTGTCACTTGTGCACATCAAACAAGCATTTTCTCATTTCTTTGAACAAGTTGCAAATGCTTTGGTATATCCATGCAAATGATTATGACACAATTCTGTGCAGATTCCTACATTATCATTTGCTTATGTCATGTTGATCAAAATGCATTATAATGGGTCTCTGTTGAATAGTATAACCCCCCACGACATTTAAGCACTAGTTTTACAATATACAGTAAGTATACTTCAAGTAAACAGTGGCATTTTATTTTACTCAATTTAGTGTTTCGCATTACTATATTCTTTCCACATAGGACTGCAAGACAACTTCACTGGGTTGCAGACGGCCCCTTTTCACACCTAAACAGTCTTTTGACACTCTCTACAGGGATCTCATCCCTGAACAAGAGAGGGGGCAGATTGGAGATGACCTGCCAAAGTACATGTTAGTTTGGGACAATGTCAGTTTCCATCGCTCCAACATCATCAGGCAATGGTTTGCGGCCCACAACAGGATGCTGGTGGAGTTCCTCTCACCCTACTCAACCCCGTTGAGGAATTTTTCTCAGCATGAAGAGTAAAAGTATATGATCGCCAGCAGCATAAACAGATGACCCTTCTGGCTGCAATGGATATAACGTGTGATGACATCACAGCTGATGCCTGCAGAGGCTGGATTAGACACTCTGAAAGATGATTTTCACGCTGTATCGCAAAAGAAGATATTTGTTGTGATGTGGATGAGAATCCGTTGCCCAAAATATAGGGAACGTCAGGAGGTGTAGGAAGACTGCACTGTAATTCCACTGCACTGCATGTACAGTTTTCCCTAACGAGATTGTCTTATGTTCAGATTTCTACATTTGTTTGTGCTATGCAGTGCTGTCTTTTCCTGTCTGCATCGCAATGACACTGTCTGTCAATAAATTATTGTACAAACAGTAAAAGCGTTAACGTGAATCATGTGCCGTCTCTTGCAATCAAACAATCAAAACCAGAAATGCACTTACTGTTTTGCAAATGTCAAGGATGATTCGAGAAATGCTCCACTCATCACTCTCAGGTCACTTTGCTGCACACGTCTGATCACTTCTTTGTCACCCCCGACCTCACCGCTCCAGACAACGCAGATGTCTTACCGCTGGTCACTTTCCGGCGCTACCTACGGTCCCTCCCTCCTGCTTTTCCTCTGCTGTCTTGTCTGCACTCCCCCCCTCTGAGGAGCTCTCTCTTTTGAATACCAACAGTGCCAAGACACTCTGTGTTCCACGCTTACATCCTGCTTGGACAACCTATGCCCTCTTACATCTGGACCAGCCCGTGCATCCCTGTCTGCCCCCTGGTTATTGGATGTACCACGTGAGCATCACGCCAGCCTCCGGTCAGCTGAGAGAAAATGGCACAAGTCAAAAGACCATACTGACCTCTCCCTCAACCAGTCTCTCCTCTCTACTTTCTCCGTTGACGTCACCTCTGCAAAAACTGATTATAACCACTCGAAGATCAGCAACTCTCCTGACTCTCGCACACTCTTAAAAACCTTCTCTGCTCTCCTCTGTCCGCCTGCTCCCACACCTTCATCGGAGTTAACGGCTGATGATTTTGCATCGTTCTTCGTAAAGAAAACTACCGCCATCAACAGCCAATTTTCTACACCACCATCACCCGCCTTTTCTCCTCTGTCTGAAGATGATGTTTCCAAGGTCATTGGTTCCAACCACCCTACCACCTGCCCACTGGATCCCATCTCCTCCATGTTATCTCTCCAGCAGTTGTGCCTGGTCTGACCCACATCATCAACTATTTGCTCACCACTGGGACATTTCCCACTGCGTTCAAAGAGGCCTGCATCACACCGCTACTGAAGAAACCCACTCTCAACCTTACACTGCTAGAACACTACAGGCCGGTGTAGTGTGTGAAAACGCATATCTTCCGTCAAAATGTAGATGACTGATTTTAACCTCTAATTCTTTTCGGTCTTCTTAAAAAATTTTTTTTTACTTACCTCACTATTCTTAGCTTTGTATACTGTGCTAGGCTTTAATGGACTGGATTTAATTAACTTATGCATTTTGTTGCCTATATTGTTATAATTGCTTCCAATGTTTCCTCGTCTGTAAGTCGCTTTGGAAAAAAGCGTCTGCTAAATGACTAAATGTAAATTTTGTGAAATGTGTAATGTCATGTGTAATGTGTAATGTGTAGTGTGTGGCCTTGAAATTTAAGCTTGTCTACGTAATCATGAATAAATGCTTCTTGAGACACACAGTGATGCTTCTTTGCATGCATCAAACGAATTGTTTCTGGCTATATGCATCCATGCATCAGTTTGAGAGGGGTGGAAATGGGACACTTGGGTGAAACAAAACTGCCCCAAAAGTACCCCCACCCACTTTAAATACAGTTTTTTCTAAGTCAATTTGGTACATTTCTCAGATCCGATTTGAAATTCTCAAAACTTCTTGTTCAATCCTTACATCCTTGTGTCACTTGTGCACATCAAACAAGCATTTTCTCATTTCTTTGAACAAGTAGCAAATGCTTTGGTATATCCATGCAAATGATTATGACACAATTCTGTGCAGATTCCTACATTATCAATTGCTTATGTCATGTTGATCAAAATGCATTATAATGGGTCTCTGTTGAATAGTATAACCCCCCACGACATTTAAGCACTAGTTTTACAATATACAGTAAGTATACTTCAAGTAAACAGTGGCATTTTATTTTACTCAATTTAGTGTTTCGCAATACTACATTCTTTCCACATAGGACTGCAAGACAACTTCACTGGGTTGCAGACGGCCCCTTTTCACACCTAAACAGTCTTTTGACACTCTCTACAGGGATCTCATCCCTGAACAAGAGAGGGGGCGGATTGGAGATGACCTGCCAAAGTACATGTTAGTTTGGGACAATGTCAGTTTCCATCGCTCCAACATCATCAGGCAATGGTTTGCGGCCCACAACAGGATGCTGGTGGAGTTCCTCTCACCCTACTCAACCCCGTTGAGGAATTTTTCTCAGCATGAAGATTAAAAGTATATGATCGCCAGCAGCATACACAGATAACCCTTCTGGCTGCCATGGATGTAACGTGTGATGACATCACAGCTGATGCTTGCAGAGGCTGGATTAGACACTCCGAAAGATGATTTTCACGCTGTATCGTAAGAGAAGATATTTGTTGTGATGTGGATGAGAATCTGTTGCCCAAAATATAGGGAACGTCAGGAGGTGTAGGAAGACTGCACTGTAATTCCACTGCACTGCATGTACAGTTTTCCCTAAGGAGATTGTCTTATGTTCAGATTTCTACATTTGTTTGTGCTATGCAGTGCTGTCTTTTCCTGTCTGCATCGCAATGACACTGTCTGTCAATAAATTATTGTACAAACAGTAAAAGCGTTAACGTGAATCATGTGCCGTCTCTTGCAATCAAACAATCAAAACCAGAAATGCACTTACTGTTTTGCAAATGTCAAGGATGATTCGAGAAATGCTCCACTCATCACTCTCAGGTCACTCCGCTGCACACGTCTGATCACTTCTTTGTCACCCCCGACCTCACCACTCCAGACAACGCAGATGTCCTACCGCTGGTCACTTTCCGGCGCTACCTACGGTCCCTCCCTCCTGCTTTTCCTCTGCTGTCTTGTCTGCACTCCCCCCCTCTGAGGAGCTCTCTCTTTTGAATACCAACAGTGCCACAGACACTCTGTGTTCCACGCTTACATCCTGCTTGGACAACCTATGCCCTCCTACATCTGGACCAGCCCGTGCATCCCTGTCTGCCCCCTGGTTATCGGATGTACCACGTGAGCATCGCGCCAGCCTCCGGTCAGCTGAGAGAAAATGGCACAAGTCAAAAGATCATACTGACCTCTCTCTCAACCAGTCTCTCCTCTCTACTTTCTCCGTTGACGTCACCTCTGCAAAAACTGATTATAACCACTCGAAGATCAGCAACTCTCCTGACTCTCGCACACTCTTAAAAACCTTCTCTGCGCTCCTATGTCCGCCTGCTCCCACACCTTCATCGGAGTTAATGGCTGATGATTTTGCATCGTTCTTCGTAAAGAAAACTACCGCCATCAACAGCCAATTTTCTACAACACCAGCACCCGCCTTTTCTCCTCTGTCTGAAGATGATGTTTCCAAGGTCATTGGTTCCAACCACCCTACCACCTGCCCACTGGATCCCATCTCCACCCATCTCCTCCATGTTTTCTCTCCAGCAGTTGTGCCTGGTCTGACCCACATCATCAACTCTTTGCTCACCACTGGGACATTTCCCACTGCGTTCAAAGAGGCCTGCATCACACCGCTACTGAAGAAACCCATTCTCAACCTTACACTGCTAGAACACTACAGGCCGGTGTAGTGTGTGAAAACGCATATCTTCCGTCAAAATGTAGATGACTGATTTTAACCTCTAATTCTTTTCTGTCTTCTTAAAACAATTTTTTTTACTTACCTCACTATTCTTAGCTTTGTATACTGTGCTAGGCTTTAATGGACTGGATTTAATTAACTTATGCATTTTGTTGCCTATATTGTTATAATTGCTTCCAATGTTTCCTCGTCTGTAAGTCGCTTTGGAAAAAAGCGTCTGCTAAATGACTAAATGTAAATTTTATGAAATGTGTAATGTCATGTGTAATGTGTAATGTGTAGTGTGTGGCCTTGAAATTTTAGCATGTCTACGTAATCATGAATAAATGGTTCTTGAGACACACAGTGTTGCTTCTTTGCATGCATCAAACGAATTGTTTCTGGCTATATGCATCCATGCATCAGTTTGAGAGGGGTGGAAATGGGACACTTGGGTGAAACAAAACTGCCCCAAAAGTACCCCCACCCACTTTAAATACAGTTTTTTCTAAGTCAATTTGGTGCATTTCTCAGATCCGATTTGAAATTCTCAAAACTTCTTGTTCAAGCCTTACATCCTTGTGTCACTTGTGCACATCAAACAAGCATTTTCTCATTTCTTTGAACAAGTTGCAAATGCTTTGGTATATCCATGCAAATGATTATGACACAATTCTGTGCAGATTCCTACATTATCATTTGCTTATGTCATGTTGATCAAAATGCATTATAATGGGTCTCTGTTGAATAGTATAATCCCCCACGACATTTAAGCACTAGTTTTACATTATACAGTAAGTATACTTCAAGTAAACAGTGGCATTTTATTTTACTCAATTTAGTGTTTCGCATTACTATATTCTTTCCACATAGGACTGCAAGACAACTTCACTGGGTTGCAGACGGCCCCTTTTCACACCTAAACAGTCTTTTGACACTCTCTACAGGGATCTCATCCCTGAACAAGAGAGGGGGCAGATTGGAGATGACCTGCCAAAGTACATGTTAGTTTGGGACAATGTCAGTTTCCATCGCTCCAACATCATCAGGCAATGGTTTGCGGCCCACAACAGGATGCTGGTGGGGTTCCTCTCACCCTACTCAACCCCGTTGAGGAATTTTTCTCAGCATGAAGATTAAAAGTATATGATCGCCAGCAGCATACACAGATGACCTTTTTGGCTGCCATGGATGTAACGTGTGATGACATCACAGCTGATGCCTGCAGAGGCTGGATGAGACACTCTGAAAGATGATTTTCACGCTGTATCGCAAGAGAAGATATTTGTTGTGATGTGGATGAGAATCCGTTGCCCAAAATATAGGGAACGTCAGGAGGTGTAGGAAGACTGCACTGTAATTCCACTGCACTGCATGTACAGTTTTCCCTAAGGAGATTGTCTTATGTTCAGATTTCTACATTTGTTTGTGCTATGCAGTGCTGTCTTTTCCTGTCTGCATCGCAATGACACTGTCTGTCAATAAATTATTGTACAAACAGTAAAAGCGTTAACGTGAATCATGTGCCGTCTCTTGCAATCAAACAATCAAAACCAGAAATGCACTTACTGTTTTGCAAATGTCAAGGATGATTCGAGAAATGCTCCACTCATCACTCTCAGGTCACTCCGCTGCACACGTCTGATCACTTCTTTGTCACCCCCGACCTCACCGCTCCAGACAACGCAGATGTCTTACCGCTGGTCACTTTCCGGTGCTACCTACGGTCCCTCCCTCCTGCTTTTCCTCTGCTGTCTTGTCTGCACTCCCCCCCTCTGAGGAGCTCTCTCTTTTGAATACCAACAGTGCCACAGACACTCTGTGTTCCACGCTTACATCCTGCTTGGACAACCTATGCCCTCTTACATCTGGACCAGCCCGTGCATCCCTGTCTGCCCCCTGGTTATCGGATGTACCACGTGAGCATCGCGCCAGCCTCCGTTCAGCTGAGAGAAAATGGCACAAGTCAAAAGACCATACTGACCTCTCTCTCAACCAGTCTCTCCTCTCTACTTTCTCCGTTGACGTCACCTCTGCAAAAACTGATTATAACTACTCGAAGATCAGCAACTCTCCTGACTCTCGCACACTCTTAAAAACCTTCTCTGCTCTCCTCTGTCCGCCTGCTCCCACACCTTCATCGGAGTTAACGGCTGATGATTTTGCATAGTTCTTCGTAAAGAAAACTACCGCCATCAACAGCCAATTTTCTACACCACCATCACCCGGCTTTTCTCCTCTGTCTGAAGATGATGTTTCCAAGGTCATTGGTTCCAACCACCCTACCACCTGCCCACTGGATCCCATCTCCACCCATCTCCTCCATGTTATCTCTCCAGCAGTTGTGCCTGGTCTGACCCACATCATCAACTCTTTGCTCACCACTGGGACATTTCCCACTGCGTTCAAACAGGCCTGCATCACACCGCTACTGAAGAAACCCACTCTCAACCTTACACTGCTAGAACACTACAGGCCGGTGTAGTGTGTGAAAACGCATATCTTCCGTCAAAATGTAGATGACTGATTTTAACCTCTAATTATTTTCTGTCTTCTTAAAAAAATTTTTTTTACTTACCTCACTATTCTTAGCTTTGTATACTGTGCTAGGCTTTAATGGACTGGATTTAATTAACTTATGCATTTTGTTGCCTATATTGTTATAATTGCTTCCAATGTTTCCTCGTCTGTAAGTCGCTTTGGAAAAAAGCGTCTGCTAAATGACTAAATGTAAATTTTATGAAATGTGTAATGTCATGTGTAATGTGTAATGTGTAGTGTGTGGCCTTGAAATTTTAGCATGTCTACGTAATCATGAATAAATGGTTCTTGAGACACACAGTGTTGCTTCTTTGCATGCATCAAACGAATTGTTTCTGGCTATATGCATCCATGCATCAGTTTGAGAGGGGTGGAAATGGGACACTTGGGTGAAACAAAACTGCTCCAAAAGTACCCCCACCCACTTTAAATACATTTTTTTCTAAGTCAATTTGGTACATTTCTCAGATCCGATTTGAAATTCTCAAAACTTCTTGTTCAAGCCTTACATCGTTGTGTCACTTGTGCACATCAAACAAGCTTTTTCTCATTTCTTTGAACAAGTTGCAAATGTTTTGGTATATCCATGCAAATGATTATGACACAATTCTGTGCAGATTCCTACATTATCAATTGCTTATGTCAAGTTGATCAAAATGCATTATAATGGGTCTCTGTTGAATAGTATAATCTCCTACGACATTTAAGCACTAGTTTTACAATATACAGTAAGTATACTTCAAGTAAACAGTGGCATTTTATTTTACTCAATTTAGTGTTTCGCATTACTATATTCTTTCCACATAGGACTGCAAGACAACTTCACTGGGTTGCAGACGGCCACTTTTCACACCTAAACAGTCTTTTGACACTCTCTACAGGGATCTCATCCCTGAACAAGAGAGGGGGCAGATTGGAGATGACCTGCCAAAGGACATGTTAATTTGGGACAATGTCAGTTTCCATCGCTCCAACATCATCAGGCAATGGTTTGCTGCCCACAACAGGATGCTGGTGGAGTTCCTCTCACCCTACTCAACCCCGTTGAGGAATCTTTCTCAGCATGAAGATTAAAAGTATATGATCGCCAGCAGCATACACAGATGACCCTTCTGGCTGCCATGGATGTAACGTGTGATGACATCACATCTGATGCCTGCAGAGGCTGGATTAGACATTCTGAAAGATGATTTTCACGCTGTATCGCAAGAGAAGATATTTGTTGTGATGTTGATGAGAATCCGTTGCCCAAAATATAGGGAACGTCAGGAGGTGTAGGAAGAATGCACTGTAATTCCACTGCACTGCATGTACAGTTTTCCCTAAGGAGATTGTCTTATGTTCAGATTTCTACATTTGTTTGTGCTATGCAGTGCTGTCTTTTCCTGTCTGCATCGCAATGACACTGTCTGTCAATAAATTATTGTACAAACAGTAAAAGCGTTAACGTGAATCATGTGCCGTCTCTTGCAATCAAACAATCAAAACCAGAAATGCACTTACTGTTTTGCAAATGTCAAGGATGATTCGAGAAATGCTCCACTCGTCACTCTCAGGTCACTCCGCTGCACACGTCTGATCACTTCTTTGACACCCCCGACCTCACCGCTCCAGACAACGCAGATGTCTTACCGCTGGTCACTTTCCGGCGCTACCTACGGTCCCTCCCTCCTGCTTTTCCTCTGCTATCTTGTCTGCACTCCCCCCCTCTGAGGAGCTCTCTCTTTTGAATACCAACAGTGCCACAGACACTCTGTGTTCCACGCTTACATCCTGCTTGGACAACCTATGCCCTCTTACATCTGGACCAGCCTGTGCATCCCTGTCTGCCCCCTGGTTATCGGATGTACCACGTGAGCATCGCGCCAGCCTCCGGACAGCTGAGAGAAAATGGCACAAGTCAAAAGACCATACTGACCTCTCTCTCAACCAGTCTCTCCTCTCTACTTTCTCCGTTGACGTCACCTCTTCAAAAACTGATTATAACCACTCGAAGATCAGCAACTCTCCTTACTCTCGCACACTCTTAAAAACCTTCTCTGCTCTCCTCTGTCCGCCTGCTCCCACACCTTCATCGGAGTTAACGGCTGATGATTTTGCATCGTTCTTCGTAAAGAAAACTACCACCATCAACAGCAAATTTTCTACAACACCATCACCCGCCTTTTCTCCTCTGTCTGAAGATGATGTTTCCAAGGTCAATGGTTCCAACCACCCTACCACCTGCCCACTGGATCCCATCTCCACCCATCTCCTCCATGTTATCTCTCCAGCAGTTGTGCCTGGTCTGACCCACATCATCAACTCTTTGCTCACCACGGGGACATTTCCCACTGCGTTCAAAGAGGCCTGCATCACACCGCTACTGAAGAAACCCATTCTCAACCTTACACTGCTAGAACACTACAGGCCGGTGTAGTGTGTGAAAACGCATATCTTCCGTCAAAATGTAGATGACTGATTTTAACCTCTAATTCTTTTCTGTCTTCTTAAAAAAATTTTTTTTTGCTTACCTCACTATTCTTAGCTTTGTATACTGTGCTAGGCTTTAATGGACTGGATTTAATTAACTTATGCATTTTGTTGCCTATATTGTTATAATTGCTTCCAATGTTTCCTCGTCTGTAAGTCGCTTTGGAAAAAAGCGTCTGCTAAATGACTAAATGTAAATTTTATGAAATGTGTAATGTCATGTGTAATGTGTAATGTGTAGTGTGTGGCCTTGAAATTTTAGCATGTCTACGTAATCATGAATAAATGCTTCTTGAGACACACAGTGTTGCTTCTTTGCATGCATCAAACGAATTGTTTCTGGCTATATGCATCCATGCATCAGTTTGAGAGGGGTGGAAATGGGACACTTGGGTGAAACAAAACTGCCCCAAAAGTACCCCCACCCACTTTAAATACAGTTTTTTCTAAGTCAATTTGGTACATTTCTCAGATCCGATTTGAAATTCTCAAAACTTCTTGTTCAATCCTTACATCCTTGTGTCACTTGTGCACATCAAACAAGCATTTTCTCATTTCTTTGAACAAGTTGCAAATGTTTTGGTATATCCATGCAAATGATTATGACACAATTCTGTGCAGATTCCTACATTATCAATTGCTTATGTCATGTTGATCAAAATGCATTATAATGGGTCTCTGTTCAATAGTATAATCCCCCACGACATTTAAGCACTAGTTTTACAATATACAGTAAGTATACTTCAAGTAAACAGTGGCATTTTATTTTACTCAATTTAGTGTTTCGCATTACTATATTCTTTCCACATAGGACTGCAAGACAACTTCACTGGGTTGCAGACGGCCACTTTTCACACCTAAACAGTCTTTTGACACTCTCTACCGGGATCTCATCCCTGAACAAGAGAGGGGGCAGATTGGAGATGACCTGCCAAAGTACATGTTAGTTTGGGACAATGTCAGTTTCCATCGCTCCAACATCATCAGGCAATGGTTTGCTGCCCACAACAGGATGCTGGTGGAGTTCCTCTCACCCTACTCAACCCCGTTGAGGAATTTTTCTCAGCATGAAGATTAAAAGTATATGATCGCCAGCAGCATACACAGATGACCCTTCTGGCTGCCATGGATGTAACGTGTGATGACATCACAGCTGATGCCTGCAGAGGCTGGATTAGACACTCTGAAAGATGATTTTCACGCTGTATCGCAAGAGAAGATATTTGTTGTGATGTGGATGAGAATCCGTTGCCCAAAATATAGGGAACGTCAGGAGGTGTAGGAAGACTGCATTGTAATTCCACTGCACTGCATGTACAGTTTTCCCTAAGGAGATTGTCTTACGTTCAGATTTCTACATTTGTTTGTGCTATGCAGTGCTGTCTTTTCCTGTCTGCATCGCAATGACACTGTCTGTCAATAAATTATTGTACAAACAGTAAAAGTGTTAACGTGAATCATGTGCCGTCTCTTGCAATCAAACAATCAAAACCAGAAATGCACTTACTGTTTTGCAAATGTCAAGGATGATTCGAGAAATGCTCCACTCATCACTCTCAGGTCACTCCGCTGCACACGTCAGATCACTTCTTTGTCACCCCCGACCTCACCGCTCCAGACAACGCAGATGACTTACCGCTGGTCACTTTCCGGCGCTACCTACGGTCCCTCCCTCCTGCTTTTCCTCTGCTGTCTTGTCTGCACTCCCCCCCTCTGAGGAGCTCTCTCTTTTGAATACCAACAGTGCCACAGACACTCTGTGTTCCACGCTTACATCCTGCTTGGACAACCTATGCCCTCTTACATCTGGACCAGCCCGTGCATCCCTGTCTGCCCCATGGTTATCGGATGTACCACGTGAGCATCGCGCCAGCCTCCGGACAGCTGAGAGAAAATGGCACAAGTCAAAAGACAATACTGACCTCTCTCTCAACCAGTCTCTCCTCTCTACTTTCTCCGTTGACGTCACCTCTGCAAAAACTGATTATAACCACTCGAAGATCAGCAACTCTCCTGACTCTCGCACACTCTTAAAAACCTTCTCTGCTCTCCTCTGTCCGCCTGCTCCCACACCTTCATCGGAGTTAACGGCTGATGATTTTGCATCGTTCTTCGTAAAGAAAACTACCGCCATCAACAGCCAATTTTCTACACCACCATCACCCGCCTTTTCTCCTTTGTCTGAAGATGATGTTTCCAAGGTCATTGGTTCCAACCACCCTACCACCTGCCCACTGGATCCCATCTCCACCCATCTCCTCCATGTTATCTCTCCAGCAGTTGTGCCTGGTCTGACCCACATCATCAACTATTTGCTCACCACTGGGACATTTCCCACTGCGTTTAAAGAGGCCTGCATCACACCGCTACTGAAGAAACCCACTCTCAACCTTACACTGCTAGAACACTACATGCCGGTGTAGTGTGTGAAAACGCATATCTTCCGTCAAAATGTAGATGACTGATTTTAACCTCTAATTCTTTTCTGTCTTCTTGAATTTTTTTTTTTTACTTACCTCACTATTCTTAGCTTTGTATACTGTGCTAGGCTTTAATGGACTGGATTTAATTAACTTATGCATTTTGTTGCCTATATTGTTATAATTGCTTCCAATGTTTCCTCGTCTGTAAGTCGCTTTGGAAAAAAGCGTCTGCTAAATGACTAAATGTAAATTTTATGAAATGTGTAATGTCATGTGTAATGTGTAGTGTGTGGCCTTGAAATTTTAGCATGTCTACGTAATCATGAATAAATGGTTCTTGAGACACACAGTGTTGCTTCTTTGCATGCATCAAACGAATTGTTTCTGGCTATATGCATCCATGCATCAGTTTGAGAGGGGTGGAAATGGGACACTTGGGTGAAACAAAACTGCCCCAAAAGTACCCCCACCCACTTTAAATACAGTTTTTTCTAAGTCAATTTGGTACATTTCTCAGATCCGATTTGAAATTCTCAAAACTTCTTGTTCAAGCCTTACATCCTTGTGTCACTTGTGCACATCAAACAAGCATTTTCTCATTTCTTTGAACAAGTTGCAAATGCTTTGGTATATCCATGCAAATGATTATGACACAATTCTGTGCAGATTCCTACATTATCATTTGCTTATGTCATGTTGATCAAAATGCAATATAATGGGTCTCTGTTGAATAGTATAATCCCCCACGACATTTAAGCACTAGTTTTACATTATACAGTAAGTATACTTCAAGTAAACAGTGGCATTTTATTTTACTCAATTTAGTGTTTCGCATTACTATATTCTTTCCACATAGGACTGCAAGACAACTTCACTGGGTTGCAGACGGCCCCTTTTCACACCTAAACAGTCTTTTGACATTCTCTACAGGGATCTCATCCCTGAACAAGAGAGGGGGCAGATTGGAGATGACCTGCCAAAGTACATGTTAGTTTGGGACAATGTCAGTTTCCATCGCTCCAACATCATCAGGCAATGGTTTGCGGCCCACAACAGGATGCTGGTGGGGTTCCTCTCACCCTACTCAACCCCGTTGAGGAATTTTTCTCAGCATGAAGATTAAAAGTATATGATCGCCAGCAGCATACACAGATGACCTTTCTGGCTGCCATGGATGTAACGTGTGATGACATCACAGCTGATGCCTGCAGAGGCTGGATGAGACACTCTGAAAGATGATTTTCACGCTGTATCGCAAGAGAAGATATTTGTTGTGATGTGGATGAGAATCCGTTGCCCAAAATATAGGGAACGTCAGGAGGTGTAGGAAGACTGCACTGTAATTCCACTGCACTGCATGTACAGTTTTCCCTAAGGAGATTGTCTTATGTTCAGATTTCTACATTTGTTTGTGCTATGCAGTTCTGTCTTTTCCTGTCTGCATAAATTATTGTACAAACAGTAAAAGCGTTAACGTGAATCATGTGCCGTCTCTTGCAATCAAACAATCAAAACCAGAAATGCACTTACTGTTTTGCAAATGTCAAGGATGATTCGAGAAATGCTCCACTCATCACTCTCAGGTCACTCCGCTGCACACGTCTGATCACTTCTTTGTCACCCCCGACCTCACCGCTCCAGACAACGCAGATGTCTTACCGCTGGTCACTTTCCGGTGCTACCTACGGTCCCTCCCTCCTGCTTTTCCTCTGCTGTCTTGTCTGCACTCCCCCCCTCTGAGGAGCTCTCTCTTTTGAATACCAACAGTGCCACAGACACTCTGTGTTCCACGCTTACATCCTGCTTGGACAACCTATGCCCTCTTACATCTGGACCAGCCCGTGCATCCCTGTCTGCCCCCTGGTTATCGGATGTACCACGTGAGCATCGCGCCAGCCTCCGGTCAGCTGAGAGAAAATGGCAAAGTCAAAAGACCATACTGACCTCTCTCTCAACCAGTCTCTCCTCTCTACTTTCTCCGTTGACGTCACCTCTGCAAAAACTGATTATAACTACTCGAAGATCAGCAACTCTCCTGACTCTCGCACACTCTTAAAAACCTTCTCTGCTCTCCTCTCTCCGCCTGCTCCCACACCTTCATCGGAGTTAACGGCTGATGATTTTGCATAGTTCTTCGTAAAGAAAACTACCGCCATCAACAGCCAATTTTCTACACCACCATCACCCGGCTTTTCTCCTCTGTCTGAAGATGATGTTTCCAAGGTCATTGGTTCCAACCACCCTACCACCTGCCCACTGGATCCCATCTCCACCCATCTCCTCCATGTTATCTCTCCAGCAGTTGTGCCTGGTCTGACCCACATCATCAACTCTTTGCTCACCACTGGGACATTTCCCACTGCGTTCAAACAGGCCTGCATCACACCGCTACTGAAGAAACCCACTCTCAACCTTACACTGCTAGAACACTACAGGCCGGTGTAGTGTGTGAAAACGCATATCTTCCGTCAAAATGTAGATGACTGATTTTAACCTCTAATTATTTTCTGTCTTCTTAAAAAATTTTTTTTACTTACCTCACTATTCTTAGCTTTGTATACTGTGCTAGGCTTTAATGGACTGGATTTAATTAACTTATGCATTTTGTTGCCTATATTGTTATAATTGCTTCCAATGTTTCCTCGTCTGTAAGTCGCTTTGGAAAAAAGCGTCTGCTAAATGACTAAATGTAAATTTTATGAAATGTGTAATGTCATGTGTAATGTGTAATGTGTAGTGTGTGGCCTTGAAATTTTAGCATGTCTACGTAATCATGAATAAATGGTTCTTGAGACACACAGTGTTGCTTCTTTGCATGCATCAAACGAATTGTTTCTGGCTATATGCATCCATGCATCAGTTTGAGAGGGGTGGAAATGGGACACTTGGGTGAAACAAAACTGCCCCAAAAGTCCCCCCACCCACTTTAAATACAGTTTTTTCTAAGTCAATTTGGTACATTTCTCAGATCCGATTTGAAATTCTCAAAACTTCTTGTTCAAGCCTTAAATCGTTGTGTCACTTGTGCACATCAAACAAGCTTTTTCTCATTTCTTTGAACAAGTTGCAAATGTTTTGGTATATCCATGCAAATGATTATGACACAATTCTGTGCAGATTCCTACATTATCAATTGCTTATGTCATGTTGATCAAAATGCATTATAATGGGTCTCTGTTGAATAGTATAATCCCCCACGACATTTAAGCACTAGTTTTACATTATACAGTAAGTATACTTCAAGTAAACAGTGGCATTTTATTTTACTCAATTTAGTGTTTCGCAATACTATATTCTTTCCACAAAGGACTGCAAGACAACTTCACTGGGTTGCAGACGGCCCCTTTTCACACCTAAACAGTCTTTTGACACTCTCTACAGGGATCTCATCCCTGAACAAGAGAGGGGGCAGATTGGAGATGACCTGCCAAAGTACATGGTAGTTTGGGACAATGTCAGTTTCCATCGCTCCAACATCATCAGGCAATGGTTTGCGGCCCACAACAGGATGCTGGTGGAGTTCCTCTCACCCTACTCAACCCCGTTGAGGAATTTTTGTCAGCATGAAGATTAAAAGTATATGATCGCCAGCACCATACACAGATGACCCTTCTGGCTGCCATGGATGTAACGTGTGATGACATCACAGCTGATGCCTGCAGAGGCTGGATTAGACACTCTGAAAGATGATTTTCACGCTGTCTCGCAAGAGAAGATATTTGTTGTGATGTGGATGAGAATCCGTTGCCCAAAATATAGGGAACGTCAGGAGGTGTAGGAAGACTGCACTGTAATTCCACTGCACTGCATGTACAGTTTTCCCTAAGGAGATTGTCTTATGTTCAGATTTCTACATTTGTTTGTGCTATGCAGTGCTGTGTTTTCCTGTCTGCATCGCAATGACACTGTCTGTCAATAAATTATTGTACAAACAGTAAAAGCGTTAACGTGAATCATGTGCCGTCTCTTGCAATCAAACAATCAAAACCAGAAATGCACTTACTGTTTTGCAAATGTCAAGGATGATTCGAGAAATGCTCCACTCATCACTCTCAGGTCACTCCGCTGCACACGTCTGATCACTTCTTTGTCACCCCCGACCTCACCGCTCCAGACAACGCAGATGTCTTACCGCTGGTCACTTTCCGGCGCTACCTACGGTCCCTCCCTCCTGCTTTTCCTCTGCTGTCTTGTCTGCACTCCCCCCCTCTGAGGAGCTCTCTCTTTTGAATACCAACAGTGCCACAGACACTCTGTGTTCCACGCTTACATCCTGCTTGGACAACCTATGCCCTCTTACATCTGGACCAGCCCGTGCATCCCTGTCTGCCCCCTGGTTATCGGATGTACCACGTGAGCATCGCGCCAGCCTCCGGTCAGCTGAGAAAAAATGGCAAAAGTCAAAAGACCATACTGACCTCTCTCTCAACCAGTCTCTCCTCTCTACTTTCTCCGTTGACGTCACCTCTGCAAAAACTGATTATAACCACTCGAAGATCAGCAACTCTCCTGACTCTCGCACACTCTTAAAAACCTTCTCTGCTCTCCTCTGTCCGCCTGCTCCCACACCTTCATCGGAGTTAACGGCTGATGATTTTGCATCGTTCTTCGTAAAGAAAACTACCGCCATCAACAGCCAATTTTCTACACCACCATCACCCGCTTTTTCTCCTCTGTCTGAAGATGATGTTTCCAAGGTCATTGGTTCCAACCATCCTACCACCTGCCCACTGGATCCCATCTCCACCCATCTCCTCCATGTTATCTCTCCAGCAGTTGTGCCTGGTCTGACCCACATCATCAACTCTTTGCTCACCACTGGGACATTTCCCACTGCGTTCAAAGAGGCCTGCCTCACACCGCTACTGAAGAAACCCACTCTCAACCTTACACTGCTAGAACACTACAGGCCGGTGTAGTGTGTGAAAACGCATATCTTCCGTCAAAATGTAGATGACTGATTTTAACCTCTAATTCTTTTCTGTCTTTTTAAAAAAATTTTTTTTTACTTACCTTACTATTCTTAGCTTTGTATACTGTGCTAGGCTTTAATGGACTGGATTTAATTAACTTATGCATTTTGTTGCCTATATTGTTATAATTGCTTCCAATGTTTCCTCGTCTGTAAGTCGCTTTGGAAAAAAGCGTCTGCTAAATGACTAAATGTAAATTTTATGAAATGTGTAATGTCATGTGTAATGTGTAATGTGTAGTGTGTGGCATTGAAATTTTAGCATGTCTATATAATCATGAATAAATGCTTTTTGAGACACACAGTGTTGCTTCTTTGCATGCATCAAACGAATTGTTTCTGGCTATATGCATCTATGCATCAGTTTGAGAGGGGTGGAAATGAGACACTTGGGTGAAACAAAACTGCCCCAAAAGTACCCCCACCCACTTTAAATACAGTTTTTTCTATGTCAATTTGGTACATTTCACAGATCCGATTTGAAATTCTCAAAACTTCTTGTTCAATCCTTACATCCTTGTGTCACTTGTGCACATCAAACAAGCATTTTCTCATTTCTTTGAACAAGTTGCAAATGCTTTGGTATATCCATGCAAATGATTATGACACAATTCTGTGCAGATTCCTACATTATCAATTGCTTAGGTCATGTTGATCAAAATGCATTATAATGGGTCTCTGTTGAATAGTATAATCCCCAATGACATTTAAGCACTAGTTTTACAATATACAGTAAGTATACTTCAATTAAACAGTGGCATTTTATTTTACTCAATTTAGTGTTTCGCATTACTATATTCTTTCCACATAGGACTGCAAGACAACTTCACTGGGTTGCAGACGGCCCCTTTTCACACCTAAACAGTCTTTTGACACTCTCTACAGGGATCTCATCTCTGAACAAGAGAGGGGGCAGATTGGAGATGACCGACCAAAGTACATGTTAGTTTGGGACAATGTCAGTTTCTATCGCTCCAACATCATTAGGCAATGGTTTGCGGCCCACAAAAGGATGCTGGTGGAGTTACTCTCACCCTACTCAACCCCGTTGAGGAATTTTTCTCAGCATGAAGATTAAAAGTATATGATCGCCAGCAGCATACACAGATGACCCTTCTGGCTGCCATGGATGTAACGTGTGATGACATCACAGCTGATGCCTGCAGAGGCTGGATTAGACACTCTGAAAGATGATTTTCACGCTGTATCGCAAGAGAAGATATTTGTTGTGATGTGGATGAGAATCCGTTGCCCAAAATATAGGGAACGTCAGGAGGTGTAGGAAGACTGCACTGTAATTCCACTGCACTGCATGTACAGTTTTCCCTAAGGAGATTGTCTTATGTTCAGATTTCTACATTTGTTTGTGCTATGCAGTGCTGTCTTTTCCTGTCTGCATCGCAATGACACTGTCTGTCAAGAAATTATTGTACAAACAGTAAAAGCGTTAACGTGAATCATGTGCCGTCTCTTGCAATCAAACAATCAAAACCAGAAATGCACTTACTGTTTTGCAAATGTCAA
Source organism: Barbatula barbatula (assembly GCF_947034865.1). Classification (NCBI taxonomy): domain Eukaryota; kingdom Metazoa; phylum Chordata; class Actinopteri; order Cypriniformes; family Nemacheilidae; genus Barbatula; species Barbatula barbatula. The sequence continues at coordinate 14,266,862 of NC_136784.1, forward strand.
GGATGATTCGAGAAATGCTCCACTCATCACTCTCAGGTCACTCCGCTGCACACGTCTGATCACTTCTTTGACACCCCCGACCTCACCGCTCCAGACAACGCAGATGTCTTACCGCTGGTCACTTTCCGGCCCTACCTACGGTCCCTCCCTCCTGCTTTTCCTCTGCTGTCTTGTCTGCACTCCCCCCCTCTGAGGAGCTCTCTCTTTTGAATACCAACAGTGCCACAGACACTCTGTGTTCCACGCTTACATCCTGCTTGGACAACCTATGCCCTCTTACATCTGGACCAGCCCGTGCATCCCTGTCTGCCCCCTGGTTATCGGATGTACCACGTGAGCATCGCGCCAGCCTCCGGTCAGCTGAGAGAAAATGGCACAAGTCAAAAGACCATACTGACCTCTCTCTCAACCAGTCTCTCCTCTCTACTTTCTCCGTTGACGTCACCTCTGCAAAAACTGATTATAACCACTCGAAGATCAGCAACTCTCCTGACTCTTGCACACTCTTAAAAACCTTCTCTGCTCTCGTCTGTCCGCCTGCTCCCACACCTTCATTGGAGTTAACGGCTGATGATTTTGCATCGTTCTTCGTAAAGAAAACTACCGCCATCAACAGCCAATTTTCTACACCACCATCACCCGCCTTTTCTCCTCTGTCTGAAGATGATGTTTCCAAGGTCATTGGTTCCAACCACCCTACCACCTGCCCACTGGATCCCATCTCCACCCATCTCCTCCATGTTATCTCTCCAGCAGTTGTGCCTGGTCTGACCCACATCATCAACTCTTTGCTCACCACTGGGACATTTCCCACTGCGTTCAAAGAGGCCTGCATCACACCGCTACTGAAGAAACCCACTCTCAACCTTACACTGCTAGAACACTACAGGCCGGTGTAGTGTGTGAAAACGCATATCTTCCGTCAAAATGTAGATGACTGATTTTAACCTCTAATTCTTTTCTGTCTTCTTAAAAAAATTTTTTTTACTTACCTCACTATTCTTAGCTTTGTATACTGTGCTAGGCTTTAATGGACTGGATTTAATTAACTTATGCATTTTGTTGCCTATATTGTTATAATTGCTTCCAATGTTTCCTCGTCTGTAAGTCGCTTTGGAAAAAAGCGTCTGCTAAATGACTAAATGTAAATTTTATGAAATGTGTAATGTCATGTGTAATGTGTAATGTGTAGTGTGTGGCCTTGAAATTTTAGCATGTCTACGTAATCAGGAATAAATGCTTCTTGAGACACACAGTGTTGCTTCTTTGCATGCATCAAACGAATTGTTTCTGGCTATATGCATCCATGCATCAGTTTGAGAGGGGTGGAAATGGGACACTTGGGTGAAACACTTTAAATACAGTTTTTTCTTAGTCAATTTGGTACATTTCTCAGATCCGATTTGAAATTCTCAAAACTTCTTGTTCAATCCTTACATCCTTGTGTCACTTGTGCACATCAAACAAGCATTTTCTCATTTCTTTGAACAAGTTGCAAATGTTTTGGTATATCCATGCAAATGATTATGACACAATTCTGTGCAGATTCCTACATTATCAATTGCTTATGTCATGTTGATCAAAATGCATTATAATGGGTCTCTGTTCAATAGTATAATCCCCCACGACATTTAAGCACTAGTTTTACAATATACAGTAAGTATACTTCAAGTAAACAGTGGCATTTTATTTTACTCAATTTAGTGTTTCGCATTACTATATTCTTTCCACATAGGACTGCAAGACAACTTCACTGGGTTGCAGACGGCCACTTTTCACACCTAAACAGTCTTTTGACACTCTCTACCGGGATCTCATCCCTGAACAAGAGAGGGGGCAGATTGGAGATGACCTGCCAAAGTACATGTTAGTTTGGGACAATGTCAGTTTCCATCGCTCCAACATCATCAGGCAATGGTTTGCTGCCCACAACAGGATGCTGGTGGAGTTCCTCTCACCCTACTCAACCCCGTTGAGGAATTTTTCTTAGCATGAAGATTAAAAGTATATGATCGCCAGCAGCATACACAGATGACCCTTCTGGCTGCCATGGATGTAACGTGTGATCACATCACAGCTGATGCCTGCAGAGGCTGGATTAGACACTCTGAAAGATGATTTTCACGCTGTATCGCAAGAGAAGATATTTGTTGTGATGTGGATGAGTATCCGTTGCCCAAAATATAGGGAACGTCAGGAGGTGTAGGAAGACTGCACTGTAATTCCACTGCACTGCATGTACAGTTTTCCCTGAGGAGATTGTCTAATGTTCAGATTTCTACATTTGTTTGTGCTATGCAGTGCTGTATTTTCCTGTCTGCATCGCAATGACACTGTCTGTCAAGAAATTATTGTACAAACAGTAAAAGCGTTAACGTGAATCATGTGCCGGTATCTTGCAATCAAACAATCAAAACCAGAAATGCACTTACTGTTTTGCAAATGTCAAGGATGATTCGAGAAATGCTCCACTCATCAGTCTCAGGTCACTCCGCTGCACACGTCTGATCACTTCTTTGTCACCCCCGACCTCACCGCTCCAGACAACGCAGATGTCTTACAGCTGGTCACTTTCCGGCGCTACCTACGGTCCCTCCCTCCTGCTTTTCCTCTGCTGTCTTGTCTGCACTCCCCCCCCCTCTGAGGAGCTCTCTCTTTTGAATACCAACAGTGCCACAGACACTCTGTGTTCCACGCTTACATCCTGCTTGGACAACCTATGCCCTCTTACATCTGGACCAGCCCGTGCATCCCTGTCTGCCCCCTGGTTATCGGATGAACCACGTGAGCATCGCGCCAGCCTCCGGTCAGCTGAGAGAAAATGGCACAAGTCAAAAGACCATACTGACCTCTCTCTCAACCAGTCTCTCCTCTCTACTTTCTCCGTTGATGTCACCTCTGCAAAAACTGATTATAACCACTCGAAGATCAGCAACTCTCCTGACTCTCGCACACTCTTAAAAACCTTCTCTGCTCTCCTCTGTCCGCCTGCTCCCACATCTTCATCGGAGTTAACGGCTGATGATTTTGCATCGTTCTTCGTAAAGAAAACTACCGCCATCAACAGCCAATTTTCTAGACCACCATCACCCGCCTTTTCTCCTCTGTCTGAAGATGATGTTTCCAAGGTCATTGGTTCCAAGCACCCTACCACCTGCCCACTGGATCCCATCTCCACCCATCTCCTCCATGTTATCTCTCCAGCAGTTGTGCCTGGTCTGACCCACATCATCCACTCTTTGCTCACCACTGGGACATTTCCCACTGCGTTCAAAGAGGCCTGCATCACACCGCTACTGAAGAAACCCACTTTCAACCTTACACTGCTTGAACACTACAGGCCGGTGTAGTGTGTGAAAACGCATATCTTCCGTCAAAATGTAGATGACTGATTTTAACCTCTAATTCTTTTCTGTCTTCTTAAAAAATTTTTTTTTACTTACCTCACTATTCTTAGCTTTGTATACTGTGCTAGGCTTTTAATGGACTGGATTTAATTAACTTATGCATTTTGTTGCCTATATTGTTATAATTGCTTCCAATGTTTCCTCGTCTGTAAGTCGCTTTGGAAAAAAGCGTCTGCTAAATGACTAAATGTAAATTTTATGAAACGTGTAATGTCATGTGTAATGTGTAATGTGTAGTGTGTGGCCTTGAAATTTAAGCATGTCTACGTAATCATGAATAAATGCTTTTTGAGACACACAGTGTTGCTTCTTTGCATGCATCAAACGAATTGTTTCTGGCTATATGCATCTATGCATCAGTTTGAGAGGGGTGGAAATGAGACACTTGGGTGAAACAAAACTGCCCCAAAAGTACCCCCACCCACTTTAAATACAGTTTTTTCTAAGTCAATTTGGTACATTTCACAGATCCGATTTGAAATTCTCAAAACTTCTTGTTCAATCCTTACATCCTTGTGTCACTTGTGCGCATCAAACAAGCATTTTCTCATTTCTTTGAACAAGTTGCAAATGCTTTGGTATATCCATGCAAATGATTATGACACAATTCTGTGCAGATTCCTACATTATCAATTGCTTAGGTCATGTTGATCAAAATGCATTATAATGGGTCTCTGTTGAATAGTATAATCCCCAATGACATTTAAGCACTAGTTTTACAATATACAGTAAGTATACTTCAAGTAAACAGTGGCATTTTATTTTACTCAATTTAGTGTTTCGCATTACTATATTCTTTCCACATAGGACTGCAAGACAACTTCACTGGGTTGCAGACGGCCCCTTTTCACACCTAAACACTGTTATGGAATTTTCTTATTCCTTAATCAAAGTGAGTTTTTAAACACTTTAGACAAATGCAACACACAGAGAGCATGAGTTACCTTGCAAGGTATTTTATATTTTATTGACATTCAGTCTGCATCACAAGAATGGTGCAGAGAGAAGGTGCCCTCCTTCTCGTTTACAGGGCTTTTATACGATCCAAACATGACACCCCTTCTTCTCCCCTCCCTTGAGCAAGAACGTATCTTTGGTAACAAAAATGTGTCGCCATCTCTTATCTTCACCAGAACCTCTTGGTCTTTGCTCAAGGGTAAAGGAGCTGAGTGGTCTGCCACGTGCCAAAACATTTCTAAGGAATTTAAGAACAACAAGATAGACAGTCTTTTTTTTTTTAGAGAGATTAGCGTGAAGAATCCCACGTCATGAAAATTTCCATCACATTCCCATCTTTTATCATATATGATAACCAAAATCTTTATGCCTCAACCTGCAAGATGAGCACTGCCCTTTCTCCTACAGATTTCATAGGCCGTTGTCATCGTACTCAATAAATTCCCCTTCCGTGAGATCGATGGTCTGCATCATGAACCTTTGTTCAATTGCAGCCATGCTCCCTAATAGTATTTTATTTAACTAATAACAATTTTGAAAACAGTAAATTAAACATGGTAACATAATTATAAGAAATAATAATCCCACTAGAATGGGTAATGCCACCTGCATCAGTCACGCCCCCCAACCTTGGCTATTCCATTTCAACAGACTGTTAGTCATATCATCCGGTTCCCCGATTGCATTCTTCATGTGTTTTATAATGTCTGTGACATTATCAGCATAATCCCGAATATAGAAACAACAACTGACCCCGAGCATTTTGCACACACACCGCTTTTCTCTGCGATGAGCACATCTTCACCTAACCTACCCTGCAATCCTAATTCCCTACTTTCAAACTGTTCAATTCTGTACTTTACTTACCACCTGGTTCTCTGCACTCTGTCTTTTCTATCAGTGCCAATGCACATGCCTTATTGCCTTTGCATTGATATATTGCCATTCTCGTATCTACCTTCTAGCTCTGCTTCTCGTGCCTCTTTTTCTGCCTGCTCTGCGGCCTGAAAATTCCTTGGCTGAAATGATATCTGAACCTTCTGACCTGTGTCTTTCCTTCTGACCTCGACCACATACACCAATACTGACCTGCTTAAACCTTCATCACCTTCATAAACCTTCGTCACTTTCCATATTTCCACTCTTATTTGGGAAGTTGCTCCCGTTCCCTCATAATTCAAATTTTCTGAGTTAGAGCTAGTCTCTTTCCTTTTTATTTGGCCGTCCCAGGGGACATAATGGCCCACATTTTCAAATTTTGTTGCCTCATCCACAACATCAACTGAGGTACACGTACCTCTACACAAATACATATTTGTTCCCCAGTACCTAGCAGAATTAGGGTACCACTGTCCCTCCCCATACCATTTTATTAAACTTGGAATATAGTGTTGCACAGAAACAAAATTCTATAATCTCTAATTTCTCGGGGTTCGATGCGTCCCCGACTCGAACAGTTGATTCCCTTTGCGAGCACCAATAGTGCCCCTCCTGTCGCTTCAGTCAGCACGACCATTGCGAAGAGCCATACGGTTGGAGTTGCCCCTCCTTGGACACCTTTTTGCTGTGGGAGGTGTGTCTTTCCCACGACTTCCTCCTGAAATCTTTGACTACTTCGAAGTCTCCTGGCTGGAAGCTGTGTACTGATTTGTCAGCTCCGTTTGCTACTGCTCCTTTGACCTGCACAAATATTTTGAGAGCAAAAACACAAAAACATATTGCCTTGTAACATCCCCCCTTTTGACGCGTGGTCTGGGCCATGCGTCAAAATCGCAAAAGCAGAGAAAAAATGTTTTGGCAAACAGGTGAGGCCATTTGGGCCCCCCAAACATTGTCTGTGTATTTACATGAGCACTCCTTGCAGAGTGCACGCTTATCCGGTTCTGCAAAATGTTTGCATCTCTGCAAGGGAAAGAGTTTTGTTAGTGATTTCTGGAGAAAATCTGTCTGTGGCTCCGATGTTGCTTGCTTTGCTGCAAGGTCAGCTCGTCGGCTTCCTGCAAAAAAAATTTCAGATACAAAAGTGTGTGTGGCATAGTCACACACAACAATGGCTGATGGGAGAAAAATGGCAGATAGTAAATCAGCAACCTGTGTGTGGTTAAGAATCTTTTTACCATCAGCTTTCAAAAAGTTCCTGTGTTTCCAAAGTGTGCCAAAATCATGAGCTACACCAAATGCATATCTACTGTCTGTGTGAATGTTGACACTTTTACCCTCTGCCAATTCGCATGCGCGTGTTAGTGCAATGAGCTCTGATAAATGGTCAGGCAGGCGGCCTGACTGTACTGTTTCAAAATCAGACACAACAGCAAACCCCACGTGATTCTTTCCCGCCTCATCTTTTCGTGCACTGCCATCTATATAGAAAGTCAAGTCTGCATTTAGCAGAGGTTCGTCTCTGAGATCAACACGTGGCGAGCAGACTTGCTCTAAAGTGGCAACACAGTTGTGTGAGTCACCATTGTCAGGAAGTGGCAGCAACGTGGCTGGGTTTAGAGTGTTACATCTCTTTACCGTGATGTTTGGCAATTCCAACAACGTCAGATTATATCTCAGCCACCTCACTGTAGATAAATGTGACACTCGTTGTTCTAACAGAATCATGGCCACTGCATGGGGAACAAACACAGTAAGGGGAGAATAACCAACAAACTCCCTAGAGGCCAGCACTGCTTTTTATCTGCCGCTGCTACTGCGCGCAGGCATGGTGGGAGACCTTGTGCCACACTATCTAATCTGGATGAAAGATAAGCAACGGGGCGCAGCTGGTCTCCGTTTTTTTGGAGCAGCACAGAGAGCATTGTGCCGTCTTTTTCGTCTACCATTTGTGTGAATGGTTTGTCTGGGTTTGGGATACCTAGCGCAGGCGCAGATTGCAGAGCTCGCTTGAGATTACCAAAAGCCTCAACCCCTGTATCAGTCCATTCAATCTGCGCATTTGCAGTCATGGGCTTCCCGTGAATCAATACCGTGAGATGTTTTTCCATCTCTGTGTACCTCAAAATGAATTCCTACAGTAAGAGGTCATCCCTAAAAATGTCATTAGTTGCTTCTTTGTTTTTGGGCGTGCGATGTCTGAAATTGCAGACACGCGCTTTGCGGACAGCTGTCTGCCACGGTCAGTAATTTCGTGACCCAAAAAACGAACAAATTGTTTTGCCAGCTGGACTTTGGAGATATTCACTTTGTATCCTTCGTGTGCCAAATGAGTGAGCAGTCGTACAGTGTGTTCTTCACATTGCGCTTTGGTGGGTGCACATAAAAGAATGTCATCCACATACTGAAGCAATACCACCCCCTTCGGGAGATGGAATGGCTCCAGTGATTATCGCAGTGCCTCGTTGTAAATGGTCGGTGATTCGCAGTACCCTTGGCATAGACGTGTGAATGTATATGGCTTGCCATCAAATGAAAAGGCGCACCAGTATTGTGAGTCTGGGTGTACTGGCACACTGAAAAACGCGTTTGACAAATCAATCACAGTATACCATTTCGTGTCAGGCGGAATTTGGCTGAGAATGGTATACGGGTTGGGTACGTTTGGTGCTCGTGGCTGTACTGCGGCATTAACTGCTTGCAAATCTTGTACGAACCACCATTCAACGGGTGCTCCCTTTTCTCTGATCTTTTTAACTGGAAACAAAGGTGTGCGCACAGGTGAATTTGGGCATGGCACAACTATGCCTTTATTTTGTAATCTTTTTAAACTCATTAAATATTGGCCTTATGGTTTGAGGCTTCTGTTTTGAGGGGGAATTGCTGTATGCGTGGATGAAAATTACCCTTTGGCGTTATCACAACAGGCTCACAGTTCCTAATCAACCCAACATAATATTTTCCTGTTACCCAAAGTTGTACGGGCACCTTCCCGAAATTTCTTCATTAATCTTTTTGTGTGTGAAAACACTTCAAGTCCCCTTGTTGCTGACAGACATGCATGATTCTCACGATGGGCGTGCAACAAATTTGAATATTGCACGTCATCCCTTTTAACCTATTCTATGGCGTGCGCATATTTGTCAGCAAAACACCCACATCTCCCCACACCATTGTAATCAACGTCATGAGGCTCTGTGAGGAAATACTTTCTACATCATACTTACGTAATTCAATATTACATCGTACAGCTGTACGAGCGCTGCACTCGGGTCGTGTTGGTATCATGCTCAATCTGTCATCATACACATTATGACTCTGCCCAGCAAATGAATCGGGCAGCAGTCAGATATGAGAAACCTGTGTTGAAATTTGTCACTCCCCAACTCACATTGCACCCTTTTGACATAAATTATTCTACATTAGAGCCATTAGCATTTAGGGAAAACACAGCTAGTTTAAACTCTGGTAAATTTAAACACTTCTCGTGAATCACAGTAGGCTATTTGTTGCCACTGAATCTATCAATAATTCAAGCAGTTTGTTGCACACAAGCATTGTGCATTTTAGCAAAGTTCAGAAAGCGGTTTCATTCATCATGGAATGTGAGCTAAGCAGATCTTCGTTGCATACAGTAGGAAAAACCATTTCTTCATTACATATGCTAAGGGAAATCATACTCACCACCCTCGGAATGATGCCTCACCTCCTCACTTCCATCTACCTTTTGTTTTGACCTCAGTGGTCTCAGAGGCTCAGGACAATCATTTCGCCAGTACCCCGCTTTTCCACAATTGAAACACTTCTCTGGATCATAATTACTAGAGGGTTTAAAACCTCCTCTCCCTCGCCATCTTCCTATTCTTCCGTGTTCTCCTCCGATATTCATTAGAGCCATGTGGAGTTCTTTATCTTGTGTGTTTTTCTTCTGAAGCTCTTTCTTGCCTGTTTGTCTTTCGCCGTGTACAGCATGACGGACGATCTCACTCATTCTCGCGCGATCTGGCTCGATGCATGATTTTTCCACTTCTCGTCTCAGCTCTTCTCTGAGGTTCCGCAGAAAAGCGGATCTGAAATGTCCTTCGAACGGACCAATGTCTGGTCCGTCTGCATCAGGTTGAAGTCCAGAATGTTCTTTAAATACTTCCTCCAGTCTGGCCAAGAAATCCTCCACTCTTTCATTAGTTTTTTGCACACATGCAGCGATCTTGTCCAGGTTCAGAGCTTTGGGAAACGTAGTTATTAGTCCTTCTAAGAATTCTTCCAGAATCCTCCTGTACTCGGTATTGTCTGCATGCAACCAGTTGACATGTTCCCTTCTATAATCCTCCACAGGCCATTTACCCTGTAACTTTCTTAGGTCAGATGGTTTCAGTTTGACTTTCAACAGTCTCTCTAATTCTTTCATTGAGGGTGAGAATTCTTTGCAAAATGTCAAAAGTTCTTTATACGTCGGTGCTGGTTGCGCTCTTTCCTGCTTTTGACACACCACGGGCTGTGGCATGTGTGGCACTGGTGCTGGTGGAGACACTGGTGGGGGCACTGGAGCTGCCTCGATCGGGTTCAGATGTCGGTGAGGAGGGACACAATCATCCTCCGGTTGGTGTTTGTAACAAGTCATAGATGGGGGTAAAGAAGACAGAGGGGTTAAATCATTATATTCAAGCAAAACAGGGTACAATGGAGTTTTCGGTGGTGGCAGTTCTTCCAATGCATTTTCTTTAAAAACATAGTCACGTCTATTTGCTTCCCTCTCCCATAATTCTAAACATTTACACGCTTCGTCATATTTTTCCCTTTCTTTTGTAGACATTTTAAATATGTCTTTTTTCCCCATGTGTTCTCTTATTTTCCCTAATTTTGTGGTACTAAATGTACCGTTTTCTGGAAAGTTAGCTTTTTCTATTAAATAGGGTACACCTTGTAAACTTCCCGTTCCCCACCTTTTCCTCATTTCTCTGTATGTTGGTTTATCCATACCCATATGGGACCTTCCCTGCCCCATTTTTAATTCTGAATAGTCTCCCAGACTGTTTAGAATCTATCTCGATTCTGAGCAGTCTCCCCTCTTTAACTGTTTTAAGCAGTCCCCCAGACTGTTTAGAATCTATCTCGATTCTGAGTAGTCTCCCCTCTTTAACCAGACTGTTTAGCGCTAAGTAGTCTCCCCTTTTTTCCTCAAGACTGTTCAGAATCTATCTGACTCACCACTTTTCCTTTTTGTGCCTTGCACTGAGTTCTTTTGGGATCACGTCAGCTTGGAGTCCGGAGTAGAGTTCTCTCATCCCTGTATGGGGTTAGAGCTGGATTTGCTATGTCCAGGATGATCAGTCAACTCTAGTCCGTTCTCCGTCAGCCTTGTGATCCCATACCTCGTCGCCAAATTGTTGTGGAATTTTCTTATTCCTTAATCAAAGTGAGTTTTTAAACACTTTAGACAAATGCAACACACAGAGAGCATGAGTTACCTTGCAAGGTATTTTATATTTTATTGACATTCAGTCTGCATCACAAGCATGGTGCAGAGAGAAGGTGCCCTCCTTCTCACTTACAGGGCTTTTATACGATCCAAACATGACACCCCTTCTTCTCCCCTCCCTTGAGCAAGAACGTATCTTTGGTAACAAAAATGTGTCGCCATCTCTTATCTTCACCAGAACCTCTTGGTCTTTGCTCAAGGGTAAAGGAGCTGAGTGGTCTGCCACGTAGCAAAACATTTCTAAGGAATTTAAGAACAACAAGATAGACAGTCTTGAATCAATTTTTACAGAGATTAGCGTGAAGAAACCCATGTCATGAAAATTTCCATCACAACACTCTCTACAGGGATCTCATCCCTGAACAAGAGAGGGGGCAGATTGGAGATGACCTGCCAAAGTACGTGTTAGTTTGGGAGAATGTCAGTTTCCATCGCTCCAACATCATCAGGCAATGGTTTGCTGCACACAACAGGATGCTGGTGGAGTTCCTCTCACCCTTCTCAACCCCGTTGAGGAATTTTTCTCAGCATGAAGTTTAAAAGTATATGATTGCCAGCCGCATACACAGATGACCCTTCTGGCTGCCATGGATGTAACGTGTGATGACATCAAAGCTGATGCCTGCAGAGGCTGGATTAGACACTCTGAAAGCTGATTTTCACGCTGTATTGCAAGAGAAGATATTTGCTGTGATGTGGATGAAAATCCGTTGCCCAAAAGAAAGGAACGTCAGGAGGTGTAGGAAGACTGCACTGTAATTCCACTGCACTGCATGTACAGTTTTCCCTAAGGAGATTGTCTTATGTTCAGATTTCTACATTTGTTTGTGCTATGCAGTGCTGTCTTTTCCTGTCTGCATCGCAATGACACTGTCTGTCAATAAATTATTGTACAAACAGTAAAAGCGTTAACGTGAATCATGTGCCGTCTCTTGCAATCAAACAATCAAACCAGAAATGCACTTACTGTTTTGCAAATGTCAAGGATGATTCGAGAAATGCTCCACTCATCACTCTCAGGTCACTCCGCTGCACACGTCTGATCACTTCTTTGTCACCCCCGACCTCACCGCTCCAGACAACGCAGATGTCTTACCGCTGGTCACTTTCCGGTGCTACCTACGGTCCCTCCCTCCTGCTTTTCCTCTGCTGTCTTGTCTGCACTCCCCCCCTCTGAGGAGCTCTCTCTTTTGAATACCAACAGTGCCACAGACACTCTGTGTTCCACGCTTACATCCTGCTTGGACAACCTATGCCCTCTTACATCTGGACCAGCCCGTGCATCCCTGTCTGCCCCCTGGTTATCGGATGTACCACGAGAGCATCGCGCCAGCCTCCGGACAGCTGAGAGAAAATGGCACAAGTCAAAAGACCACACTGACCTCTCTCTCAACCAGTCTCTCCTCTCTACTTTCTCCGTTGACGTCACCTCTGCAAAAACTGATTATAACCACTCGAAGATCAGCAACTCTCCTGCATCTCGCACACTCTTAAAAACCTTCTCTGCTCTCCTCTGTCCGCCTGCTCCCACACCTTCATCGGAGTTAACGGCTGATGATTTTGCATCGTTCTTCGTAAAGAAAACTACCGCCATCAACAGCCAATTTTCTACACCACCATCACCCGCCTTTTCTCCTCTGTCTGAAGATGATGTTTCCAAGGTCATTGGTTCCAACCACCCTACCACCTGCCCACTGGATCCCATCTCCACCGATCTCCTCCATGTTATCTCTCCAGCAGTTGTGCCTGGTCTGACCCACATCATCAACTCTTTGCTCACTACAGGGACATTTTCCACTGCGTTCAAAGAGGCCTGCATCACACCGCTACTGAAGAAACCCACTCTCAACCTTACACTGCTAGAACACTACAGGCCGGTGTAGTGTGTGAAAACGCATATCTTCCGTCAAAATGTAGATGACTGATTTTAACCTCTAATTCTTTTCTGTCTTCTTAAAAAAATTTGTTTTTACTTACCTCACTATTCTTAGCTTTGTATACTGTGCTAGGCTTTAATGGACTGGATTTAATTAACTTATGCATTTTGTTGCCTATATTGTTATAATTGCTTCCAATGTTTCCTCGTCTGTAAGTCGCTTTGAAAAAAAGCGTCTGCTAAATGACTAAATGTAAATTTTATGAAATGTGTAATGTCATGTGTAATGTGTAATGTGTAGTGTGTGGCCTTGAAATTTTAGCATGTCTACGTAATCATGAATAAATGCTTCTTGAGACACACAGTGTTGCTTCTTTGCATGCATCAAACAAATTGTTTCTGGCTATATGCATCCATGCATCAGTTTGAGAGGGGTGGAAATGGGACAATTGGGTGAAACAAAACTGCCCCAAAAGTACCCCCACCCACTTTAAATACAGTTTTTTCTAAGTCAATTTGGTAAATTTCTCAGATCCGATTTGAAATTCTCAAAACTTCTTATTCAATCCTTACATCCTTGTGTCACTTGTGCACATCAAACAAGCATTTTCTCATTTCTTTGAACAAGTTGCAAATGCTTTGGTATATCCATGCAAATGATTATGACACAATTCTGTGCAGATTCCTACATTATCAATTGCTTATGTCATGTTGATCAAAATGCATTATAATGGGTCTCTGTTGAATAGTATAACCCCCCACGACATTTAAGCACTAGTTTTACAATATACAGTAAGTATACTTCAAGTAAACAGTGGCATTTTATTTTACTCAATTTAGTGTTTCGCATTACTATATTCTTTCCACATAGGACTGCAAGACAACTTCACTGGGTTGCAGACGGCCCCTTTTCACACCTAAACAGTCTTTTGACACTCTCTACAGGGATCTCATCCCTGAACAAGAGAGGGGGCAGATTGGAGATGACCTGCCAAAGTACATGTTAGTTTGGGACAATGTCAGTTTCCATCGCTCCAACATCATCAGGCAATGGTTTGCGTCCCACAACAGGATGCTGGTGGAGTTCCTCTCACCCTACTCAACCCCTTTGAGGAATTTTTCTCAGCATGAAGATTAAAAGTATATGATCGCCAGCAGCATACACAGATGACCCTTCTGGCTGCCATGGATGTAACGTGTGATGACATCACAGCTGATGCCTGCAGAGGCTGGATTAGACACTCTGAAAGATGATTTTCACGCTGTATCGCAAGAGAAGATATTTGTTGTGATGTGGATGAGAATCCGTTGCCCAAAATATAGGGAACGTCAGGAGGTGTAGGAAGACTGCATTGTAATTCCACTGCACTTCATGTACAGTTTTCCCTAAGGAGATTGTCTTATGTTCAGATTTCTTCATTTGTTTGTGCTATGCAGTGCTGTCTTTTCCTGTCTGCATCGCAATGACACTGTCTGTCAATAAATTATTGTACAAACAGTAAAAGCGTTAACGTGAATCATGTGCTGTCTCTTGCAATCAAACAATCAAAACCAGAAATGCACTTACTGTTTTGCAAATGTCAAGGATGATTCGAGAAATGCTCCACTCATCACTCTCAGGTCACTCCGCTGCACACGTCTGATCACTTCTTTGTCACCCCCGACCTCACCGCTCCAGACAACGCAGATGTCTTACCGCTGGTCACTTTCCGGCGCTACCTACGGTCCCTCCCTTCTGCTTTTCCTCTGCTGTCTTGTCTGCACTCCCCCCCCTCTGAGGAGCTCTCTCTTTTGAATACCAACAGTGCCACAGACACTCTGTGTTCCACGCTTACATCCTGCTTGGACAACCTATGCCCTCTTACATCTGGACCAGCCCGTGCATCCCTGTCTGCCCCCTGGTTATCGGATGTACCACGTGAGCATCGCTTCAGCCTCCGGTCAGCTGAGAGAAAATGGCACAAGTCAAAAGACCATACTGACCTCTCTCTCAACCAGTCTCTCCTCTCTACTTTCTCCGTTGACGTCACCTCTGCAAAAACTGATTATAACCACTCGAAGATCAGCAACTCTCCTGACTCTCGCACACTCTTAAAAACCTTCTCTGCTCTCCTCTGTCCGCCTGCTCCCACACCTTCATCGGAGTTAACGGCTGATGATTTTGCATCGTTCTTCGTAAAGAAAACTACCGCCATCAACAGCCAATTTTCTACACCACCATCACCCGCCTTTTCTCCTCTGTCTGAAGATGATGTTTCCAAGGTCATTGGTTCCAACCACCCTACCACCTGCCCACTGGATCCCATCTCCACCCATCTCCTCCATGTTATCTCTCCAGCAGTTGTGCCTGGTCTGACCCACATCATCAACTCTTTGCTCACCACTGGGACATTTCCCACTGCGTTCAAAGAGGCCTGCATCACACCGCTACAGAAGAAACCCACTCTCAACCTTACACTGCTAGAACACTACAGGCCGGTGTAGTGTGTGAAAACGCATATCTTCCGTCAAAATGTAGATGACTGATTTTAACCTCTAATTCTTTTCTGTCTTCTTAAAATTTTTTTTTTTTACTTACCTCACTATTCTTGGCTTTGTATACTGTGCTAGGCTTTAATGGACTGGTTTTAATTAACTTATGCATTTTGTTGCCTATATTGTTATAATTGCTTCCAATGTTTCCTCGTCTGTAAGTCTCTTTGGAAAAAAGCGTCTGCTAAATGACTAAATGTAAATTTTATGAAATGTGTAATGTCATGTGTAATGTGTAATGTGTAGTGTGTGGCCTTGAAATTTAAGAATGTCTACGTAATCATGAATAAATGCTTCTTGAGACACACAGTGTTGCTTCTTTGCATGCATCAAACGAAATGTTTCTGGCTATATGCATCCATGCATCAGTTTGAGAGGGGTGGAAATGGGACACTTGGGTGAAACAAAACTGCCCCAAAAGTACCCCACCCACTTTAAATACAGTTTTATCTAAGTCAATTTGGTACATTTCTCAGATCCGATTTGAAATTCTCAAAACTTCTTGTTCAATCCTTACATCCTTGTGTCACTTGTGCACATCAAACAAGCATTTTCTCATATATTTGAACAAGTTGCAAATGCTTTGGTATATCCATGCAAATGATTATGACACAATTCTGTGCAGATTCCTACATTATCAATTGCTTATGTCATGTTGATCAAAATGCATTATAATGGGTCTCTGTTGAATATTATAACCCCCCACGACATTTAAGCACTAGTTTTACAATATACAGTAAGTATACTTCAAGTAAACAGTGGCATTTTATTTTACTCAATTTAGTGTTTCGCATTACTATATTCTTTCCACATAGGACTGCAAGACAAACTCACTGGGTTGCAGACGGCCCCTTTTCACACCTAAACAGTCTTTTGACACTCTCTAAAGGGATCTCATCCCTGAACAAGAGAGGGGGCAGATTGGAGAGGACCTGCCAAAGTACATGTTAGTTTGGGACAATGTCAGTTTCCATCGCTCCAACATCATCAGGCAATGGTTTGCGGCCCACAACAGGATGCTGGTGGAGTTCCTCTCACCCTACTCAACCCCGTTGAGGAATTTTTCTCAGCATGAAGATTAAAAGTATATGATCGCCAGCAGCATACACAGATGACCCTTCTGGCTGCCATGGATGTAACGTGTGATGACATCACAGCTGATGCCTGCAGAGGCTGGATTAGACACTCTGAAAGATGATTTTCACGCTGTATCGCAAGAGAAGATATTTGTTGTGATGTGGATGAGAATCCGTTGCCCAAAATATAGGGAACGTCAGGAGGTGTAGGAAGACTGCACTGTAATTCCACTGCACTGCATGTACAGTTTTCCCTAAGGAGATTGTCTTATGTTCAGATTTCTACATTTGTTTGTGCTATGCAGTGCTGTCTTTTCCTGTCTGCATCGCAATGACACTGTCTGTCAATAAATTATTGTACAAACAGTAAAAGCGTTAACGTGAATCATGTGCCGTCTCTTGCAATCAAACAATCAAAACCAGAAATGCACTTACTGTTTTGCAAATGTCAAGGATGATTCGAGAAATGCTCCACTCATCACTCTCAGGTCAGTCCGCTGCACACGTCTGATCACTTCTTTGTCACCCCCGACCTCACCGCTCCAGACAACGCAGATGTCTTACCGCTGGTCACTTTCCGGCGCTACCTACGGTCCCTCCCTCCTGCTTTTCCTCTGATGTCTTGTCTGCACTCCCCCCCTCTGAGGAGCTCTCTCTTTTGAATACCAACAGTGCCACAGACACTCTGTGTTCCACGCTTACATCCTGCTTGGAAAACCTATGCCCTCTTACATCTGGACCAGCTCGTGCATCCCTGTCTGCCCCCTGGTTATCGGATGTACCAATTCAATTCAATTCAATTTTATTTATATAGCGCTTTTCACAATTTGCATTGTTCCAAAGCAGCTTTACAGGGGAAAAACGAAAAACCCAAGAAAGGGTAAAACACGCTACATGGTGTTTTATAAAAATCCAATTATTCTAGTAAATAATATCTATGTAAATCTGATTTATTTAGCATATTTGCATTAATTGAATGCTTGGCTGAAAAGATGCTTTTTTAATCTAGATTTAAATTGGGCCAGTGTGTCTGATCCTCGAATAGTTTCGGGAAGGCTATTCCAGAGTTTAGGTGCTACGTATGAGAAAGCTCGACCCCCTTTGGAGGATTTAGTTATTCTGGGTATTATCAAAAGTCCCGCGTTTTGAGATCTTAAAGAGCGTGATGGGTTGTAGTGTGATAGAAGCTCTGTTAGGTAGGTAGGGGCTAAACCCTTTAGGGCTTTATAAGTGATTAAAAGAACTTTAAAGTCAATACGATACTTAATGGGTAGCCAGTGAAGGGTTGATAAAATTGGGGTTATGTGATCGTATTTTCTGGACCTGGTTAGGACTCTGGCAGCTGCGTTCTGAACTAACTGTAGTTTGTTTATTGATGATGCATGACAGCCACTGAGTAGCGCATTACAGTAGTCAAGTCTTGAGGTTATAAATGCATGAATAAGCTTCTCCGCGTCAGCAACACACAGAATATTTCGTAACTTGGCCACATTTCTAAGGTGAAAAAAGTCTGTTTTTGTGACATTTGAGATGTGATTTTGAAATGACAGGTTGCTGTCTAATATAACGCCTAGATCTTTTACTGTATTTGTTGGAGTAACAGTACATCCTTCAATTTGCAGTTTATAATCAGAAATATTTGGTTTGCGTGTCTTAGGTCCGATAAGTAATATTTCTGTTTCATTTGAATTTAAAAGAAGGAAATTACGGGTCATCCAGTGTTTTATATCTTCAATGCACTCTGCCAATTTGGATAGCTTGAAGGAATCATCTGGTCTTGATGAGATATATAGCTGAGTATCATCTGCGTAGCAATGGAAGCTAATTCCATGTTTTTTAATAATGTTTCCGAGGGGCAGCATGTATATGGAGAACAGAACGGGTCCCAGAACCGATCCCTGAGGTAATCCATAATTTACTTGCGTTAGATTTGATGATTCCCCATTTAAATGGACAAATTGATGTCTGTCTGACAAGTAAGATGTTTATTTGTTAATTTAGCAACTGTGCTAAATAAAAACCTTGGATTGTTTTTGTTGGTTTCTATGAGGTTACGAAGGTGCTCAGCCTTTGCTGCTTTTAGTGCCTTTTTATAACAATTTGCACTCTCTTTCCACGCCATTTTAAAGACTTCTAATTGCGATTTTATCCATTTGCGCTCTAGTTTGCGAGTTTCTCTTTTTAGGGCCCAAGTGGTGCTATTGTACCATGGTGCAATATTTTTCTCAGTAATCTTTTATGACTTTGTAGGTGCGACTGCTTCTAATGTATTAGAGAAAATAGTGCCCAATTTCCTGGTCATGACATCGAGCGATTCTTTATTGGTATGGTTATTAAAGGAGTCAGATCTGGCAAGATCTTTGTGAAACTATCTTTAGTAGCGGAGGTGATTGTTCTACCCTGTCGATAACGAGTTAAAGGGCTGATTTCAGACGTGCACAAAGTACCCGTTATAAGATAGTGATCGGTGACATCTTCGCTTTGAGGCGTAATATCTATATTGGTTAGATCGGCTCCATGAGATATAATCAGGTCTAGTGTATGATTAAATCGATGAATGGGTCCTTTAATGTGTTGTATTACCCCAAAAGATTGTAGTAGTTCTGTAAACACCAGTGCTAATGCATCGTTAGCACTATCTACGTGAATATTTAAATCTCCGACAATTAGTATTTTATCAGCGTTAACCAATAGATCCGATAGTAAGTCCGCGAACTCTTTCAGAAATTCAGTATAGGGACCAGGTGGTCTATACACCGTAGCCAATGCAAAAGAAAGCAATGGTTTTTTACTTTTGTTAGGAATAATTATGTTCAACGCAAGCACTTCAAATGATTTAAATTTATGCTTTATTCTCTGAGTTACATTAAGAAAGTTTCTAAATATTGTAGCTACGCCGCCACCCCGACCAACCGGACGTGGCTCATGCATATAACAGTAACTTGGTGGGGTTCACTCATTTAGACCGAAATAATCATTTGGTTTAAGCCAGGTCTCGGTAAGACAGAGTATATCAAAACTGTTGTCCGTGATCATTTCATTTACAATAACTGCCTTTGAATTTAGTGATCTAATATTAAGTAGGCCGAACTTTATGAATACCACGTGAGCATCGCGCCAGCCTCCGGTCAGCTGAGAGAAAATGGCACAAGTCAAAAGACCATACTGACCTCTCTCTCAACCAGTCTCTCCTCTCTACTTTCTCCGTTGACGTCACCTCTGCAAAAACTGATTATAACCACTCGAAGATCAGCAACTCTCCTGACTCTCGCACACTCTTAAAAACCTTCTCTGCTCTCCTCTGTCCGCCTGCTCCCACACCTTCATCGGAGTTAACGGCTGATGATTTTGCATCGTTCTTCGTAAAGAAAACTACCGCCATCAACAGCCAATTTTCTACACCACCATCACCCGCCTTTTCTCCTCTGTCTGAAGATGATGTTTCCAAGGTCATTGGTTCCAACCACCCTACCACCTGCCCACTGGATCCCATCTCCACCCATCTCCTCCATGTTATCTCTCCAGCAGTTGTGCCTGGTCTGACCCACATCATCAACTATTTGCTCACCACTGGGACATTTCCCACTGTGTTCAAAGAGGCCTGCATCACACCGCTACTGAAGAAACCCACTCTCAACCTTACACTGCTAGAACACTACAGGCCGGTGTAGTGTGTGAAAACGCATATCTTCCGTCAAAATGTAGATGACTGATTTTAACCTCTAAGTCTTTTCTGTCTTCTTAAAAAAAATTTTTTTACTTACCTCACTATTCTTAGCTTTGTATACTGTGCTAGGCTTTAATGGACTGGATTTAATTAACTTATGCATTTTGTTGCCTATATTGTTATAATTGCTTCCAATGTTTCCTCGTCTGTAAGTCGCTTTGGAAAAAAGCGTCTGCTAAATGACTAAATGTAAATTTTATGAAATGTGTAATGTCATTTGTAATGTGTAGTGTGTGGCCTTGAAATTTTAGCATGTCTACGTAATCAGGAATAAATGCTTCTTGAACCACACAGTGTTGCTTCTTTGCATGCATCAAACGAATTGTTTCTGGCTATATGCATCCATGCATCAGTTTGAGAGGGGTGGAAATGGGACACTTGGGTGAAACAAAACTGCCCCAAAAGTACCCCCACCCACTTTAAATACAGTTTTTTCTAAGTCAATTTGGTACATTTCTCAGATCCGATTTGAAATTCTCAAAACTTCTTGTTCAATCCTTACATCCTTGTGTCACTTGTGCACATCAAACAAGCATTTTCTCATTTCTTTGAAAAAGTTGCAAATGCTTTGGTATATCCATGCAAATGATTATGACACAATTCTGTGCAGATTCCTACATTATCAATTGCTTATGTCATGTTGATCAAAATGCATTATAATGGGTCTCTGCTGAATAGTATAACCCCCCACGACATTTAAGCACTAGTTTTACAATATACAGTAAGTATACTTCAAGTAAACAGTGGCATTTTATTTTACTCAATTTAGTGTTTCGCATTACTATATTCTTTCCACATAGGACTGTAAGACAACTTCACTGGGTTGCAGACGGCCCCTTTTCACACCTAAACAGTCTTTTGACACTCTCTACAGGGATCTCATCCCTGAACAAGAGAGGGGGCAGATTGGAGATGACCTGCCAAAGTACATGTTAGTTTGGGACAATGTCAGTTTCCATCGCTCCAACATCATCAGGCAATGGTTTGCGACCCACAACAGGATGCTGGTGGAGTTCCTCTCACCCTACTCAACCCCGTTGAGGAATTTTTCTCAGCATGAAGAGTAAAAGTATATGATCGCCAGCAGCATACACAGATGACCCTTCTGGCTGCAATGGATATAACGTGTGATGACATCACAGCTGATGCCTGCAGAGGCTGGATTAGACACTCTGAAAGATGATTTTCACGCTGTATCGCAAAAGAAGATATTTGTTGTGATGTGGATGAGAATCCGTTGCCCAAAATATAGGGAACGTCAGGAGGTGTAGGAAGACTGCACTGTAATTCCACTGCAATGCATGTACAGTTTTCCCTAAGGAGATTGTCTTATGTTCAGATTTCTACATTTGTTTGTGCTATGCAGTGCTGTCTTTCCCTGTCTGCATCGCAACGACACTGTCTGTCAATAAATTATTGTACAAACAGTAAAAGCGTTAACGTGAATCATGTGCCGTCTCTTGCAATCAAACAATCAAAACCAGAAATGCACTTACTGTTTTGCAAATGTCAAGGATGATTCGAGAAATGCTCCACTCATCACTCTCAGGTCACTCCGCTGCACACGTCTGATCACTTCTTTGTCACCCCCGACCTCACCGCTCCAGACAACGCAGATGTCTTACCGCTAGTCATTTTCCGGCGCTACCTACGATCCCTCCCTCACGCTTTTCCTCTGCTGTCTTGTCTGCACTCCCCCCCTCTGAGGAGCTCTCTCTTTTGAATACCAACAGTGCCACAGACACTCTGTGTTCCACGCTTACATCCTGCTTGGACAACCTATGCCCTCTTACATCTGGACCAGCCCGTGCATCCCTGTCTGCCCCCTGGTTATCGGATGTACCACGTGAGCATCGCGCCAGCCTCCGGTCAGCTGAGAGAAAATGGCACATGTCAAAAGATCATACTGACCTCTCTCTCAACCAGTCTCTCCTCTCTACTTTCTCCGTTGACGTCACCTCTGCAAAAACTGATTATAACCACTCGAAGATCAGCAACTCTCCTGACTCTCGCACACTCTTAAAAACCTTCTCTGCTCTCCTCTGTCCGCCTGCTCCCACACCTTCATCGGAGTTAACGGCTGATGATTTTGCATCGTTCTTCGTAAAGAAAACTACCGCCATCAACAGCCAATTTTCTATACCACCATCACCCGCTTTTTCTCCTCTGTCTGAAGATGATGTTTCCAAGGTCATTGGTTCCAACCATCCTACCACCTGCCCACTGGATCCCATCTCCACCCATCTCCTCCATGTTATCTCTCCAGCAGTTGTGCCTGGTCTGACCCACATCATCAACTCTTTGCTCACCACTGGGACATTTCCCACTGCGTTCAAAGAGGCCTGCATCACACCGCTACTGAAGAAACCCACTCTCAACCTTACACTGCTAGAACACTACAGGCCGGTGTAGTGTGTGAAAACGCATATCTTCCGTCAAAATGTAGATGACTGATTTTAACCTCTAATTCTCTTCTGTCTTTTTAAAAAAAAATTTTTTTACTTACCTTACTATTCTTAGCTTTGTATACTGTGCTAGGCTTTAATGTACTGGATTTAATTAACTTATGCATTTTGTTGCCTATATTGTTATAATTGCTTCCAATGTTTCCTCGTCTGTAAGTCGCTTTGGAAAAAAGCGTCTGCTAAATGACTAAATGTAAATTTTATGAAATGTGTAATGTCATGTGTAATGTGTAATGTGTAGTGTGTGGCATTGAAATTTTAGCATGTCTACATAATCATGAATAAATGCTTTTTGAGACACACAGTGTTGCTTCTTTGCATGCATCAAACGAATTGTTTCTGGCTATATGCATCTATGCATCAGTTTGAGAGGGGTGGAAATGAGACACTTGGGTGAAACAAAACTGCCCCAAAAGTACCCCCACCCACTTTAAATACAGTTTTTTCTAAGTCAATTTGGTACATTCCTCAGATCCGATTTGAAATTCTCAAAACTTCTTGTTCAATCCTTACATCCTTGTGTCACTTGTGCACATCAAACAAGCATTTTCTCATTTCTTTGAACAAGTTGCAAATGCTTTGGTATATCCATGCAAATGATTATGACACAATTCTGTGCAGATTCCTACATTATCAATTGCTTATGTCATGTTGATCAAAATGCATTATAATGGGTCTCTGTTGAATAGTATAATCCCCCACGACATTTAAGCACTAGTTTTACAATATACAGTAAGTATACTTCAAGTAAACAGTGGCATTTTATTTTACTCAATTTAGTGTTTCGCATTACTATATTCTTTCCACATAGGACTGCAAGACAACTTCACTGGGTTGCAGACGGCCCCTTTTCACACCTAAACAGTCTTTTGACACTCTCTACAGGGATCTCATCCCTGAACAAGAGAGGGGGCAGATTGGAGATGACCTGCCAAAGTACATGTTAGTTTGGGACAATGTCAGTTTCCATCGCTCCAACATCATCAGGCAATGGTTTGCGGCCCACAACAGGATGCTGGTGGAGTTCCTCTCACCCTACTCAACCCCGTTGAGGAATTTTTCTCAGCATGAAGATTAAAAGTATATGATCGCCAGCAGCATACACAGATGACCCTTCTGGCTGCCATGGATGTAACGTGTGATGACATCACAGCTGATGCCTGCAGAGGCTGGATTAGACACTCTGAAAGATGATTTTCACGCTGTATCGCAATAGAAGATATTTGTTGTGATGTGGATGAGAATCCGTTGCCCAAAATATAGGGAACGTCAGGAGGTGTAGGAAGACTGCACTGTAATTCCACTGCACTGCATGTACAGTTTTCCCTGAGGAGATTGTCTTATGTTCAGATTTCTACATTTGTTTGTGCTATGCAGTGCTGTATTTTCCTGTCTGCATCGCAATGACACTGTCTGTCAATAAATTATTGTACAAACAGTAAAAGCGTTAACGTGAATCATGTGCCGGTATCTTGCAATCAAACAATCAAAACCAGAAATGCACTTACTGTTTTGCAAATGTCAAGGATGATTCGAGAAATGCTCCACTCATCAGTCTCAGGTCACTCCGCTGCACACGTCTGATCACTTCTTTGTCACCCCCGACCTCACCGCTCCAGACAACGCAGATGTCTTACAGCTGGTCACTTTCCGGCGCTACCTACGGTCCCTCCCTCCTGCTTTTCCTCTGCTGTCTTGTCTGCACTCCCCCCCCCTCTGAGGAGCTCTCTCTTTTGAATACCAACAGTGCCACAGACACTCTGTGTTCCACGCTTACATCCTGCTTGGACAACCTATGCCCTCTTACATGTGGACCAGCCCGTGCATCCCTGTCTGCCCCCTGGTTATCGGATGTACCACGTGAGCATCGCGCCAGCCTCCGGTCAGCTGAGAGAAAATGGCACAAGTCAAAAGACCATACTGACCTCTCTCTCAACCAGTCTCTCCTCTCTACTTTCTCCATTGACGTCACCTCTGCAAAAACTGATTATAACCACTCGAAGATCAGCAACTCTCCTGACTCTCGCACAGTCTTTAAAACCTTCTCTGCTCTCCTTTGTCCGCCTGCTCCCACACCTTCATCGGAGTTAACGGCTGATGATTTTGCATCGTTCTTCGTAAAGAAAACTGCCGCCATCAACAGCCAATTTTCTAGACCACCATCACCCGCCTTTTCTCATCTGTCTGAAGATGATGTTTCCAAGGTCATTGGTTCCAACCACCCTACCACCTGCCCACTGGATCCCATCTCCACCCATCTCCTCCATGTTATCTCTCCAGCAGTTGTGCCTGGTCTGACCCACATCATCAACTCTTTGCTCACCACTGGGTCATTTCCCACTGCGTTCAAAGAGGCCTGCATCACACCGCTACTGAAGAAACCCACTCTCAACCTTACACTGCTAGAACACTACAGGCCGGTGTAGTGTGTGAAAACGCATATCTTCCGTCAAAATGTAGATGACTGATTTTAACCTCTAATTCTTTTCTGTCTTCTTAAAACATTTTTTTTTACTTACCTCACTATTCTTAGCTTTGTATACTGTGCTAGGCTTTTAATGGACTGGATATAATTAACTTATGCATTTTGTTGCCTATATTGTTATTATTGCTTCCAATGTTTCCTCGTCTGTAAGTCGCTTTGGAAAAAAGCGTCTGCTAAATGACTAAATGTAAATTTTATGAAACGTGTAATGTCATGTGTAATGTGTAATGTGTAGTGTGTGGCCTTGAAATTTAAGCATGTCTACGTAATCATGAATAAATGCTTTTTGAGACACACAGTGTTGCTTCTTTGCATGCATCAAACGAATTGTTTCTGGCTATATGCATCAATGCATCAGTTTGAGAGGGGTGGAAATGGGACACTTGGGTGAAACAAAACTGCCCCAAAAGTACCCCCACCCACTTTAAGTACAGTTTTTTCTAAGTCAATTTGGTACATTTCTCAGATCCGATTTGAAATTCTCAAAACTTCTTGTTTAATCCTTACATCATTGTGTCACTTGTGCACATCAAACAAGCATTTTCTCATTTCTTTGAACAAGTTGCAAATGCTTTGGTATATCCATTCAAATGATTATGACACAATTCTGTGCAGATTCCTACATTATCAATTGCTTATGTCATGTTGATCAAAATAAATTATAATGGGTCTCTGTTGAATAGTATAATCCCCCACGACATTTAAGCACTAGTTTTACAATATACAGTAAGTATACTTCAAGTAAACAGTGGCATTTTGTTTTACTCAATTTAGTGTTTCGCATTACTATATTCTTTCCACATAGGACTGCAAGATAACTTCACTGAGTTGCAGACGGCCCCTTTTCACACCTAAACAGTCTTTTGACACTCTCTACAGGGATCTCATCCCTGAACAAGAGAGGGGGCAGATTGGAGATGACCTGCCAAAGTACATGTTAGTTTGGGACAATGTCAGTTTCCATCGCTCCAACATCATCAGGCAATGGTTTGCGGCCCACAACAGGATGCTGGTGGAGTTCCTCTCACCCTACTCAACCCCGTTGAGGAATTTTTCTCAGCATGAAGATTAAAAGTATATGATCGCCAGCAGCATACACAGATGACCCTTCTGGCTGCCATGGATGTAACGTGTGATCACATCACAGCTGATGCCTGCAGAGGCTGGATTAGACACTCTGAAAGATGATTTTCACGCTGTATCGCAAGAGAAGATATTTGTTGTGATGTGGATGAGAATCCGTTGCCCAAAATATAGGGAACGTCAGGAGGTGTAGGAAGACTGCACTGTAATTCCACTGCACTGCATGTACAGTTGTCCCTAAGGAGATTGTCTTATGTTCAGATTTCTACATTTGTTTGTGCTATGCAGTGCTGTCTTTTCCTGTCTGCATCGCAATGACACTGTCTGTCAATAAATTATTGTACAAACAGTAAAAGCGTTAACGTGAATCATGTGCCGTCTCTTGCAATCAAACAATCAAAACCAGAAATGCACTTACTGTTTTGCAAATGTCAAGGATGATTCGAGAAATGCTCCACTCATCACTCTCAGGTCACTCCGCTGCACACGTCTGATCACTTCTTTGTCACCCCCGACCTCACCGCTCCAGACAACGCAGATGTCTTACCGCTGGTCACTTTCCGGCGCTACCTACGGTCCCTCCCTCCTGCTTTTCCTCTGCTGTCTTGTCTGCACTCCCCCCCTCTGAGGAGCTCTCTCTTTTGAATACCAACAGTGCCACAGACACTCTGTGTTCCACGCTTACATCCTGCTTGGACAACCTATGCCCTCTTACATCTGGACCAGCCCGTGCATCCCTGTCTGCCCCCTGGTTATCAGATGTACCACGTGAGCATCGCGCCAGCCTCCGGTCAGCTGAGAGAAAATGGCACAAGTCAAAAGACCATACTGACCTCTCTCTCAACCAGTCTCTCCTCTCTACTTTCTCCGTTGACGTCACCTCTGCAAAAACTGATTATAACCACTCGAAGATCAGCAACTCTCCTGACTCTCGCACACTCTTAAAAACCTTCTCTGCTCTCCTCTGTCCACCTGCTCCGACACCTTCATCGGAGTTAACGGCTGATGATTTTGCATCGTTCTTCGTAAAGAAAACTACCGCCATCAACAGCCAATTTTCTACACCACCATCACCCACCTTTTCTCCTCTGTCTGAAGATGATGTTTCCAAGGTCATTGGTTCCAACCACCCTACCACCTGCCCACTGGATCCCATCTCCACCCATCTCCTCCATGTTATCTCTCCAGCAGTTGTGCCTGGTCTGACCCACATCATCAACTCTTTGCTCACCACTGGGACATTTCCCACTGCGTTCAAAGAGGCCTGCATCACACCGCTACTGAAGAAACCCACTCTCAACCTTACACTGCTAGAACACTACAGGCCGGTGTAGTGTGTGAAAACGCATATCTTCCGTCAAAATGTAGATGACTGATTTTAACCTCTAATTCTTTTCTGTCTTCTTAAAAAAATTTTTTTTACTTACCTCACTATTCTTAGCTTTGTATACTGTGCTAGGCTTTAATGGACTGGATTTAATTAACTTATGCATTTTGTTGCCTATATTGTTATAATTGCTTCCAATGTTTCCTCGTCTATAAGTCGCTTTGGAAAAAAGCGTCTGCTAAATGACTAAATGTAAATTTTATGAAATGTGTAATGTCATGTGTAATGTGTAATGTGTAGTGTGTGGCCTTGAAATTTTAGCATGTCTACGTAATCATGAATAAATGCTTCTTGAGAGACACAGTGTTGCTTCTTTGCATGCATCAAACGAATTGTTTCTGGCTATATGCATCCATGCATCAGTTTGAGAGGGGTGGAAATGGGACACTTGGGTGAAACAAAACTGCCCCAAAAGTACCCCCACCCACTTTAAATACAGTTTTTTCTAAGTCAATTTGGTACATTTCTCAGATCCGATTTGAAATTCTCAAAACTTCTTGTTCAATCCTTACATCCTTGTGTCACTTGTGCACATCAAACAAGCATGTTCTCATTTCTTTGAACAAGTTGCAAATGCTTTGGTATATCCATGCAAATGATTATGACACAATTCTGTGCAGATTCCTACATTATCAATTGCTTATGTCATGTTGATCAAAATGCATTATAATGGGTCTCTGTTGAATAGTATAATCCCCCACGACATTTAAGCACTAGTTTTACAATATACAGTAAGTATACTTCAAGTAAACAGTGGCATTTTATTTTACTCAATTTAGTGTTTTGCATTACTATATTCTTTCCACATAGGACTGCAAGACAACTTCACTGGGTTGCAGACGGCCCTTTTTCACACCTAAACAGTCTTTTGACACTCTCTACAGGGATCTCATCCCTGAACAAGAGAGGGGGCAGATTGGAGATGACCTGACAAAGTACATGTTAGTTTGGGACAATGTCAGTTTCCATCGCTCCAACATCATCAGGGAATGGTTTGCGGCCCACAACAGGATGCTGGTGGAGTTCCCCTCACCCTACTCAACCCCGTTGAGGAATTTTTCTCAGCATGAAGATTAAAAGTATATGATCGCCAGCAGCATACACAGATGACCCTTCTGGCAGCCATGGATGTAACGTGTGATGACATCACAGCTGATGCCTGCAGAGGCTGGATTAGACACTCTGAAAGATGATTTTCACGCTGTATCGCAAGAGAAGATATTTTGTTGTGATGTGGATGAGAATCCGTTGCCCAAAATATAGGGAACGTCAGGAGGTGTAGGAAGACTGCACTGTAATTCCACTGCACTGCATGTACAGTTTTCCCTAAGGAGATTGTCTTATGTTCAGATTTCTACATTTGTTTGTGCTATGCAGTGCTGTCTTTTCCTGTCTGCATCGCAATGACACTGTCTGTCAATAAATTATTGTACAAACAGTAAAAGCGTTAACGTGAATCATGTGCCGTCTCTTGCAATCAAACAATCAAAACCAGAAATGCACTTTCTGTTTTGCAAATGTCAAGGATGATTCGAGAAATGCTCCACTCATCACTCTCAGGTCACTCCGCTGCACACGTCTGATCACTTCTTTGTCATACCCCCGACCTCACCACTCCAGACAATGCAGATGTCTTACCGCTGGTCACTTTCCGGCTCTACCTACGGCCCCTCCCTCCAGCTTTTCCTCTGCTGTCTTTTTCTGCACTCCCCCCCTCTGAGGAGCTCTCTCTTTTGAATACCAACAGTGCCACAGACACTCTGTGTTCCACGCTTACATCCTGCTTGGACAACCTATGCCCTCTTACATCTGGACCAGCCCGTGCATCCCTGTCTGCCCCCTGGTTATCGGATGTTACATGTGAGCATCGCGCCAGCCTCCGGACAGCTGAGAGAAAATGGCACAAGTCAAAAGACCATACTGACTTCTCTCTAAACCAGTCTCTCCTCTCTACTTTCTCCGTTGACGTCACCTCTGCAAAAACTGATTATAACCACTCGAAGATCAGCAACTCTCCTGACTCTCACACACTCTTAAAAACCTTCTCTGCTCTCCTCTGTCAGCCTGCTCCCACACCTTCATCGGAGTTAACGGCTGATGATTTTAAATCGTTCTTCGTAAAGAAAACTACCGCCATCAACAGCCAATTTTCTACACCACCATCACCCGCCTTTTCTCCTCTGTCTGAAGATGATTTTTCCAAGGTCTTTGGTTCCAACCACCCTACCACATGCCCACTGGATCCCATCTCCACCCATCTCCTCCATGTTATCTCTCCAGCAGTTGTGCCTGGTCTGACCCACATCATCAACTCTTTGCTCACCACTGGGACATTTCCCACTGCGTTCAAAGAGGCCTGCATCACACCGCTACTGAAGAAACCCATTCTCAACCTTACACTGCTAGAACACTACAAGCCGGTGTAGTGTGTGAAAACGCATATCTTCTGTCAAAATGTAGATGACTGATTTTAACCTCTAATTCTTTTCTGTCTTCTTAAAATTTTTTTTTTTTACTTACCTCACTATTCTTAGCTTTGTATACTGTGCTAGGCTTTAATGGACTGGATTTAATTAACTTATGCATTTTGTTGCCTATATTGTTAGAATTGCTTCCAATGTTTCCTCGTCTGTAAGTCGCTTTGGAAAAAAGCGTCTGCTAAATGACTAAATGTAAATTTTATGAAATGTGTAATGTCATGTGTAATGTGTAATGTGTGGCCTTGAAATTTAAGCATGTCTACGTAATCATGAATAAATGCTTCTTGAGACACACAGTGTTGCTTCTTTGCATGCATCAAACGAATTGTTTCTGGCTATATGCATCCATGCATCAGTTTGAGAGGGGTGGAAATGGGACACTTGGGTGAAACAAAACTTCCCCAAAAGTACCCCAACCCACTTTAAATACAGTTTTTTCTAAGTTAATTTGGTACATTTCTCAGATCCGATTTGAAATTCTCAAAACTTCTTGTTCAATCCTTACATCCTTGTGTCACTTTTGCACATCAAACAAGCATTTTCTCATTTCTTTGAACAAGTTGCAAATGCTATGGTATATCCATGCAAATGATTATGACACAATTCTGTGCAGATTCCTACATTATCAATTGCTTATGTCATGTTGATCAAAATGCAGTATAATGGGTCTCTGTTGAATAGTTGAACCCCCCATGACATTTAAGCACTAGTTTTACAATATACAGTAAGTATACTTCAAGTAAACAGTGGCATTTTATTTTACTCAATTTAGTGTTTCGCATTACTATATTCTTTCCACATAGGACTGCAAGACAACTTCACTGGGTTTCAGACGGCCCCTTTTCACACCTAAACAGTCTTTTGACACTCTCTACAAGGATCTCATCCCTGAACAAGAGAGGGGGCAGATTGGAGATGACCTGCCAAAGTACATGTTAGTTTGGGACAATGTCAGTTTCCATCGCTCCAACATCATCAGGCAATGGTTTGCGGCCCACAACAGGATGCTGGTGGAGTTCCTCTCACCCTACTCAACCCCGTTGAGGAATTTTTCTCAGCATGAAGATTAAAAGTATATGATCGCCAGCAGCATACACAGATGACCCTTCTGGCTGCCATGGATGTAACGTGTGATCACATCACAGCTGATGCCTGCAGAGGCTGGATTAGACACTCTGAAAGATGATTTTCACGCTGTATCGCAAGAGAAGATATTTGTTGTGATGTGGATGAGAATCCGTTGCCCAAAATATAGGGAACGTCAGGAGGTGTAGGAAGACTGCACTGTAATTCCACTGCACTGCATGTACAGTTGTCCCTAAGGAGATTGTCTTATGTTCAGATTTCTACATTTGTTTGTGCTATGCAGTGCTGTCTTTTCCTGTCTGCATCGCAATGACACTGTCTGTCAATAAATTATTGTACAAACAGTAAAAGCGTTAACGTGAATCATGTGCCGTCTCTTGCAATCAAACAATCAAAACCAGAAATGCACTTACTGTTTTGCAAATGTCAAGGATGATTCGAGAAATGCTCCACTCATCACTCTCAGGTCACTCCGCTGCACACGTCTGATCACTTCTTTGTCACCCCCGACCTCACCGCTCCAGACAACGCAGATGTCTTACCGCTGGTCACTTTCCGGCGCTACCTACGGTCCCTCCCTCCTGCTTTTCCTCTGCTGTCTTGTCTATACCCCCCCCCTCTGAGGAGCTCTCTCTTTTGAATACCAACAGTGCCACAGACACTCTGTGTTCCACGCTTACATCCTGCTTGGACAACCTATGCCCTCTTACATCTGGACCAGCCCGTGCATCCCTGTCTGCCCCCTGGTTATCGGATGTACCACGTGAGCATCGCGCCAGCCTCCGGTCAGCTGAGAGAAAATGGCACAAGTCAAAAGACCATACTGACCTCTCTCTCAACCAGTCTCTCCTCTCTACTTTCTCCGTTGACGTCACCTCTGCAAAAACTGATTATAACCACTCGAAGATCAGCAACTCTCCTGACTCTCGCACACTCTTAAAAACCTTCTCTGCTCTCCTCTGTCCGCCTGCTCCCACACCTTCATCGGAGTTAACGGCTGATGTTTTTGCATCGTTCTTCGTAAAGAAAACTACCGCCATCAACAGCCAATTTTCTACACCACCATCACCCGCCTTTTCTCCTCTGTCTGAAGATGATGTTTCCAAGGTCATTGGTTCCAACCACCCTACCACCTGCCCACTGGATCCCATCTCCACCCATCTCCTCCATGTTATCTCTCCAGCATTTGTGCCTGGTCTGACCCACATCATCAACTCTTTGCTCACCACTGGGACATTTCCCACTGCGTTCAAAGAGGCCTGCATCACACCGCTACTGAAGAAACCCACTCTCAACCTTACACTGCTAGAACACTACAGGCCGGTGTAGTGTGTGAAAACGCATATCTTCCGTCAAAATGTAGATTACTGATTTTAACATCTAATTCTTTTCTGTCTTCTTAAAATTTTTTTTTTACTTACCTCACTATTCTTAGCTTTGTATACTGTGCTAGGCTTTAATGGACTGGATTTAATTAACTTATGCATTTTGTTGCCTATATTGTTATAATTGCTTCCAATGTTTCCTCGTCTGTAAGTCGCTTTGGAAAAAAGCGTCTGCTAAATGACTAAATGTAAATTTTATGAAATGTGTAATGTCATGTGTAATGTGTAATGTGTAGTGTGTGGCATTGAAATTTTAGCATGTCTACGTAATCAGGAATAAATGCTTCTTGAGACACACAGTGTTGCTTCTTTGCATGCATCAAACGAATTGTTTCTGGCTATATGCATCCATGCATCAGTTTGAGAGGGGTGGAAATGGGACACTTGGGTGAAACAAAACTGCCCCAAAAGTACCCCCACCCACTTTAAATACAGTTTTTTCTAAGTCAATTTGGTACATTTCTCAGATCCGATTTGAAATTCTCAAAACTTCTTGTTCAAGCCTTACATCCTTGTGTCACTTGTGCACATCAAACAAGCATTTTCTCATTTCTTTGAACAAGTTGCAAATGCTTTGGTATATCCATGCAAATGATTATGACACAATTCTGTGCAGATTCCTACATTATCAATTGCTTATGTCATATTGATCAAAATGCATTATAATGGGTCTCTGTTCAATAGTATAATCCCCCACGACATTTAAGCACTAGTTTTACAATATACAGTAAGTATACTTCAAGTAAACAGTGGCATTTTATTTTACTAAATTTAGTGTTTCGCATTACTATATTCTTTCCACATAGGACTGCAAGACAACTTCACTGGGTTGCAGACGGCCACTTTTCACACCTAAACAGTCTTTTGACACACTCTACAGGGATCTCATCCCTGAACAAGAGAGGGGGCAGATTGGAGATGACCTGCCAAAGTACATGTTAGTTTGGGACAATGTCAGTTTCCATCGCTCCAACATCATCAGGCAATGGTTTGCGCCCCACAACAGGATGCTGGTGGAGTTCCTCTCACCCTACTCAACCCCGTTGAGGAATTTTTCTCAGCATGAAGATTAAAAGTATATGATCGCCAGCAGCATACACAGATGACCCTTCTGGCTGCCATGGATGTAACGTGTGATGACATCACAGCTGATGCCTGCAGAGGCTGGATTAGACACTCTGAAAGATGATTTTCACGCTGTATCGCAAGAGAAGATATTTGTTGTGATGTGGATGAGAATCCGTTGCCCAAAATATAGGGAACGTCAGGAGGTGTAGGAAGACTGCACTGTAATTCCACTGCACTGCATGTACAGTTTTCCCTAAGGAGATTGTCTTATGTTCAGATTTCTACATTTGTTTGTGCTATGCAGTGCTGTCTTTTCCTGTCTGCATCGCAATGACACTGTCTGTAAATAAATTATTGTACAAACAGTAAAAGCGTTAACGTGAATCATGTGCCGTCTCTTGCAATCAAACAATCAAAACCAGAAATGCACTTACTGTTTTGCAAATGTCAAGGATGATTCGAGAAATGCTCCACTCATCACTCTCAGGTCACTCCGCTGCACACGTCTGATAACTTCTTTGTCACCCCCGACCTCACCGCTCCAGACAACGCAGATGTCTTACCGCTGGTCATTTTCCGGCGCTACCTACGGTCCCTCCCTCCTGCTTTTCCTCTGCTGTCTTGTCTGCACTCCCCCCCTCTGAGGAGCTCTCTCTTTTGAATACCAACAGTGCCACAGACACTCTGTGTTCCACGCTTACATCCTGCTTGGACAAACTATGCCCTCTTACATCTGGACCAGCCCGTGCATCCCTGTCTGCCCCCTGGTTATCGGATGTACCACGTGAGCATCGCGCCAGCCTCCGGTCAGCTGAGAGAAAATGGCACAAGTCAAAAGACCATACTGACCTCTCTCTCAACCAGTCTCTCCTCTCTACTTTCTCCGTTGACGTCACCTCTGCAAAAACTGATTATAACCACTCGAAGATCAGCAACTCTCCTGACTCTCGCACACTCTTAAAAACCTTCTCTGCTCTCCTCTGTCAGCCTGCTCCCACACCTTCATCGGAGTTAACGGCTGATGATTTTGCATCTTTCTTCGTAAAGAAAACTACCGCCATCAACAGCCAATTTTCTACACCACCATCACACGCCTTTTCTCATCTGTCTGAAGATGATGTTTCCAAGGTCATTGGTTCCAACCACCCTACCACCTGCCCACTGGATCCCACCTCCACCCATCTCCTCCATGTTATCTCTCCAGCAGTTGTGCCTGGTCTGACCCACATCATCAACTCTTTGCTCACCACTGGGACATTTCCCACTGCGTTCAAATAGGCCTGCATCACACCGCTACAGAAGAAACCCACTCTCAACCTTACACTGCTAGAACACTACAGGCCGGTGTAGTGTGTGAAAACGCATATCTTCCGTCAAAATGTAGATGACTGATTTTAACCTCTAATTCTTTTCTGTCTTCTTAAAAAAAAATTTTTTTGCTTACCTCACTATTCTTAGCTTTGTATACTGTGCTAGGCTTTAATGGACTGGATTTAATTAACTTATGCATTTTGTTGCCTATATTGTTATAATTGCTTCCAATGTTTCCTCGTCTGTAAGTCGCTTTGGAAAAAAGCGTCTGCTAAATGACTAAATGTAAATTTTATGAAATGTGTAATGTCATGTGTAATGTGTAATGTGTAGTGTGTGGCCTTGAAATTTTAGCATGTCTACGTAATCATGAATACATGCTTCTTGAGACACACAGTGTTGCTTCTTTGCATGCATCAAATGAATTGTTTCTGGCTATATGCATCCATGCATCAGTTTGAGAGGGGTGGAAATGGGACACTTGGGTGAAACAAAACTGCCCCAAAAGTACCCCCACCCACTTTAAATACAGTTTTTTCTAAGTCAATTTGGTACATTTCTCAGATCCGATTTGAAATTCTCAAAACTTCTTGTTCAATCCTTACATCCTTGTGTCACTTGTGCACATCAAACAAGCATTTTCTAATTTCTTTGAACAAGTTGCAAATGTTTTAGTATAACCATGCAAATGATTATGACACAATTCTGTGCAGATTCCTACATTATCAATTGCTTATGTCATGTTGATCAAAATGCATTATAATGGGTCTCTGTTCAAAAGTATAATCCCCCACGACATTTAAGCACTAGTTTTACAATATACAGTAAGTATACTTCAAGTAAACAGTGGCATTTTATTTTACTAAATTTAGTGTTTCGCATTACTATATTCTTTCCACATAGGACTGCAAGACAACTTCACTGGGTTGCAGACAGCCACTTTTCACACCTAAACAGTCTTTTGACACTCTCTACAGGGATCTCATCCCTGAACAAGAGAGAGGGCAGATTTGAGATGACCTGCCAAAGTACATGTTAGTTTGGGACAATGTCAGTTTCCATCGCTCCAACATCATCAGGCAATGGTTTGCGGCCCACAACAGGATGCTGGTGGAGTTCCTCTCACCCTACTCAACCCTGTTGAGGAATTTTTCTCAGCATGAAGATTAAAAGTATATAATCGCCAGCAGCATACACAGATGACCCTTCTGGCTGCCATGGATGTAACGTGTGATGACATCACAGCTGATGCCTGCAAAGGCTGGATTAGACATTCTGAAAGATGATTTTCACGCTGTATCGCAAGAGAAGATATTTGTTGTGATGTGGATGAGAATCCGTTGCCCAAAATATAGGGAACATCAGGAGGTGTAAGAAGACTGCACTGTAATTCCACTGCACTGCATGTACAGTTTTCCCTAAGGAGATTGTCTTATGTTCAGATTTCTACATTTGTTTGTGCTATGCAGTGCTGTCTTTTCCTGTCTGCATCGCAATGACACTGTCTGTCAATAAATTATTGTACAAACAGTAAAAGCGTTAACGTGAATCATGTGCCGTCTGTTGCAATCAAACAATCAAAACCAGAAATGCACTTACTGTTTTGCAAATGTC
The DNA here is from genome assembly GCF_947034865.1 of Barbatula barbatula. Classification (NCBI taxonomy): domain Eukaryota; kingdom Metazoa; phylum Chordata; class Actinopteri; order Cypriniformes; family Nemacheilidae; genus Barbatula; species Barbatula barbatula. The sequence continues at coordinate 14,303,159 of NC_136784.1, forward strand.
AAGGATGATTCGAGAAATGCTCCACTCATCACTCTCTGGTCACTCCGCTGCACACGTCTGATCACTTCTTTGTCACCCCCGACCTCACCGCTCCAGACAACGCAGATGTCTTACCGCTGGTTACTTTCCGGCGCTACCTACGGTCTCTCCCTCCTGCTTTTCCTCTGCTGTCTTGTCTGCACTCCCCCCCTCTGAGGAGCTCTCTCTTTTGAATACCAATAGTGCCACAGACACTCTGTGTTCCACGCTTACATCCTGCTTGGACAACCTATGCCCTCTTACATCTGGACCAGCCCGTGCATCCCTGTCTGCCCCCTGGTTATCGGATGTACCACATGAGCATCGCGCCAGCCTCCGGTCAGCTGAGAGAAAATGGCACAAGTCAAAAGACCATACTGACCTCTCTTTCAACCAGTGTCTCCTCTCTACTTTCTCCGTTGACGTCACCTCTGCAAAAACTGATTATAACCACTCGAAGATCAGCAACTCTCCTGACTCTCGCACACTCTTAAAAACCTTCTCTGCTCTCCTCTGTCCCCCTACTCCCACACCTTCATCTGAGTTAACGGCTGATGATTTTGCATCGTTCTTCGTAAAGAAAACTACCGCCATCAACAGCCAATTTTCTACACCACCATCACCCGCCTTTTCTCCTCTGTCTGAAGATGATGTTTCCAAGGTCATTGGTTCCAACCACCCTACCACCTGCCCACTGGATCCCATCTCCACCCATCTCCTCCATGTTATCTCTCCAGCATTTGTGCCTGGTCTGACCCACATCATCAACTCTTTGCTCACCACTGGGACATTTCCCACTGCGTTCAAAGAGGCCTGCATCACACCGCTACTGAAGAAACCCACTCTCAACCTTACACTGCTAGAACACTACAGGCCGGTGTAGTGTGTGAAAACGCATATCTTCCGTCAAAATGTAGATGACTGATTTTAACCTCTAATTCTTTCCTGTCTTCTTAAAAAAATTTTTTTTACTTACCTCACTATTCTTAGCTTTGTATACTGTGCTAGGCTTTAATGGACTGGATTTAATTAACTTATGCATTTTGTTGCCTATATTGTTATAATTGCTTCCAATGTTTCCTCGTCTGTAAGTCGCTTTGGAAAAAAGCGTCTGCTAAATGACTAAATGTAAATTTTATGAAATGTGTAATGTCATGTGTAATGTGTAATGTGTAGTGTGTGGCCTTGAAATTTTAGCATGTCTACGTAATCATGAATAAATGCTTCTTGAGACACACAGTGTTGCTTCTTTGCATGCATCAAACGAATTGTTTCAGGCTATATGCATCCATGCATCAGTTTGAGAGGGGTGGAAATGGGACACTTGGGTGAAACAAAACTGCCCCAAAAGTACCCCCACCCACTTTAAATACATTTTTTTCTAAGTCAATTTGGTACATTTCTCAGATCCGATTTGAAATTCTCAAAACTTCTTGTTCAATCCTTATATTCTTGTGTCACTTGTGCACATCAAACAAGCATTTTCTCATTTCTTTGAACAAGTTGCAAATGTTTTGGTATATCCATGCAAATGATTATGACACAATTCTGTGCAGATTCCTACATTATCAATTGCTTATGTCATGTTGATAAAAATGCATTATAAGGGGTCTATGTTCAATAGTATAATCCCCCACGACATTTAAGCACTAGTTTTACAATATACAGTAAGTATACTTCAAGTAAACAGTGGCATTTTATTTTACTAAATTTAGTGTTTCGCATTACTATATTCTTTCCACATAGGACTGCAAGACAACTTCACTGGGTTGCAGACGGCCACTTTTCACACCTAAACAGTCTTTTGACACTCTCTAACGGGATCTCATCCCTGAACAAGAGAGGGGGCAGATTGGAGATGACCTGCCAAAGTACATGTTAGTTTGGGACAATGTCAGTTTCCATCGCTCCAACATCATCAGGCAATGGTTTGCGGCCCACAACAGGATGCTGGTGGAGTTCCTCTCACCCTACTCAACCCTGTTGAGGAATTTTTCTCAGCATGAAGATTAAAAGTATATGATCGCCAGCAGCATACTCAGATGACCCTTCTGGCTGCCATGGATTTAACGTGTGATGACATCACAGCTGATGCCTGCAGAGGCTAGATTAGACACTCTGAAAGATGATTTTCACGCTGTATCGCAAGAGAAGATATTTGTTGTGATGTGGATGAGAATCCGTTGCCCAAAATATAGGGAACGTCAGGAGGTGTAGGAATACTGCACTGTAATTCCACTGCACTGCATGTACAGTTTTCCCTAAGGAGATTGTCTTATGTTCAGATTTCTACATTTTTTTGTGCTATGCAGTGCTGTCTTTTCCTGTCTGCATCGCAATGACACTGTCTGTCAATAAATTATTGTACAAACAGTAAAAGCGTTAACGTGAATCATGTGCCGTCTCTTGCAATCAAACAATCAAAACCAGAAATGCACTTACTGTTTTGCAAATGTCAAGGATGATTCGAGAAATGCTCCACTCATCACTCTCAGGTCACTCCGCTGCACACGTCTGATCACTTCTTTGTCACCCCCGACCTCACCGCTCCAGACAACGCAGATGTCTTACCGCTGGTCATTTTCCGGCGCTACCTACGGTCCCTCCCTCCTGCTTTTCCTCTGCTGTCTTGTCTGCACTCCCCCCCTCTGAGGAGCTCTCTCTTTTGAATACCAACAGTGCCACAGACACTCTGTGTTCCACGCTTACATCCTGCTTGGACAACCTATGCCCTCTTACATCTGGACCAGCCCGTGCATCCCTGTCTGCCCCCTGGTTATCGGATGTACCACGTGAGCATCGCGCCAGCCTCCGGACAGCTGAGAGAAAATGGCACAAGTCAAAAGACAATACTGACCTCTCTCTCAACCAGTCTCTCCTCTCTACTTTTACCGTTGACGTCACCTCTGCAAAAACTGATTATAACCACTCGAAGATCAGCAACTCTCCTGACTCTCGCACACTCTTAAAAACCTTCTCTGCTCTCCTCTGTCCGCCTGCTCCCACACCTTCATCGGAGTTAACGGCTGATGATTTTGCATCGTTCTTCGTAAAGAAAACTACCGCCATCAACAGCCAATTTTCTACACCACCATCACCCGCCTTTTCTCCTTTGTCTGAAGATGATGTTTCCAAGGTCATTGGTTCCAACCACCCTACCACCTGCCCACTGGATCCCATCTCCACCCATCTCCTCCATGTTATCTCTCCAGCAGTTGTGCCTGGTCTGACCCACATCATCAACTATTTGCTCACCACTGGGACATTTCCCACTGCGTTCAAAGAGGCCTGCATCACACCGCTACTGAAGAAACCAACTCTCAACCTTACACTGCTAGAACACTACATGCCGGTGTAGTGTGTGAAAACGCATATCTTCCGTCAAAATGTAGATGACTGATTTTACCCTCTAATTCTTTTCTGTCTTCTTGAAATTTTTTTTTTTACTTACCTCACTATTCTTAGCTTTGTATACTCTGCTAGGCTTTAATGGACTGGATTGAATTAACTTATGCATTTTGTTGCCTATATTGTTATAATTGCTTCCAATGTTTCCTCGTCTGTAAGTCGCTTTGGAAAAAAGCGTCTGCTAAATGACTAAATGTAAATTTTATGAAATGTGTAATGTCATGTGTAATGTGTAATGTGTAGTGTGTGGCCTTGAAATTTTAGCATGTCTACGTAATCAGGAATAAATGCTTCTTGAGACACACAGTGTTGCTTCTTTGCATGCATCAAACGAATTGTTTCTGGCTATATGCATCCATGCATCAGTTTGAGAGGGGTGGAAATGGGACACTTGGGTGAAACAAAACTGCCCCAAAAGTACCCCCACCCACTTTAAATACAGTTTTTTCTACGTCAATTTGGTACATTTCTCAGATCCGATTTGAAATTCTCAAAACTTCTTGTTCAATCCTTACATCCTTGTGTCACTTGTGCACATCAAACAAGCATTTTTTTCATTTCTTTGAACAAGTTGCAAATGCTTTGGTATAACGATGCAAATGATTATGACACAATTCTGTGCAGATTCCTACATTATCAATTGCTTATGTCATGCTGATCAAAATGCATTATAATGGGTCTCTGTTGAATAGTATAACCCCCCACGACATTTAAGCACTAGTTTTACAATATACAGTAAGTATACTTCAAGTAAACAGTGGCATTTTATTTTACTCAATTTAGTGTTTCGTATTACTATATTCTTTCAACATAGGACTGCAAGACAACTTCACTGGGTTGCAGACGGCCCCTTTTCACACCTAAACAGTCTTTTGACACTCTCTACAGGGATCTCATCCCTGAACAAGAGAGGGGGCAGATTGGAGATGACCTGCCAAAGTACATGTTAGTTTGGGACAATGTCAGTTTCCATCGCTCCAACATCATCAGGCAATGGTTTGCGGCCCACAACAGGATGCTGGTGGAGTTCCTCTCACCCTACTCAACCCCGTTGAGGAATTTTTCTCAGCATGAAGATTAAAAGTATATGATCGCCAGCAGCATACACAGATGACCCTTCTGGCTGCCATGGATGTAACGTGTGATGACATCACAGCTGATGCCTGCAGAGGCTGGATTAGACACTCTGAAAGATGATTTTCACGCTGTATCGCAAGAGAAGATATTTGTTGTGATGTTGATGAGAATCCGTTGCCCAAAATACAGGGAACGTCAGTAGGTGTAGGAAGACTGCACTGTAATTCCACTGCAATGCATGTACAGTTTTCCCTAAGGAGATTGTCTTATGTTCAGATTTCTACATTTGTTTGTGCTATGCAGTGCTGTCTTTCCCTGTCTGCATCGCAACGACACTGTCTGTCAAGAAATTATTGTACAAACAGTAAAAGCGTTAACGTGAATCATGTGCCGTCTCTTGCAATCAAACAATCAAAACCAGAAATGCACTTACTGTTTTGCAAATGTCAAGGATGATTCGAGAAATGCTCTACTCATCACTCTCAGGTCACTCCGCTGCACACGTCTGATCACTTCTTTGTCACCCCCGACCTCACCGCTCCAGACAACGCAGATGTCTTACCGCTAGTCACTTTCCGGCGCTACCTACGATCCCTCCCTCATGCTTTTCCTCTGCTGTCTTGTCTGCACTCCCCCCCTCTGAGGAGCTCTCTCTTTTGAATACCAACAGTGCCACAGACACTCTGTCTTCCACGCTTACATCCTGCTTGGACAACCTATGCCCTCTTACATCTGGACCAGCCCGTGCATCCCTGTCTGCCCCCTGGTTATCGGATGTACCATGTGAGCATCGCGCCAGCCTCCGGTCAGCTGAGAGAAAATGGCACAAGTCAAAAGACCATACTGACCTCTCTCTCAACCAGTCTCTCCTCTCTACTTTCTCCGTTGACGTCACCTCTGCAAAAACTGATTATAACCACTCGAAGATCAGCAACTCTCCCTACTCTCGCACACTCTTAAAAACCTTCTCTGCTCTCCTCTGTCCGCCTGCTCCCACACCTTCATCGGAGTTAACGGCTGATGATTTTGCATCGTTCTTCGTAAAGAAAACTACCGCCATCAACAGCCAATTTTCTACACCACCATCACCCGCTTTTTCTCCTCTGTCTGAAGATGATGTTTCCAAGGTCATTGGTTCCAACCATCCTACCACCTGCCCACTGGATCCCATCTCCACCCATCTCCTCCATGTTATCTCTCCAGCAGTTGTGCCTGGTCTGACCCACATCATCAACTCTTTGCTCACCACTGGGACATTTCCCACTGCGTTCAAAGAGGCCTGCATCACACCGCTACTGAAGAAACCCATTCTCAACCTTACACTGCTAGAACACTACAGGCCGGTGTAGTGTGTGAAAACGCATATCTTCCGTCAAAATGTAGATGACTGATTTTAACCTCTAATTCTCTTCTGTCTTTTTAAAAAAAAATTGTTTTACTTACCCTACTATTCTTAGCTTTGTATACTGTGCTAGGCTTTAATGGACTGGATTTAATTAACTTATGCATTTTGTTGCCTATATTGTTATAATTGCTTCCAATGTTTCCTCGTCTGTAAGTCGCTTTGGAAAAAAGCGTCTGCTAAATGACTAAATGTAAATTTTATGAAATGTGTAATGTCATGTGTAATGTGTAATGTGTAGTGTGTGGCATTGAAATTTTAGCATGTCTACATAATCATGAATAAATGCTTTTTGAGACACACAGTGTTGCTTCTTTGCATGCATCAAACGAATTGTTTCTGGCTATATGCATCTATGCATCAGTTTGAGAGGGGTGGAAATGAGACACTTGGGTGAAACAAAACTGCCCCAAAAGTACCCCCACCCACTTTAAATACAGTTTTTTCTAAGTCAATTTGGTACATTTCTCAGATCCGATTTGAAATTCTCAAAACTTCTTGTTCAATCCTTACATCCTTGTGTCACTTGTGCACATCAAACAAGCATTTTCTCATTTCTTTGAACAAGTTGCAAATGCTTTGGTATATCCATGCAAATGATTATGACACAATTCTGTGCAGATTCCTACATTATCAATTGCTTATGTCATGTTGATCAAAATGCATTATAATGGGTCTCTGTTGAATAGTATAATCCCCCACGACATTTAAGCACTAGTTTTACAATATACAGTAAGTATACTTCAAGTAAACAGTGGCATTTTATTTTACTCAATTTAGTGTTTCGCATTACTATATTCTTTCCACATAGGACTGCAAGACAACTTCACTGGGTTGCAGACGGCCCCTTTTCACACCTAAACAGTCTTTTGACACTCTCTACAGGGATCTCATCCCTGAACAAGAGAGGGGGCAGATTGGAGATGACCTGCCAAAGTACATGTTAGTTTGGGACAATGTCAGTTTCCATCGCTCCAACATCATCAGGCAATGGTTTGCGGCCCACAACAGGATGCTGGTGGAGTTCCTCTCACCCTACTCAACCCCGTTGAGGAATTTTTCTCAGCATGAAGATTAAAAGTATATGATCGCCAGCAGCATACACAGATGACCCTTCTGGCTGCCATGGATGTAACGTGTGATGACATCACAGCTGATGCCTGCAGAGGCTGGATAAGACACTCTGAAAGATGATTTTCACGCTGTATCGCAAGAGAAGATATTTGTTGTGATGTGGATGAGAATCCGTTGCCCAAAATATAGGGAACGTCAGGAGGTGTAGGAAGACTGCACTGTAATTCCACTGCACTGCATGTACAGTTTTCCCTGAGGAGATTGTCTTATGTTCAGATTTCTACATTTGTTTGTGCTATGCAGTGCTGTATTTTCCTGTCTGCATCGCAATGACACTGTCTGTCAATAAATTATTGTACAAACAGTAAAAGCGTTAACGTGAATCATGTGCCGGTATCTTGCAATCAAACAATCAAAACCAGAAATGCACTTACTGTTTTGCAAATGTCAAGGATGATTCGAGAAATGCTCAACTCATCAGTCTCAGGTCACTCCGCTGCACACGTCTGATCACTTCTTTGTCACCCCCGACCTCACCGCTCCAGACAACGCAGATGTCTTACAGCTGGTCACTTTCCGGCGCTACCTACGGTCCCTCCCTCCTGCTTTTCCTCTGATGTCTTGTCTGCACTCCCCCCCCCTCTGAGGAGCTCTCTCTTTTGAATACCAACAGTGCCACAGACACTCTGTGTTCCACGCTTACATTCTGCTTGGACAACCTATGCCCTCTTACATCTGGACCAGCCCGTGCATCCCTGTCTGCCCCCTGGTTATCGGATGTACCACGTGAGCATCGCGCCAGCCTCCGGTCAGCTGAGAGAAAATGGCACAAGTCAAAAGACCATACTGACCTCTCTCTCAACCAGTCTCTCCTCTCTACTTTCTCCGTTGACGTCACCTCTGCAAAAACTGATTATAACCACTCGAAGATCAGCAACTCTCCTGACTCTCGCACAGTCTTTAAAACCTTCTCTGCTCTCCTCTGTCCGCCTGCTCCCACACCTTCATCGGAGTTAACGGCTGATGATTTTGCATCGTTCTTCGTAAAGAAAACTGCCGCCATCAACAGCAAATTTTCTAGACCACCATCACCCGCCTTTTCTCATCTGTCTGAAGATGATGTTTCCAAGGTCATTGGTTCCAACCACCCTACCACCTGCCCACTGGATCCCATCTCCACCCATCTCCTCCATGTTATCTCTCCAGCAGTTGTGCCTGGTCTGACCCACATCATCAACTCTTTGCTCACCACTGGGACATTTCCCACTGCGTTCAAAGAGGCCTGCATCACACCGCTACTGAAGAAACCCACTCTCAACCTTACACTGCTAGAACACTACAGGCCGGTGTAGTGTGTGAAAACGCATATCTTCCGTCAAAATGTAGATGACTGATTTTAACCTCTAATTCTTTTCTGTCTTCTTAAAAAAAAATTCTTTACTTACCTCACTATTCTTAGCTTTGTATACTGTGCTAGGCTTTAATGGACTGTATTTAATTAACTTATGCATTTTGTTGCCTATATTGTTATAATTGCTTCCAATGTTTCCTCGTCTGTAAGTCGCTTTGGAAAAAAGCGTCTGCTAAATGACTAAATGTAAATTTTATGAAATGTGTAATGTCATGTGTAATGTGTAATGTGTAGTGTGTGGCCTTGAAATTTTAGCATGTCTATGTAATCATGAATAAATGCTTCTTGAGACACACAGTGTTGCTTCTTTGCATGCATCAAACGAATTGTTTCTGGCTATATGCATCCATGCATCAGTTTAAGAGGGGTGGAAATGGGACACTTGGGTGAAACAAAACTGCCCCAAAAGTACCCCCACCCACTTTAAATACAGTTTTTTCTAAGTCAATTTGGTACATTTCTCAGATCCGATTTGAAATTCTCAAAACTTCCTGTTCCATCCTTACATCCTTGTGTCACTTGTGCACATCAAACAAGCATTTTCTCATTTCTTTGAACAAGTTGCAAATGCTTTGGTATATCCATGCAAATGATTATGACACAATTCTGTGCAGATTCCTACATTATCAATTGCTTATGTCATGTTGATCAAAATGCATTATAATGGGTCTCTGTTGAATAGTATAATCCCCCACGACATTTAAGCACTAGTTTTACAATATACAGTAAGTATACTTCAAGTAAACAGTGGCATTTTATTTTACTCAATTTAGTGTTTCGCATTACTATATTCTTTCCACATAGGACTGCAAGACAACTTCACTGGGTTGCAGACGGCCCCTTTTCACACCTAAACAGTCTTTTGACACTCTCTACAAGGATCTCATCCCTGAACAAGAGAGGGGGCAGATTGGAGATGACCTGCCAAAGTACATGTTAGTTTGGGACAATGTCAGTTTCCATCGCTCCAACATCATCAGGCAATGGTTTGCGGCCCACAACAGGATGCTGGTGGGGTTCCTCTCACCCTACTCAACCCCGTTGAGGAATTTTTCTCAGCATGAAGATTAAAAGTATATGATCGCCAGCAGCATACACAGATGACCCTTCTGGCTGCCATGGATGTAACGTGTGATGACATCACAGCTGATGCCTGCAGAGGCTGGATTAGACACTCTGAAAGATGATTTTCACGCTGTATCGCAAGAGAAGATATTTGTTGTGATGTGGATGAGAATCCGTTGCCCAAAATATAGGGAACGTCAGGAGGTGTAGGAAGACTGCACTGTAATTCCACTGCACTGCATGTACAGTTTTCCCTAAGGAGATTTTCTTATGTTCAGATTTCTACATTTGTTTGTGCTATGCAGTGCTGTCTTTTCCTGTCTGCATCGCAATGACACTGTCTGTCAATAAATTATTGTACAAACAGTAAAAGCGTTAACGTGAATCATGTGCCGTCTCTTGCAATCAAACAATCAAAACCAGAAATGCACTTACTGTTTTGCAAATGTCAAGGATGATTCGAGAAATGCTCCACTCATCACTCTCAGGTCATTCCGCTGCACACGTCTGATCACTTCTTTGTCACCCCCAACCTCACCGCTCCAGACAACGCAGATGTCTTACCGCTGGTTACTTTCCGGCGCTACCTACGGTCCCTCCCTCCTGCTTTTCCTCTGCTGTCTTGTCTGCACTCCCTCCCTTGAGGAGCTCTCTCTTTTGAATACCAACAGTGCCTCAGACACTCTGTGTTCCACGCTTACATCCTGCTTGGACAACCTATGCCCTCTTACATCTGGACCAGCCCGTGCATCCCTGTCTGCCCCCTGGTTATCGGATGTACCACTTGAGCATCGTGCCAGCCTCCGGTCAGCTGAGAGAAAATGGCACAAGTCAAAAGACCATACTGACCTCTCTCTCAACCAGTCTCTCCTCTCTACTTTCTCCGTTGACGTCACCTCTGCAAAAACTGATTATAACCACTCGAAGATCAGCAACTCTCCTGACTGTCGCACACTCTTAAAAGCCTTCTCTGCTCTCCTCTGTCCGCCTGCTCCCACACCTTCATCGGAGTTAACGGCTGATGATTTTGCATCGTTCTTCATAAAGAAAACTACCGCCATCAACAGCCAATTTTCTACACCACCATCACCCGCCTTTTCTCCTCTGTCTGAAGATGATGTTTCCAAGGTCATTGGTTCCAACCACCCTACCACCTGCCCACTGGATCCCATCTCCACCCATCTTTACATTGTTTACATTGCACTACAGGGCTGCATGCATGACTGAACTGTACACACCAGTACTTCATGTTATCTGCTCTACCGGACTGTTTACACACACACAGCATCATTTGCACTCTATACTGCTCACTTGCACACCAGGAATATTTAACTGAATGCTCATTTGCACTAACGGACCACTTCCATAACTGCACTAACCTATATACTGCACTGTAATTCTATTAACTGCATCTAGTCATCTACTGCACTGTAACTTCAATAACTGCATTAACTAACCAACTGTACGGTAACTCTATTAACTGCATCTACTCATCAATTGCACTGTAACTTCAATAACTGCATTAACTAACCAACTGTACGGTAACTCTATTAACTGCATCTACTCATCAATTGCACTATAACTTCAATAACTGCATTAACTAACCAACTGCACTGTAACCTTATTAACTGCATTAACTCATATACTGCACCGTAACTTTAATAACTGCATTAACTTCAACTGCATTAACTCACCTATTGCACTGCAATAACTTTAATAACCAATGTCAATAATCTATGCATACCTAAGTCACTTGCACTATTTTAGTCTAAATTATTATCTGTTCATATCCACCTGTACATTAATGTTCATAGTACATAGTCATCTGTATATATTGTTCATAGTATATACCTTCTGTCATATTTTCATAGAACACACCTACTGCTAAATATTTTTATAATCCATGCCCACTGTATTATATTCTCAATATTGTATTCTGTATTTATTCTAACTGTATATCCTGCACTTGCTAACTGCACTTCTGGTTAGACCTAAACTACATTTCGTTACACTGTACTTGTATATGTGTAATGACAATAAAGTTGAATCTAATCATCTAATCTAATCTCCTCCATGTTATCTCTCCAGCAGTTGTGCCTGGTCTGACCCACATCATCAACTCTTTGCTCACCACTGGGACATTTCCCACTGTGTTCAAAGAGGCCTGCATCACACATCTTCTGAATAAACCCACTCTCAACCTTACACTGCTAGAACACTACAGGCCGGTGTAGTGTGTGAAAACGCATATCTTCCGTCAAAATGTAGATGACTGATTTTAACCTCTAATTATTTTCTGTTCTGTTTTTTTTACTTACCTCACTATTCTTAGCTTTGTGTACTGTGCTAGGCTTTAATGGACTGGATTTAATTAACTTATGCATTTTGTTGCCTATATTGTTATAATTGCTTCCAATGTTTCCTTGTCTGTAAGTCGCTTTGGAAAAAAGCGTCTGCTAAATGACTAAATGTAAATTTGATGAAATGTGTAATATCATGTGTAATGTGTAATGTGTAGTGTGTGGCCTTAAAATTTTAGCATGTCTACGTAATCATGAATAAATGCTTCTTGATACACACAGTGTTGCTTCTTTGCATGCATCAAACGAATTGTTTCTGGCTATATACATCCATGCATCAGTTTGAGAGGGGTGGAAATGGGACACTTGGGTGAAACAAAACTGCCCCAAAAGTACCCCCACCCACTTTAAATACAGTTTTTTCTAAGTCAATTTGGTACATTTCTCAGATCCGATTTGAAATTCTCAAAACTTCTTGTTCAATCCTTACATCCTTGTGTCACTTTTGCACATCAAACAAGCATTTTCTCATTTCTTTGAACAAGTTGCAAATGCTTTGGTATATCCATGTAAATGATTATGACACAATTCTGTGCAGATTCCTACATTATCAATTGCTTATGTCATGTTGATCAAAATGCATTATAATGGGTCTCTGTTGAATAGTATAACCCCCCACGACATTCAAGCACTAGTTTTACAATATACAGTAAGTATACTTCAAGTAAACAGTGGCATTTTATTTTACTCAATTTAGTGTTTCTTATTACTATATTCTTTCCACATAGGACTGCAAAACAACTTCACTGGGTTGCAGACGGCCCCTTTTCACACCTAAACAGTCTTTTGACACTCTCTACAAGGATCTCATCCCTGAACAAGAGAGGGGGCAGATTGGAGATGACCTAACAAAGTACATGTTAGTTTGGGACAATGTCAGTTTCCATCGCTCCAACATCATCAGGCAATGGTTTGCGGCCCACAACAGGATGCTGGTGGAGTTCCTCTCACCCTACTCAACCCCGTTGAGGAATTTTTCTCAGCATGAAGATTAAAAGTATATGATCGCCAGCAGCATACACAGATAACCCTTCTGGCTGCCATGGATGTAACGTGTGATGACATCACAGCTGATGCCTGCAGAGGCTGGATTAGACACTCTGAAAGATGATTTTCACGCTGTATCGCAAGAGAAGATATTTGTTGTGATGTGGATGAGAATCCGTTGCCCAAAATATAGGGAACGTCAGGAGGTGTAGGAAGACTGCACTGTAATTCCACTGCACTGCATGTACAGTTTTACCTAAGGAGATTGTCTTATGTTCAGATTTATAAATTTGTTTGTGCTATGCAGTGCTGTCTTTTCCTGTCTGCATCGCAATGACACTGTCTGTCAAGAAATTATTGTACAAACAGTAAAAGCGTTAACGTGAATCATGTGCCGTCTCTTGCAATCAAACAATCAAAACCAGAAATGCACTTATTGTTTTGCAAATGTCAAGGATGATTCGAGAAATGCCCCACTCATCACTCTCAGGTCACTCCGCTGCACACGTCTGATCACTTCTTTGTCACCCCCGACCTCACCGCTCCAGACAACGCAGATGTCTTACCGCTGGTCACTTTCCGGCGCTACCTACGGTCCTTCCCTCCTGCTTTTCCTCTGCTGTCTTGTCTGCACTCCCCCCCTCTGAGGAGCTCTCTCTTTTGAATACCAACAGTGCCACAGACACTCTGTGTTCCACGCTTACATCCTGCTTGGACAACCTATGCCCTCTTACATCTGGACCAGCCCGTGCATCCCTGTCTGCCCCCTGGTTATCGGATGTACCACGTGAGCATCGCGCCAGCCTCCGGTCAGCTGAGAGAAAATGGCACAAGTCAAAAGACCATACTGACCTCTCTCTCATCCAGTCTCTCCTCTCTACTTTCTCCGTTGACGTCACCTCTGCAAAAACTGATTATAACCACTCGAAGATCAGCAACTCTCCTGACTCTCGCACACTCTTAAAAACCTTCTCTGCTCTCCTCTGTCCGCCTGCTCCCACACCTTCATCGGAGTTAACGACTGATGATTTTGCATAGTTCTTCGTAAAGAAAACTACCGCCATCAACAGCCAATTTTCTACACCACCATCACCCGCCTTTTCTCCTCTGTCTGAAGATGATGTTTCCAAGGTCATTGGTTCCAACCACCCTACCACCTGCCCACTGGATCCCATCTCCACCCATCTCCTCCATGTTATCTCTCCAGCAGTTGTGCCTGGTCTGACCCACATCATCAACTCTTTGCTCACCACTGGGACATTTCCCACTGCGTTCAAAGAGGCCTGCATCACACCGCTACTGAAGAAACCCACTCTCAACCTTACACTGCTAGAACACTACAGGCCGGTGTAGTGTGTGAAAACGCATATCTTCCGTCAAAATGTAGATGACTGATTTTAACCTCTAATTATTTTCTGTCTTCTTAAACATTTTTTTTTTACTTACCTCACTATTCTTAGCTTTGTATACTGTGCTAGGCTTTAATGGACTGGATTTAATTAACTTATGCATTTTGTTGCCTATATTGTTATAATTGCTTCCAATGTTTCCTCGTCTGTAAGTCGCTTTGGAAAAAAGCGTCTGCTAAATGACTAAATGTAAATTTTATGAAATGTGTAATGTCATGTGTAATGTGTAATGTGTAGTGTGTGGCCTTGAAATTTTAGCATGTCTACGTAATCATGAATAAATGCTTCTTGAGACACACAGTGTTGCTTCTTTGCATGCATCAAACGAATTGTTTCTGGCTATATGCATCCATGCATCAGTTTGAGAGGGGTGGAAATGGGACACTTGGGTGAAACAAAACTGCCCCAAAAGTACCCCCACCCACTTTAAATACAGTTTTTTCTAAGTCAATTTGGTACATTTCTCAGATCCGATTTGAAATTTGAAAAACTTCTTGTTCAATCCTTACATCCTTGTGTCACTTGTGCACATCAAACAAGCATTTTCTCATTTCTTTGAAAAAGTTGCAAATGCTTTGGTATATCCATGCAAATGATTATGACACAATTCTGTGCAGATTCCTACATTATCATTTGCTTATGTCATGTTGATCAAAATGCATTATAATGGGTCTTTGTTGAATAGTATAATCCCCCACGACATTTAAGCACTAGTTTTACATTATACAGTAAGTATACTTCAAGTAAACAGTGGCATTTTATTTTACTCAATTTAGTGTTTCGCATTACTATATTCTTTCCACATAGGACTGCAAGACAATTTCACTGGGTTGCAGACGGCCCCTTTTCACACCTAAACAGTCTTTTGACACTCTCTACAGGGATCTCATCCCTGAACAAGAGAGGGGGCAGATTGGAGATGACCTGCCAAAGTACATGTTAGTTTGGGACAATGTCAGTTTCCATCGCTCCAACATCATCAGGCAATGGTTTGCGGCCCACAAAAGGATGCTGGTGGAGTTCCTCTCACCCTACTCAACCCCGTTGAGGAATTTTTCTCAGCATGAAGATTAAAAGTATATCATCGCCATCAGCATACACAGATGACCCTTCTGGCTGCCATGGATGTAACGTGTGATGACATCACAGCTGATGCCTGCAGAGGCTGGATTAGACACTCTGAAAGATGATTTTGACGCTGTATCGCAAGAGAAGATATTTGTTGTGATGTGGATGAGAATCCGTTGCCCAAAATATAGGGAACGTCAGGAGGTGTAGGAAGACTGCACTGTAATTCCACTGCACTGCATGTACAGTTTTCCCTAAGGAGATTGTCTTATGTTCAGATTTCTACATTTGTTTGTGCTATGCAGTGCTGCCTTTTCCTGTCTGCATCGCAATGACACTGTCTGTCAATAAATTATTGTACAAACAGTAAAAGCGTTAACGTGAATCATGTGCCGTCTCTTGCAATCAAACAATCAAAACCAGAAATGCACTTACTGTTTTGCAAATGTCAAGGATGATTCGAGAAATGCTCCACTCATCACTCTCAGGTCACTCCGCTGCACACGTCTGATCACTTCTTTGTCACCCCCGACCTCACCGCTCCAGACAACGCAGATGTCTTACCGCTGGTCACTTTCCGGCGCTACCTACGGTCCCTCCCTCCTGCTTTTCCTCTGCTGTCTTGTCTGCACTCCCCCCCTCTGAGGAGCTCTCTCTTTTGAATACCAACAGTGCCACAGACACTCTGTGTTCCACGCTTACATCCTGCTTGGACAACCTATGCCCTCTTACATCTGGACCAGCCTGTGCATCCCTGTCTGCCCCCTGTTATCGGATGTACCACGTGAATATCGCGCCAGCCTCCGGTCAGCTGAGAGAAAATGGCACAAGTCAAAAGACCATACTGACCTCTCTCTCAACCAGTCTCTCCTCTCTACTTTCTCCGTTGAGGTCACCTCTGCAAAAACTGATTATAACCACTCGAAGATCAGCAACTCTCCTGACTCTCGCACACTCTTAAAAACCTTCTCTGCTCTCCTCTGTCCGCCTGCTCCCACACCTTCATCGGAGTTAACGGCTGATGATTTTGCATCGTTCTTCGTAAAGAAAACTACCGCCATCACCAGCCAATTTTCTACACCACCATCACACGCCTTTTCTCCTCTGTCTGAAGATGATGTTTCCAAGGTCATTGGTTCCAACCACCCTACCACCTGCCCACTGGATCCCATCTCCACCCATCTCCTCCATGTTTTCTCTCCAGCAGTTGTGCCTGGTCTGACCCACATCATCAACTCTTTGCTCACCACTGGGACATTTCCCACTGCGTTCAAAGAGGCCTGCATCACACCGCTACTGAAGAAACCCATTCTCAACCTTACACTGCTAGAACACTACAGGCCGGTGTAGTGTGTGAAAACGCATATCTTCCGTCAAAATGTAGATGACTGATTTTAACCTCTAATTCTTTTCTGTCTTCTTAAAAAATTTTTTTTTTGCTTACCTCACTATTCTTAGCTTTGTATACTGTGCTAGGCTTTAATGGACTGGATTTAATTAACTTATGCATTTTGTTGCCTATATTGTTATAATTGCTTCCAATGTTTCCTCGTCTGTAAGTCGCTTTGGAAAAAAGCGTCTGCTAAATGACTAAATGTAAATTTTATGAAATGTGTAATGTCATGTGTAATGTGTAGTGTGTGGCCTTGAAATTTTAGCATGTCTACGTAATCATGAATAAATGCTTCTTGAGACACACAGTGTTGCTTCTTTGCATGCATCAAACGAATTGTTTCTGGCTATATGCATCCATGCATCAGTTTGAGACGGGTGGAAATGGGACACTTGGGTGAAACAAAACTGCCCCAAAAGTACCCCCACCCACTTTAAATACAGTTTTTTCTAAGTCAATTTGGTACATTTCTCAGATCCGATTTGAAATTCTCAAAACTTCTTGTTCAATCCTTACATCCTTGTGTCACTTGTGCACATCAAACAAGCATTTTCTCATTTCTTTGAACAAGTTGCAAATGTTTTGGTATATCCATGCAAATGATTATGACACAATTCTGTGCAGATTCCTACATTATCAATTGCTTATTTCATGTTGATCAAAATGCATTATAATGGGTCTCTGTTCAATAGTATAATCCCCCACGACATTTAAGCACTAGTTTTACAATATACAGTAAATATACTTCAAGTAAACAGTGGCATTTTATTTTACTCAATTTAGTGTTTCGCATTACTATATTCTTTCCACATAGGACTGCAAGACAACTTCACTGGGTTGCAGACGGCCACTTTTCACACCTAAACAGTCTTTTGACACTCTCTACCGGGATCTCATCCCTGAACAAGAGAGGGGGCAGATTGGAGATGACCTGCCAAAGTACATGTTAGTTTGGGACAATGTCAGTTTCCATCGCTCCAACATCATCAGGCAATGGTTTGCTGCCCACAACAGGATGCTGGTGGAGTTCCTCTCACCCTACTCAACCCCGTTGAGGAATTTTTCTTAGCATGAAGATTAAAAGTATATGATCGCCAGCAGCATACACAGATGACCCTTCTGGCTGCCATGGATGTAACGTGTGATGACATCACAGCTGATGCCTGCAGAGGCTGGATTAGACACTCTGAAAGATGATTTTCACGCTGTATCGCAAGAGAAGATATTTGTTGTGATGTGGATGAGAATCCGTTGCCCAAAATATAGGGAACGTCAGGAGGTGTAGGAAGACTGCATTGTAATTCCACTGCACTGCATGTACAGTTTTCCCTAAGGAGATTGTCTTACGTTCAGATTTCTGCATTTGTTTGTGCTATGCAGTGCTGTCTTTTCCTGTCTGCATCACAATGACACTGTCTGTCAAGAAATTATTGTACAAACAGTAAAAGTGTTAACGTGAATCATGTGCCGTCTCTTGCAATCAAACAATCAAAACCAGAAATGCACTTACTGTTTTGCAAATGTCAAGGATGATTCGAGAAATGCTCCACTCATCACTCTCAGGTCACTCCGCTGCACACGTCAGATCACTTCTTTGTCACCCCCGACCTCACCGCTCCAGACAACGCAGATGTCTTACCGCTGGTCACTTTCCGGCGCTACCTACGGTCCTTCCCTCCTGCTTTTCCTCTGCTGTCTTGTCTGCACTCCCCCCCTCTGAGGAGCTCTCTCTTTTGAATACCAACAGTGCCACAGACACTCTGTGTTCCACGCTTACATCCTGCTTGGACAACCTATGCCCTCTTACATCTGGACCAGCCCGTGCATCCCTGTCTGCCCCCTGGTTATCGGATGTACCACGTGAGCATCGCGCCAGCCTCCGGACAGCTGAGAGAAAATGGCACAAGTCAAAAGACAATACTGACCTCTCTCTCAACCAGTCTCTCCTCTCTACTTTCTCCGTTGACGTCACCTCTGCAAAAACTGATTATAACCACTCGAAGATCAGCAACTCTCCTGACTCTCGCACACTCTTAAAAACCTTCTCTGCTCTCCTCTGTCCGCCTGCTCCCACACCTTCATCGGAGTTAACGGCTGATGATTTTGCATCGTTCTTCGTAAAGAAAACTACCGCCATCAACAGCCAATTTTCTACACCACTATCACCCGCCTTTTCTCCTTTGTCTGAAGATGATGTTTCCAAGGTTATTGGTTCCAACCACCCTACCACCTGCCCACTGGATCCCATCTCCACCCATCTCCTCCATGTTATCTCTCCAGCAGTTGTGCCTGGTCTGACCCACATCATCAACTATTTGCTCACCACTGGGACATTTCCCACTGCGTTCAAAGAGGCCTGCATCACACCGCTACTGAAGAAACCCACTCTCAACCTTACACTGCTAGAACACTACATGCCGGTGTAGTGTGTGAAAACGCATATCTTCCGTCAAAATGTAGATGACTGATTTTAACCTCTAATTCTTTTCTGTCTTCTTGAAAATTTTTTTCTTTTACTTACCTCACTATTCTTAGCTTTGTATACTGTGCTAGGCTTTAATGGACTGGATTGAATTAACTTATGCATTTTGTTGCCTATATTGTTATAATTGCTTCCAATGTTTCCTCGTCTGTAAGTCGCTTTGGAAAAAAGCGTCTGCTAAATGACTAAATGTAAATTTTATGAAATGTGTAATGTCATGTGTAATGTGTAATGTGTAGTGTGTGGCCTTGAAATTTTAGCATGTCTACGTAATCAGGAATAAATGCTTCTTGAGACACACAGTGTTGCTTCTTTGCATGCATCAAACGAATTGTTTCTGGCTATATGCATCCATGCATCAATTTGAGAGAGGTGGAAATGGGACACTTGGGTGAAACAAAACTGCCCCAAAAGTACCCCCACCCACTTTAAATACAGTTTTTTCTAAGTCAATTTGGTACATTTCTCAGATCCGATTTGAAATTCTCAAAACTTCTTGTTCAATCCTTACATCCTTGTGTCACTTGTGCACATCAAACAAGCATTTTTTTCATTTCTTTGAACAAGTTGCAAATGCTTTGGTATAACGATGCAAATGATTATGACACAATTCTGTGCAGATTCCTACATTATCAATTGCTTATGTCATGCTGATCAAAATGCATTATAATGGGTCTCTGTTGAATAGTATAACCCCCCACGACATTTAAGCACTAGTTTTACAATATACAGTAAGTATACTTCAAGTAAACAGTGGCATTTTATTTTACACAATTTAGTGTTTCGCATTACTATATTCTTTCCACATAGGACTGCAAGACAACTTCACTGGGTTGCAGACGGCCCCTTTTCACACCTAAACAGTCTTTTGACACTCTCTACAGGGATCTCATCCCTGAACAAGAGAGGGGGCAGATTGGAGATGACCTGCCAAAGTACATGTTAGTTTGGGACAATGTCAGTTTCCATCGCTCCAACATCATCAGGCAATGGTTTGCGGCCCACAACAAGATGCTGGTGGAGTTCCTCTCACCCTACTCAACCCCGTTGAGGAATTTTTCTCAGCATGAAGATTAAAAGTATATGATTGCCAGCAGCATACACAGATGACCCTTCTGGCTGCCATGGATGTAACGTGTGATGACATTACAGCTGATGCCTGCAGAGGCTGGATTAGACACTCTGAAAGATGATTTTCACGCTGTATCGCAAGAGAAGATATTTGTTGTGATGTTGATGAGAATCCGTTGCCCAAAATATAGGGAACGTCAGGAGGTGTAGGAAGACTGCACTGTAATTCCACTGCACTGCATGTACAGTTTTCCCTAAGGAGATTGTCTTATGTTCAGATTTCTACATTTGTTTGTGCTATGCAGTGCTGTCTTTCCCTGTCTGCATCGCAACGACACTGTCTGTCAAGAAATTATTGTACAAACATAAAAGCGTTAACGTGAATCATGTGCCGTCTCTTGCAATCAAACAATCAAAACCAGAAATGCACTTACTGTTTTGCAAATGTCAAGGATGATTCGAGAAATGCTCCACTCATCACTCTCAGGTCACTCCGCTGCACACGTCTGATCACTTCTTTGTCACCCCCGACCTCACCGCTCCAGACAACGCAGATGTCTTACCGCTGGTCACTTTCCGGCGCTACCTACGGTCCCTCCCTCCTGCTTTTCCTCTGCTGTCTTGTCTGCACTCCCCCCCTCTGAGGAGCTCTCTCTTTTGAATACCAACAGTGCCACAGACACTCTGTGTTCCACGCTTACATCCTGCTTGGACAACCTATGCCCTCTTACATCTGGACCAGCCTGTGCATCCCTGTCTGCCCCCTGGTTATCGGATGTACCACGTGAGCATCGCGCCAGCCTCGGACAGCTGAGAGAAAATGGCACAAGTCAAAAGACCATACTGACCTCTCTCTCAACCAGTCTCTCCTCTCTACTTTCTCCGTTGACGTCACCTCTTCAAAAACTGATTATAACCACTCGAAGATCAGCAACTCTCCTTACTCTCGCACACTCTTAAAAACCTTCTCTGCTCTCCTCTGTCCGCCTGCTCCCACACCTTCATCGGAGTTAACGGCTGATGATTTTGCATCGTTCTTCGTAAAGAAAACTACCACCATCAACAGCAAATTTTCTACACCACCATCACCCGCCTTTTCTCCTCTGTCTGAAGATGATGTTTCCAAGGTCAATGGTTCCAACCACCCTACCACCTGCCCACTGGATCCCATCTCCACCCATCTCCTCCATGTTATCTCTCCAGCAGTTGTGCCTGGTCTGACCCACATCATCAACTCTTTGCTCACCACTGGGACATTTCCCACTGCGTTCAAAGAGGCCTGCATCACACCGCTACTGAAGAAACCCACTCTCAACCTTACACTGCTAGAACACTACAGGCCGGTGTAGTGTGTGAAAACGCATATCTTCCGTCAAAATGTAGATGACTGATTTTAACCTCTAATTCTTTTCTGTCTTCTTAAAAAAATTTTTTTTTGCTTACCTCACTATTCTTAGCTTTGTATACTGTGCTAGGCTTTAATGGACTGGATTTAATTAACTTATGCATTTTGTTGCCTATATTGTTATAATTGCTTCCAATGTTTCCTCGTCTGTAAGTCGCTTTGGAAAAAAGCGTCTGCTAAATGACTAAATGTAAATTTTATGAAATGTGTAATGTCATGTGTAATGTGTAATGTGTAGTGTGTGGCCTTGAAATTTTAGCATGTCTACGTAATCATGAATAAATGCTTCTTGAGACACACAGTGTTGCTTCTTTGCATGCATCAAACGAATTGTTTCTGGCTATATGCATCCATGCATCAGTTTGAGAGGGGTGGAAATGGGACACTTGGGTGAAACAAAACTGCCCCAAAAGTACCCCCACCCACTTTAAATAAAGTTTTTTCTAAGTCAATTTGGTACATTTCTCAGATCCGATTTGAAATTCTCAAAACTTCTTGTTCAATCCTTACATCCTTGTGTCACTTGTGCACATCAAACAAGCATTTTCTCATTTCTTTGAACAAGTTGCAAATGTTTTGGTATATCCATGCAAATGATTATGACACAATTCTGTGCAGATTCCTACATTATCAATTGCTTATGTCATGTTGATCAAAATGCATTATAATGGGTCTCTGTTCAATAGTATAATCCCCCACGACATTTAAGCACTAGTTTTACAATATACAGTAAGTATACTTCAAGTAAACAGTGGCATTTTATTTTACTCAATTTAGTGTTTCGCATTACTATATTCTTTCCACATAGGACTGCAAGACAACTTCACTGGGTTGCAGACGGCCACTTTTCACACCTAAACAGTCTTTTGACACTCTCTACCGGGATCTCATCCCTGAACAAGAGAGGGGGCAGATTGGAGATGACCTGCCAAAGTACATGTTAGTTTGGGACAATGTCAGTTTCCATCGCTCCAACATCATCAGGCAATGGTTTGCTGCCCACAACAGGATGCTGGTGGAGTTCCTCTCACCCTACTCAACCCCGTTGAGGAATTTTTCTTAGCATGAAGATTAAAAGTATATGATCGCCAGCAGCATACACAGATGACCCTTCTGGCTGCAATGGATGTAACGTGTGATCACATCACAGCTGATGCCTGCAGAGGCTGGATTAGACACTCTGAAAGATGATTTTCACGCTGTATCGCAAGAGAAGATATTTGTTGTGATGTGGATGAGTATCCGTTGCCCAAAATATAGGGAACGTCAGGAGGTGTAGGAAGACTGCACTGTAATTCCACTGCACTGCATGTTCAGTTTTCCCTAAGGAGATTGTCTTATGTTCAGATTTCTACATTTGTTTTTGCAATGCAGTGCTGTCTTTTCCTGTCTGCATCGCAATGACACTGTCTGTCAAGAAATTATTGTACAAACAGTAAAAGCGTTAACGTGAATCATGTGCCGTCTCTTGCAATCAAACAATCAAAACCAGAAATGCACTTACTGTTTTGCAAATGTCAAGGATGATTCGAGAAATGCTCCACTCATCACTCTCAGGTCACTCCGCTGCACACGTCTGATCACTTCTTTGTCACCCCTGACCTCACCGCTCCAGACAACGCAGATTTCTTACCGCTGGTCACTTTCCGTCGCTACCTACGGTCCCTCCCTCCTGCTTTTCCTCTGATGTCTTGTCTGCACTCCCCCCCTCTGAGGAGCTCTCTCTTTTGAATACCAACAGTGCCACAGACACTCTTTGTTCCACGGTTACATCCTGCTTGGACAACCTATGCCCTCTTACATCTGGACCAGCTCGTGCATCCCTGTCTGCCCCCTGGTTATCGGATGTACCACGTGAGCATCGCGCCAGCCTCCGGTCAGCTGAGAGAAAATGGCACAAGTCAAAAGACCATACTGACCTCTCTCTCAACCAGTCTCTCCTCTCTACTTTCTCCGTTGACGTCACCTCTGCAAAAACTGATTATAACCACTCGAAGATCAGCAACTCTCCTGACTCTCGCACACTCTTAAAAACCTTCTCTGCTCTCCTCTGTCCGCCTGCTCCCACACCTTCATCGGATTTAACGGCTGATGATTTTGCATCGTTCTTCGTAAAGAAAACTACCGCCATCAACAGCCAATTTTCTACACCACCATCACCCGCCTTTTCTCCTCTGTCTGAAGATGATGTTTCCAAGGTCATTGGTTCCAACCACCCTACCACCTGCCCACTGGATCCCATCTCCACCCATCTCCTCCATGTTATCTCTCCAGCAGTTGTGCCTGGTCTGACCCACATCATCAACTATTTGCTCACCACTGGGACATTTCCCACTGCGTTCAAAGAGGCCTGCATCACACCGCTACTGAAGAAACCCACTCTCAACCTTACACTGCTAGAACACTACATGCCGGTGTAGTGTGTGAAAACGCATATCTTCCGTCAAAATGTAGATGACTGATTTTAACCTCTAATTCTTTTCTGTCTTCTTGAATTTTTTTTTTTACTTACCTCACTATTCTTAGCTTTGTATACTGTGCTAGGCTTTAATGGACTGGATTTAATTAACTTATGCATTTTGTTGCCTATATTGTTATAATTGCTTCCAATGTTTCCTCGTCTGTAAGTCGCTTTGGAAAAAAGCGTCTGCTAAATGACTAAATGTAAATTTTATGAAATGTGTAATGTCATGTGTAATGTGTAATGTGTAGTGTGTGGCCTTGAAATTTTAGCATGTCTACGTAATCATGAATAAATGCTTCTTGAGACACACAGTGTTGCTTCTTTGCATGCATCAAACGAATTGTTTCTGGCTTTATGCATCCATGCATCAGTTTGAGAGGGGTGGAAATGGGACACTTGGGTGAAACAAAACTGCCCCAAAAGTACCCCCACCCACTTTAAATACAGTTTTTTCTAAGTCAATTTGGTACATTTCTCAGATCCGATTTGAAATTCTCAAAACTTCTTGTTCAAGCCTTACATCCTTGTGTCACTTGTGCACATCAAACAAGCATTTTCTCATTTCTTTGAACAAGTTGCAAATGCTTTGGTATATCCATGCAAATGATTATGACACAATTCTGTGCAGATTCCTACATTATCATTTGCTTATGTCATGTTGATCAAAATGCATTATAATGGGTCTCTGTTGAATAGTATAATCCCCCACGACATTTAAGCACTAGTTTTACATTATACAGTAAGTATACTTCAAGTAAACAGTGGCATTTTATTTTACTCAATTTAGTGTTTCGCATTACTATATTCTTTCCACATAGGACTGCAAGACAATTTCACTGGGTTGCAGACGGCCCCTTTTCACACCTAAACAGTCTTTTGACACTCTCTACAGGGATCTCATCCCTGAACAAGAGAGGGGGCAGATTGGAGATGACCTGCCAAAGTACATGTTAGTTTGGGACAATGTCAGTTTCCATCGCTCCAACATCATCAGGCAATGGTTTGCGGACCACAACAGGATGCTGGTGGGGTTCCTCTCACCCTACTCAACCCCGTTGAGGAATTTTTCTCAGCATGAAGATTAAAAGTATATGATCGCCAGCAGCATACACAGATGACCTTTCTGGCTGCCATGGATGTAACGTGTGATGACATCACAGCTGATGCCTGCAGAGGCTGGATGAGACACTCTGAAAGATGATTTTCACGCTGTATCGCAAGAGAAGATATTTGTTGTGATGTTGATGAGAATCCGTTGCCCAAAATATAGGGAACGTCAGGAGGTGTAGGAAGAATGCACTGTAATTCCACTGCACTGCATGTACAGTTTTCCCTAAGGAGATTGTCTTATGTTCAGATTTCTACATTTGTTTGTGCTATGCAGTGCTGTCTTTTCCTGTCTGCATCGCAATGACACTGTCTGTCAATAAATTATTGTACAAACAGTAAAAGCGTTAACGTGAATCATGTGCCGTCTCTTGCAATCAAACAATCAAAACCAGAAATGCACTTACTGTTTTGCAAATGTCAAGGATGATTCGAGAAATGCTCCACTCGTCACTCTCAGGTCACTCCGCTGCACACGTCAGATCACTTCTTTGTCACCCCCGACCTCACCGCTCCAGACAACGCAGATGTCTTACCGCTGGTCACTTTCCGGCGCTACCTACGGTCCCTCCCTCCTGCTTTTCCTCTGCTATCTTGTCTGCACTCCCCCCCTCTGAGGAGCTCTCTCTTTTGAATACCAACAGTGCCACAGACACTCTGTGTTCCACGCTTACATCCTGCTTGGACAACCTATGCCCTCTTACATCTGGACCAGCCTGTGCATCCCTGTCTGCCCCCTGGTTATCGGATGTACCACGTGAGCATCGCGCCAGCCTCCGGACAGCTGAGAGAAAATGGCACAAGTCAAAAGACCATACTGACCTCTCTCTCAACCAGTCTCTCCTCTCTACTTTCTCCGTTGACGTCACCTCTTCAAAAACTGATTATAACCACTCGAAGATCAGCAACTCTCCTTACTCTCGCACACTCTTAAAAACCTTCTCTGCTCTCCTCTGTCCGCCTGCTCCCACACCTTCATCGGAGTTAACGGCTGATGATTTTGCATCGTTCTTCGTAAAGAAAACTACCACCATCAACAGCAAATTTTCTACAACACCATCACCCGCCTTTTCTCCTCTGTCTGAAGATGATGTTTCCAAGGTCAATGGTTCCAACCACCCTACCACCTGCCCACTGGATCCCATCTCCACCCATCTCCTCCATGTTATCTCTCCAGCAGTTGTGCCTGGTCTGACCCACATCATCAACTCTTTGCTCACCACTGGGACATTTCCCACTGCGTTCAAAGAGGCCTGCATCACACCGCTACTGAAGAAACCCATTCTCAACCTTACACTGCTAGAACACTACAGGCCGGTGTAGTGTGTGAAAACGCATATCTTCCGTCAAAATGTAGATGACTGATTTTAACCTCTAATTCTTTTCTGTCTTCTTAAAAAAATTTTTTTTTGTTTACCTCACTATTCTTAGCTTTGTATACTGTGCTAGGCTTTAATGGACTGGATTTAATTAACTTATGCATTTTGTTGCCTATATTGTTATAATTGCTTCCAATGTTTCCTCGTCTGTAAGTCGCTTTGGAAAAAAGCGTCTGCTAAATGACTAAATGTAAATTTTATGAAATGTGTAATGTCATGTGTAATGTGTAATGTGTGGCCTTGAAATTTTAGCATGTCTACGTAATCATGAATAAATGCTTCTTGAGACACACAGTGTTGCTTCTTTGCATGCATCAAACAAATTGTTTCTGGCTATATGCATCCATGCATCAGTTTGAGAGGGGTGGAAATGGGACACTTGGGTGAAACAAAACTGCCCCAAAAGTACCCCCACCCACTTTAAATACAGTTTTTTCTAAGTCAATTTGGTACATTTCTCAGATCCGATTTGAAATTCTCAAAACTTCTTGTTCAAGCCTTACATCCTTGTGTCACTTGTGCACATCAAACAAGCATTTTCTCATTTCTTTGAACAAGTTGCAAATGCTTTGGTATATCCATGCAAATGATTATGACACAATTCTGTGCAGATTCCTACATTATCATTTGCTTATGTCATGTTGAATCAAAATGCATTATAATGGGTCTCTGTTGAATAGTATAATCCCCCCGACATTTAAGCACTAGTTTTACATTATACAGTAAGTATACTTCAAGTAAACAGTGGCGTTTTATTTTACACAATTTAGTGTTTCGCATTACTATATTCTTTCCAAATAGGACTGCAAGACAACTTCACTGGGTTGCAGACGGCCCCTTTTCACACCTAAACATTCTTTTGACACTCTCTACAGGGATCTCATCCCTGAACAAGAGAGGGGGCAGATTGGAGATGACCTGCCAAAGTACATGTTAGTTTGGGACAATGTCAGTTTCCATCGCTCCAACATCATCAGGCAATGGTTTGCGGCCCACAACAGGATGCTGGTGGGGTTCCTCTCACCCTACTCAACCCAGTTGAGGAATTTTTCTCAGCATGAAGATTAAAAGTATATGATCGCCAGCAGCATACACAGATGACCTTTCTGGCTGCCATGGATGTAACGTGTGATGACATCACAGCTGATGCCTGCAGAGGCTGGATGAGACACTCTGAAAGATGATTTTCACGCTGTATCGCAAGAGAAGATATTTGTTGTGATGTGGATGAGAATCCGTTGCCCAAAATATAGGGAACGTCAGGAGGTGTAGGAAGACTGCACTGTAATTCCACTGCACTGCATGTACAGTTTTCCCTAAGGAGATTGTCTTATGTTCAGATTTCTACATTTGTTTGTGCTATGCAGTGCTGTCTTTTCCTGTCTGCATAAATTATTGTACAAACAGTAAAAGCGTTAACGTGAATCATGTGCCGTCTCTTGCAATCAAACAATCAAAACCAGAAATGCACTTACTGTTTTGCAAATGTCAAGGATGATTCGAGAAATGCTCCACTCATCACTCTCAGGTCACTCCGCTGCACACGTCTGATCACTTCTTTGTCACCCCCGACCTCACCGCTCCAGACAACGCAGATGTCTTACCGCTGGTCACTTTCCGGTGCTACCTACGGTCCCTCCCTCCTGCTTTTCCTCTGCTGTCTTGTCTGCACTCCCCCCCTCTGAGGAGCTCTCTCTTTTGAATACCAACAGTGCCACAGACACTCTGTGTTCCACGCTTACATCCTGCTTGGACAACCTATGCCCTCTTACATCTGGACCAGCCCGTGCATCCCTGTCTGCCCCCTGGTTATCGGATGTACCACGTGAGCATCGCGCCAGCCTCCGGTCAGCTGAGAGAAAATGGCACAAGTCAAAAGACCATACTGACCTCTCTCTCAACCAGTCTCTCCTCTCTACTTTCTCCGTTGACGTCACCTCTGCAAAAACTGATTATAACTACTCGAAGATCAGCAACTCTCCTGACTCTCGCACACTCTTAAAAACCTTCTCTGCTCTCCTCTCTCCGCCTGCTCCCACACCTTCATCGGAGTTAACGGCTGATGATTTTGCATAGTTCTTCGTAAAGAAAACTACCGCCATCAACAGCCAATTTTCTACACCACCATCACCCGGCTTTTCTCCTCTGTCTGAAGATGATGTTTCCAAGGTCATTGGTTCCAACCAACCTACCACCTGCCCACTGGATCCCATCTCCACCCATCTCCTCCATGTTATCTCTCCAGCAGTTGTGCCTGGTCTGACCCACATCATCAACTCTTTGCTCACCACTGGGACATTTCCCACTGCGTTCAAACAGGCCTGCATCACACCGCTACTGAAGAAACCCACTCTCAACCTTACACTGCTAGAACACTACAGGCCGGTGTAGTGTGTGAAAACGCATATCTTCCGTCAAAATGTAGATGACTGATTTTAACCTCTAATTATTTTCTGTCTTCTTAAAAAAATTTTTTTTACTTACCTCACTATTCTTAGCTTTGTATACTGTGCTAGGCTTTAATGGACTGGATTTAATTAACTTATGCATTTTGTTGCCTATATTGTCATAATTGCTTCCAATGTTTCCTCGTCTGTAAGTCGCTTTGGAAAAAAGCGTCTGCTAAATGACTAAATGTAAATTTTATGAAATGTGTAATGTCATGTGTAATGTGTAATGTGTAGTGTGTGGCCTTGAAATTTTAGCATGTCTACGTAATCATGAATAAATGGTTCTTGAGACACACAGTGTTGCTTCTTTGCATGCATCAAACGAATTGTTTCTGGCTATATGCATCCATGCATCAGTTTGAGAGGGGTGGAAATGGGACACTTGGGTGAAACAAAACTGCCCCAAAAGTACCCCCACCCACTTTAAATACAGTTTTTTCTAAGTCAATTTGGTACATTTCTCAGATCCGATTTGAAATTCTCAAAACTTCTTGTTCAAGCCTTACATCGTTGTGTCACTTGTGCACATCAAACAAGCTTTTTCTCATTTCTTTGAACAAGTTGCAAATGTTTTGGTATATCCATGCAAATGATTATGACACAATTCTGTGCAGATTCCTACATTATCAATTGCTTATGTCATGTTGATCAAAATGCATTATAATGGGTCTCTGTTGAATAGTATAATCTCCTACGACATTTAAGCACTAGTTTTACAATATACAGTAAGTATACTTCAAGTAAACAGTGGCATTTTATTTTACTCAATTTAGTGTTTCGCATTACTATATTCTTTCCACATAGGACTGCAAGACAACTTCACTGGATTGCAGACGGCCACTTTTCACACCTAAACAGTCTTTTGACACTCTCTACAGGGATCTCATCCCTGAACAAGAGAGGGGGCATATTGGAGATGACCTGCCAAAGGACATGTTAATTTGGGACAATGTCAGTTTCCATCGCTCCAACATCATCAGGCAATGGTTTGCTGCCCACAACAGGATGCTGGTGGAGTTCCTCTCACCCTACTCAACCCCGTTGAGGAATCTTTCTCAGCATGAAGATTAAAAGTATATGATCGCCAGCAGCATACACAGATGACCCTTCTGGCTGCCATGGATGTAACGTGTGATGACATCACAGCTGATGCCTGCAGAGGCTGGATTAGACATTCTGAAAGATGATTTTCACGCTGTATCGCAAGAGAAGATATTTGTTGTGATGTTGATGAGAATCCGTTGCCCAAAATATAGGGAACGTCAGGAGGTGTAGGAAGAATGCACTGTAATTCCACTGCACTGCATGTACAGTTTTCCCTAAGGAGATTGTCTTATGTTCAGATTTCTACATTTGTTTGTGCTATGCAGTGCTGTCTTTTCCTGTCTGCATCGCAATGACACTGTCTGTCAATAAATTATTGTACAAACAGTAAAAGCGTTAACGTGAATCATGTGCCGTCTCTTGCAATCAAACAATCAAAACCAGAAATGCACTTACTGTTTTGCAAATGTCAAGGATGATTCGAGAAATGCTCCACTCGTCACTCTCAGGTCACTCCGCTGCACACGTCAGATCACTTCTTTGTCACCCCCGACCTCACCGCTCCAGACAACGCAGATGTCTTACCGCTGGTCACTTTCCGGCGCTACCTACGGTCCCTCCCTCCTGCTTTTCCTCTGCTATCTTGTCTGCACTCCACCCCTCTGAGGAGCTCTCTCTTTTGAATACCAACAGTGCCACAGACACTCTGTGTTCCACGCTTACATCCTGCTTGGACAACCTATGCCCTCTTACATCTGGACCAGCCTGTGCATCCCTGTCTGCCCCCTGGTTATCGGATGTACCACGTGAGCATCGCGCCAGCCTCCGGACAGCTGAGAGAAAATGGCACAAGTCAAAAGACCATACTGACCTCTCTCTCAACCAGTCTCTCCTCTCTACTTTCTCCGTTGACGTCACCTCTTCAAAAACTGATTATAACCACTCGAAGATCAGCAACTCTCCTTACTCTCGCACACTCTTAAAAACCTTCTCTGCTCTCCTCTGTCCGCCTGCTCCCACACCTTCATCGGAGTTAACGGCTGATGATTTTGCATCGTTCTTCGTAAAGAAAACTACCACCATCAACAGCAAATTTTCTACACCACCATCACCCGCCTTTTCTCCTCTGTCTGAAGATGATGTTTCCAAGGTCAATGGTTCCAACCACCCTACCACCTGCCCACTGGATCCCATCTCCACCCATCTCCTCCATGTTATCTCTCCAGCAGTTGTGCCTGGTCTGACCCACATCATCAACTCTTTGCTCACCACTGGGACATTTCCCACTGCGTTCAAAGAGGCCTGCATCACACCGCTACTGAAGAAACCCACTCTCACCCTTACACTGCTAGAACACTACAGGCCGGTGTAGTGTGTGAAAACGCATATCTTCCGTCAAAATGTAGATGACTGATTTTAACCTCTAATTCTTTTCTGTCTTCTTAAAAAATTTTTTTTTTGCTTACCTCACTATTCTTAGCTTTGTATACTGTGCTAGGCTTTAATGGACTGGATTTAATTAACTTATGCATTTTGTTGCCTATATTGTTATAATTGCTTCCAATGTTTCCTCGTCTGTAAGTCGCTTTGGAAAAAAGCGTCTGCTAAATGACTAAATGTAAATTTTATGAAATGTGTAATGTCATGTGTAATGTGTAATGTGTAGTGTGTGGCCTTGAAATTTTAGCATGTCTACGTAATCATGAATAAATGCTTCTTGAGACACACAGTGTTGCTTCTTTGCATGCATCAAACGAATTGTTTCTGGCTATATGCATCCATGCATCAGTTTGAGAGGGGTGGAAATGGGACACTTGGGTGAAACAAAACTGCCCCAAAAGTACCCCCACCCACTTTAAATAAAGTTTTTTCTAAGTCAATTTGGTACATTTCTCAGATCCGATTTGAAATTCTCAAAACTTCTTGTTCAATCCTTACATCCTTGTGTCACTTGTGCACATCAAACAAGCATTTTCTCATTTCTTTGAACAAGTTGCAAATGTTTTGGTATATCCATGCAAATGATTATGACACAATTCTGTGCAGATTCCTACATTATCAATTGCTTATGTCATGTTGATCAAAATGCATTATAATGGGTCTCTGTTGAATAGTATAATCCCCCACGACATTTAAGCACTAGTTTTACATTATACAGTAAGTATACTTCAAGTAAACAGTGGCATTTTATTTTACTCAATTTAGTGTTTCGCAATACTATATTCTTTCCACAAAGGACTGCAAGACAACTTCACTGGGTTGCAGACGGCCCCTTTTCACACCTAAACAGTCTTTTGACACTCTCTACAGGGATCTCATCCCTGAACAAGAGAGGGGGCAGATTGGAGATGACCTGCCAAAGTACATGGTAGTTTGGGACAATGTCAGTTTCCATCGCTCCAACATCATCAGGCAATGGTTTGCGGCCCACAACAGGATGCTGGTGGAGTTCCTCTCACCCTACTCAACCCCGTTGAGGAATTTTTGTCAGCGTGAAGATTAAAAGTATATGATCGCCAGCAGCATACACAGATGACCCTTCTGGCTGCCATGGATGTAACGTGTGATGACATCACAGCTGATGCCTGCAGAGGCTGGATTAGACACTCTGAAAGATGATTTTCACGCTGTCTCGCAAGAGAAGATATTTGTTGTGATGTGGATGAGAATCCGTTGCCCAAAATATAGGGAACGTCAGGAGGTGTAGGAAGACTGCACTGTAATTCCACTGCACTGCATGTACAGTTTTCCCTAAGGAGATTGTCTTATGTTGAGATTTCTACATTTGTTTGTGCTATGCAGTGCTGTCTTTTCCTGTCTGCATCGCAATGACACTGTCTGTCAATAAATTATTGTACAAACAGTAAAAGCGTTAACGTGAATCATGTGCCGTCTCTTGCAATCAAACAATCAAAACCAGAAATGCACTTACTGTTTTGCAAATGTCAAGGATGATTCAAGAAATGCTCCACTCATCACTCTCAGGTCACTCCGCTGCACACGTCTGATCACTTCTTTGTCACCCCCGACCTCACCGCTCCAGACAACGCAGATGTCTTACCGCTGGTCACTTTCCGGCGCTACCTACGGTCCCTCCCTCCTGCTTTTCCTCTGCTGTCTTGTCTGCACTCCCCCCCTCTGAGGAGCTCTCTCTTTTGAATACCAACAGTGCCACAGACACTCTGTGTTCCACGCTTACATCCTGCTTGGACAACCTATGCCCTCTTACATCTGGACCAGCCCGTGCATCCCTGTCTGCCCCCTGGTTATCGGATGTACCACGTGAGCATCGCGCCAGCCTCCGGTCAGCTGAGAAAAAATGGCACAAGTCAAAAGACCATACTGACCTCTCTCTCAACCAGTCTCTCCTCTCTACTTTCTCCGTTGACGTCACCTCTGCAAAAACTGATTATAACCACTCGAAGATCAGCAACTCACCTGACTCTCGCACACTCTTAAAAACCTTCTCTGCTCTCCTCTGTCCGCCTGCTCCCACACCTTCATCGGAGTTAACGGCTGATGATTTTGCATCGTTCTTCGTAAAGAAAACTACCGCCATCAACAGCCAATTTTCTACACCACCATCACCCGCTTTTTCTCCTCTGTCTGAAGATGATGTTTCCAAGGTCATTGGTTCCAACCATCCTACCACCTGCCCACTGGATCCCATCTCCACCCATCTCCTCCATGTTATCTCTCCAGCAGTTGTGCCTGGTCTGACCCACATCATCAACTCTTTGCTCACCACTGGGACATTTCCCACTGCGTTCAAAGAGGCCTGCATCACACCGCTACTGAAGAAACCCACTCTCAACCTTACACTGCTAGAACACTACAGGCCGGTGTAGTGTGTGAAAACGCATATCTTCCGTCAAAATGTAGATGACTGATTTTAACCTCTAATTCTTTTCTGTCTTCTTAAAAAAATTTGTTTTACTTACCTCACTATTCTTAGCTTTGTATACTGTGCTAGGCTTTAATGGACTGGATTTAATTAATTTATGCATTTTGTTGCCTATATTGTTATAATTGCTTCCAATGTTTCCTCGTCTGTAAGTCGCTTTGGAAAAAAGTGTCTGCTAAATGACTAAATGTAAATTTTATGAAATGTGTAATGTCATGTGTAATGTGTAATGTGTAGTGTGTGGCCTTGAAATTTTAGCATGTCTACGTGATCATGAATAAATGCTTCTTGAGACACACAGTGTTGCTTCTTTGCATGCATCAAACGAATTGTTTCTGGCTATATGCATCCATGCATCCGTTTGAGAGGGGTGGAAATGGGACACTTGGGTGAAACAAAACTGCCCCAAAAGTACCCCCACCCACTTTAAATACAGTTTTTTTAAGTCAATTTGGTACATTTCTCAGATCCGATTTGAAATTCTCAAAACTTCTTGTTCAATCCTTACATCCTTGTGTCACTTGTGCACATCAAACAAGCATTTTCTCATTTCTTTGAACAAGTTGCAAATGCTTTGGTATATCGATGCAAATGATTATGACACAATTCTGTGCAGATTCCTACATTATCAATTGCTTATGTCATGTTGATCAAAATGCATTATAATGGGTCCATGTTGAATAGAATAATCCCCCACGACATTTAAGCACTAGTTTTACAATATACAGTAAGTATACTTCAAGTAAACAGTGGCATTTTATTTTACTCAATTTAGTGTTTCGCATTACTATATTCTTTCCACATAGGACTGCAAGACAACTTCACTGGGTTGCAGACGGCCCCTTTTCACACCTAAACACTGTTATGGAATTTTCTCATTCCTTAATCAAAGTGAGTTTTTAAACACTTTAGACAAATGCAACACACAGAGAGCATGAGTTACCTTGCAAGGTATTTTATATTTTATTGACATTCAGTCTGCATCACAAGAATGGTGCAGAGAGAAGGTGCCCTCCTTCTCGTTTACAGGGCTTTTATACGATCCAAACATGACACCCCTTCTTCTCCCCTCCCTTGAGCAAGAACGTATCTTTGGTAACAAAAATGTGTCGCCATCTCTTATCTTCACCAGAACCTTTGCTCAAGGGTAAAGGAGCTGAGTGGTCTGCCACGTGCCAAAACATTTCTAAGGAATTTAAGAACAACAAGATAGACAGTCTTTTTTTTTTTACAGAGATTAACTGAAGAATCGCACGTCATGAAAATTTCCATCACATTCCCATCTTTTATCATATATGATAACCAAAATCTTTATGCGTCAACCTGCAAGCTGAGCACTGCCCTTTCTCCTACAGATTTCATAGGCCGTTGTCATCGTACTCAATAAATTCCCCTTCCGTGAGATCGATGGTCTGCATCATGAACCTTTGTTCAATTGCAGCCATGCTCCCTAATAGTATTTTATTTAACTAATAACAATTTTGAAAACAGTAAATTAAACATGGTAACATAATTATAAGAAATAATAATCCCACTAGAATGGGTAATGCCACCTGCATCAGTCACGCCCCCCAACCTTGGCTATTCCATTTCAACAGACTGTTAGTCATATCATCCGGTTCCCCGATTGCATTCTTCATGTGTTTTATAATGTCTGTGACATTATCAGCATAATCCCGAATATAGAAACAACAACTGACCCCGAGCATTTTGCACACACACCGCTTTTCTCTGCGATGAGCACATCTTCACCTAACCTACCCTGCAATCCTAATTCCCTACTTTCAAACTGTTCAATTCTGTACTTTACTTTACACCTGGTTCTCTGCACTCTGTCTTTTCTATCAGTGCCAATGCACATGCCTTATTGCCTTTGCATTGATATATTGCCATTCTCGTATCTACCTTCTAGCTCTGCTTCTCGTGCCTCTTTTTCTGCCTGCTCTGCGGCCTGAAAATTCCTTGGCTGAAATGATATCTGAACCTTCTGACCTGTGTCTTTCCTTCTGACCTCGACCACATACACCAATACTGACCTGCTTAAACCTTCATCACCTTCATAAACCTTCGTCACTTTCCATATTTCCACTCTTATTTGGGAAGTTGCTCCCGTTCCCTCATAATTCAAATTTTCTGAGTTAGAGCTAGTCTCTTTCCTTTTTATTTGGCCGTCCCAGGGGACATAATGGCCCACATTTTCAAATTTTGTTGCCTCATCCACAACATCAACTGAGGTACACGTACCTCTACACAAATACATATTTGTTCCCCAGTACCTAGCAGAATTAGGGTACCACTGTCCCTCCCCATACCATTTTATTAAACTTGGAATATAGTGTTGCACAGAAACAAAATTCTATAATCTCTAATTTCTCGGGGTTCGATGCGTCCCCGACTCGAACAGTTGATTCCCTTTGCGAGCACCAATAGTGCCCCTCCTGTCGCTTCAGTCAGCACGACCATTGCGAAGAGCCATACGGTTGGAGTTGCCCCTCCTTGGACACCTTTTTGCTGCGGGAGGTGTGTCTTTCCCACGACTTCCTCCTGAAATCTTTGACTACTTCGAAGTCTCCTGGCTGGAAGCTGTGTACTGATTTGTCAGCTCCGTTTGCTACTGCTCCTTTGACCTGCACAAATATTTTGAGAGCAAAAACACTCCTTGCAGAGTGCACGCTTATCCGGTTCTGCAAAATGTTTGCATCTCTGCAAGGGAAAGAGTTTTGTTAGTGATTTCTGGAGAAAATCTACTTGTGGCTCCGATGTTGCTTGCTTTGCTGCAAGGTCAGCTCGTCGGCTTCCTGCAAAAAAAATTTCAGATACAAAAGTGTGTGTGGCATAGTCACACACAACAATGGCTGATGGGTGAAAAATGGCAGATAGTAAATCAGCAACCTGTGTGTGGTTAAGAATCTTTTTACCATCAGCTTTCAAAAAGTTCCTGTGTTTCCAAAGTGTGCCAAAATCATGAGCTACACCAAATGCATATCTACTGTCTGTGTGAATGTTGACACTTTTACCCTCTGCCAATTCGCATGCGCGTGTTAGTGCAATGAGCTCTGCTGTTTGAGCAGAGAAATGGTCAGGCAGGCGGCCTGACTGTACTGTTTCAAAATCAGACACAACAGCAAACCCCACGTGATTCTTTCCCGCCTCATCTTTTCGTGCACTGCCATCTATATAGAAAGTCAGGTCTGCATTTAGCAGAGGTTCGTCTCTGAGATCAACACGTGGCGAGCAGTCGTACAGTGTGTTCTTCACATTGCGCTTTGGTGGGTGCACATAAAAGAATGTCATCCACATACTGAAGCAATACCACCCCCTTCGGGAGATGGAATGGCTCCAGTGATTATCGCAGTGCCTCGTTGTAAATGGTCGGTGATTTGCAGTACCCTTGGCATAGACGTGTGAATGTATATGGCTTGCCATCAAATGAAAAGGCGAACCAGTATTGTGAGTCTGGGTGTACTGGCACACTGAAAAACGCGTTTGACAAATCAATCACCGTATACCATTTCGTCTCAGGCGGAATTTGGCTGAGAATGGTATACGGGTTGGGTACGTTTGGTGCTCGTGGCTGTACTGTGGCATTAACTGCTTGCAAATCTTGTACGAACCACCATTCAACGGGTGCTCCCTTTTCTCTGATCTTTTTAACTGGAAACAAAGGTGTGCGCACAGGTGAATTTGGGCATGGCACAACTATGCCTTTATTTTGTAATCTTTTTAAACTCATTAAATATTGGCCTTATGGTTTGAGGCTTCTGTTTTGAGGGGGAATTGCTGTATGCGTGGATGAAAATTACCCTTTGGCGTTATCACAACAGGCTCACAGTTCCTAATCAACCCAACATAATATTTTCCTGTTACCCAAAGTTGTACGGGCACCTTCCCGAAATTTCTTCATTAATCTTTTTGTGTGTGAAAACACTTCAAGTCCCCTTGTTGCTGACAGACATGCATGATTCTCACGATGGGCGTGCAACAAATTTGAATATTGCACGTCATCCCTTTTAACCCATTCTATGGCGTGCGCATATTTGTCAGCAAAACACCCACATCTCCCCACACCATTGTAATCAACGTCATGAGGCTCTGTGAGGAAATACTTTCTACATCATACTTACGTAATTCAATATTACATCGTACAGCTGTACGAGCGCTGCACTCGGGTCGTGTTGGTATCATGCTCAATCTGTCATCATACACATTATGACTCTGCCCAGCAAATGAATCGGGCAGCAGTCAGATATGAGAAACCTGTGTTGAAATTTGTCACTCCCCAACTCACATTGCACCCTTTTGACATAAATTTTTCTACATTAGAGCCATTAGCATTTAGGGAAAACACAGCTAGTTTAAACTCTGGTAAATTTAAACACTTCTCGTGAATCACAGTAGGCTATTTGTTGCCCCTGAATCTATCAATAATTCAAGCAGTTTGTTGCACACAAGCATTGTGCATTTTAGCAAAGTTCAGAAAGCGGTTTCATTCATCATGGAATGTGAGCTAAGCAGATCTTCGTTGCATACAGTAGGAAAAAGCATTTCTTCATTGCATATGCTAAGGGAAATCATACTCACCACCCTCGGAATGATGCCTCACCTCCTCACTTCCATCTACCTTTTGTTTTGACCTCAGTGGTCTCAGAGGCTCAGGACAATCATTTCGCCAGTACCCCGCTTTTCCACAATTGAAACACTTCTCTGGATCATAATTACTAGAGGGTTTAAAACCTCCTCTCCCTCGCCATCTTCCTATTCTTCCGTGTTCTCCTCCGATATTCATTAGAGCCATGTGGAGTTCTTTATCTTGTGTGTTTTTCTTCTGAAGCTCTTTCTTGCCTGTTTGTCTTTCGCCGTGTACAGCATGACGGACGATCTCACTCATTCTCGCGCGATCTGGCTCGATGCATGATTTTTCCACTTCTCGTCTCAGCTCTTCTCTGAGGTTCCGCAGAAAAGCGGATCTGAAATGTCCTTCGAACGGACCAATGTCTGGTCCGTCTGCATCAGGTTGAAGTCCAGAATGTTCTTTAAATACTTCCTCCAGTCTGGCCAAGAAATCCTCCACTCTTTCATTAGTTTTTTGCACACATGCAGCGATCTTGTCCAGGTTCAGAGCTTTGGGAAACGTAGTTATTAGTCCTTCTAAGAATTCTTCCAGAATCCTCCTGTACTCGGTATTGTCTGCATGCAACCAGTTGACATGTTCCCTTCTATAATCCTCCACAGGCCATTTACCCTGTAACTTTCTTAGGTCAGATGGTTTCAGTTTGACTTTCAACAGTCTCTCTAATTCTTTCATTGAGGGTGAGAATTCTTTGCAAAATGTCAAAAGTTCTTTATACGTCGGTGCTGGTTGCGCTCTTTCCTGCTTTTGACACACCACGGGCTGTGGCATGTGTGGCACTGGTGCTGGTGGAGACACTGGTGGGGGCACTGGAGCTGCCTCGATCGGGTTCAGATGTCGGTGAGGAGGGACACAATCATCCTCCGGTTGGTGTTTGTAACAAGTCATAGATGGGGGTAAAGAAGACAGAGGGGTTAAATCATTATATTCAAGCAAAACAGGGTACAATGGAGTTTTCGGTGGTGGCAGTTCTTCCAATGCATTTTCTTTAAAAACATAGTCACGTCTATTTGCTTCCCTCTCCCATAATTCTAAACATTTACACGCTTCGTCATATTTTTCCCTTTCTTTTGTAGACATTTTAAATATGTCTTTTTTCCCCATGTGTTCTCTTATTTTCCCTAATTTTGTGGTACTAAATGTACCGTTTTCTGGAAAGTTAGCTTTTTCTATTAAATAGGGTACACCTTGTAAACTTCCCGTTCCACACCTTTTCCTCATTTCTCTGTATGTTGGTTTATCCATACCCATATGGGACCTTCCCTGCCCCATTTTTAATACTGAATAGTCTCCCAGACTGTTTAGAATCTATCTCGATTCTGAGCAGTCTCCCCTCTTTAACTGTTTTAAGCAGTCCCCCAGACTGTTTAGAATCTATCTCGATTCTGAGTAGTCTCCCCTCTTTAACCAGACTGTTTAGCGCTAAGTAGTCTCCCCTTTTTTCCTCAAGACTGTTCAGAATCTATCTGACTCACCACTTTTCCTTTTTGTGCCTTGCACTGAGTTCTTTTGGGATCACGTCAGCTTGGAGTCCGGAGTAGAGTTCTCTCATCCCTGTATGGGGTTAGAGCTGGATTTGCTATGTCCAGGATGATCAGTCAACTCTAGTCCGTTCTCCGTCAGCCTTGTGATCCCATACCTCGTCGCCAAATTGTTGTGGAATTTTCTTATTCCTTAGTCAAAGTGAGTTTTTAAACACTTTAGACGAATGCAACACACAGAGAGCATGAGTTACCTTGCAAGGTATTTTATATTTTATTGACATTCAGTCTGCATCACAAGCATGGTGCAGAGAGAAGGTGCCCTCCTTCTCACTTACAGGGCTTTTATACGATCCAAACATGACACCCCTTCTTCTCCCCTCCCTTGAGCAAGAACGTATCTTTGGTAACAAAAATGTGTCGCCATCTCTTATCTTCACCAGAACCTCTTGGTCTTTGCTCAAGGGTAAAGGAGCTGAGTGGTCTGCCACGTAGCAAAACATTTCTAAGGAATTTAAGAACAACAAGATAGACAGTCTTGAATCAATTTTTACAGAGATTAGCGTGAAGAAACCCATGTCATGAAAATTTCCATCACAACACTCTCTACAGGGATCTCATCCCTGAACAAGAGAGGGGGCAGATTGGAGATGACCTGCCAAAGTACATGTTAGTTTGGGAGAATGTCAGTTTCCATCGCTCCAACATCATCAGGCAATGGTTTGCTGCACACAACAGGATGCTGGTGGAGTTCCTCTCACCCTTCTCAACCCCGTTGAGGAATTTTTCTCAGCATGAAGTTTAAAAGTATATGATTGCCAGCCGCATACACAGATGACCCTTCTGGCTGCCATGGATGTAACGTGTGATGAAATCACAGCTGATGCCTGCAGAGGCTGGATTAGACACTCTGAAAGCTGATTTTCACGCTGTATTGCAAGAGAAGATATTTGCTGTGATGTGGATGAAAATCCGTTGCCCAAAAGACGGGAACGTCAGGAGGTGTAGGAAGACTGCACTGTAATTCCACTGCACTGCATGTACAGTTTTCCCTAAGGAGATTGTCTTATGTTCAGATTTCTACATTTGTTTGTGCTATGCAGTGCTGTCTTTTCCTGTCTGCATCGCAATGACACTGTCTGTCAATAAATTATTGTACAAACAGTAAAAGCGTTAACGTGAATCATGTGCCGTCTCTTGCAATCAAACAATCAAAACCAGAAATGCACTTACTGTTTTGCAAATGTCAAGGATGATTCGAGAAATGCTCCACTCATCACTCTCAGGTCACTCCGCTGCACACGTCTGATCACTTCTTTGTCACCCCCGACCTCACCGCTCCAGACAACGCAGATGTCTTACCGCTGGTCACTTTCCGGCGCTACCTACGGTCCCTCCCTCCTGCTTTTCCTCTGCTGTCTTGTCTGCA
Source organism: Barbatula barbatula (assembly GCF_947034865.1). Lineage (NCBI taxonomy): Eukaryota > Metazoa > Chordata > Actinopteri > Cypriniformes > Nemacheilidae > Barbatula > Barbatula barbatula. Next base: position 14,344,677 of record NC_136784.1, read on the forward strand.
CTCCCCCCCTCTGAGGAGCTCTCTCTTTTGAATACCAACAGTGCCACAGACACGCTTACATCCTGCTTGGACAACCTATGCCCTCTTACATCTGGACCAGCCCATGCATCCCTGTCTGCCCCCTGGTTATCGGATGTACCACGTGAGCATGGCGCCAGCCTCCGGTCAGCTGAGAGAAAATGGCACAAGTCAAAAGACCATACTGACCTCTCTCTTAACCAGTCTCTCCTCTCTACTTTCTCCGTTGACGTCACCTCTGCAAAAACTGATTATAACCACTCGAAGATCAGCAACTCTCCTGACTCTCGCACACTCTTAAAAACCTTCTCTGCTCTCCTCTGTCCGCCTGCTCCCACACCTTCATCGGAGTTAACGGCTGATGATTTTGCATCGTTCTTCGTAAAGAAAACTACCGCCATCAACAGCCAATTTTCTACACCACCATCACCTGCATTTTCTCCTCTGTCTGAATATGATGTTTCCAAGGTCATTGGTTCCAACCACCCTACCACCTGCCCACTGGATCCCATCTCCACCCATCTCCTCCATGTTATCTCTCCAGCAGTTGTGCCTGGTCTGACCCACATCATCATCTCTTTGCTCACCACTGTGACATTTCCCACTGCATTCATAGAGGCCTGCATCACACCGCTACTGAAGAAACCCACTTTCAACCTTACACTGCTAGAACACTACAGGCCGGTGTAGTGTGTGAAAACGCATATCTTCCATCAAAATGTAGATGACTGATTTTAACCTCTAATTCTTTTCTGTCTTCTTAAAAATTTTTTTTTTACTTACCTCACTATTCTTAGCTTTGTATACTGTGCTAGGCTTTAATGGACTGGATTTAATCAACTTATGCATTTTGTTGCCTATATTGTTATAATTGCTTCCAATGTTTCCTCGTCTGTAAGTCGCTTTGGAAAAAAGCGTCTGCTAAATGACTAAATGTAAATTTTATGAAATGTGTAATGTCATGTGTAATGTGTAATGTGTAGTGTGTGGCCTTGAAATTTAAGCATGTCTACGTAATCATGAATAAATGGTTCTTGAGACACACAGTGCTGCTTCTTTGCATGCATCAAACGAATTGTTTCTGGCTATATGCATCCATGCATCAGTTTGAGAGGGGTGGAAATGGGACACTTGGGTGAAACAAAACTGCCCCAAAAGTACCCCACCCACTTTAAATACAGTTTTTTCTAAGTCAATTTGGTACATTTCTCAGATCCGATTTGAAATTCTCAAAACTTCTTGTTCAATCCTTACATCCTTGTGTCACTTGTGCACATCAAACAAGCATTTTCTCATTTCTTTGAACAAGTTGCAAATGCTTTGGTATATCCATGCAAATGATTATGACACAATTCTGTGCAGATTCCTACATTATCAATTGCTTATGTCATGTTGATCAAAATGCATTATAATGGGTCTCTGTTGAATAGTATAACCCCCCACGACATTTAAGCACTAGTTTTACAATATACAGTAAGTATACTTCAAGTAAACAGTGGCATTTTATTTTACTCAATTTAGTGTTTCGCATTACTATATTCTTTCCACATGGGACTGCAAGACAACTTCACTGGGTTGCAGACGGCCCATTTTCACACCTAAACAGTCTTTTGACACTCTCTACAGGGATCTCATCCCTGAACAAGAGAGGGGGCAGATTGGAGATGACCTGCCAAAGTACATGTTAGTTTGGGACAATGTCAGTTTCCATCGCTCCAACATCATCAGGCAATGGTTTGCGGCCCACAACAGGATGCTGGTGGAGTTCCTCTCACCCTACTCAACCCCGTTGAGGAATTTTTCTCAGCATGAAGATTAAAAGTATATGATCGCCAGCAGCATACACAGATGACCCTTCTGGCTGCCATGGATGTAACGTGTGATGACATCACAGCTGATGCCTGCAGAGGCTGGATTAGACACTCTGAAAGATGATTTTCACGCTGTATCGCAAGAGAAGATATTTGTTGTGATGTGGATGAGAATCCGTTGCCCAAAATATAGGGAACGTCAGGAGGTGTAGGAAGACTGCATTGTAATTCCACTGCACTTCATGTACAGTTTTCCCTAAGGAGATTGTCTTATGTTCAGATTTCTTCATTTGTTTGTGCTATGCAGTGCTGTCTTTTCCTGTCTGCATCGCAATGACACTGTCTGTCAAGAAATTATTGTACAAACAGTAAAAGCGTTAACGTGAATCATGTGCAGTCTCTTGCAATCAAACAATCAAAACCAGAAATGCACTTACTGTTTTGCAAATGTCAAGGATGATTCGAGAAATGCTCCACTCATCACTCTCAGGTCACTCCGCTGCACACATCAGATCACTTCTTTGTCACCCCCGACCTCACCGCTCCAGACGACGCAGATGTCTTACCGCTGGTCATTTTCCGGCGCTACCTACGGTCCCTCCCTCCTGCTTTTCCTCTGCTGTCTTGTCTGCACTCCCCCCCTCTGAGGAGCTCTCTCTTTTGAATACCAACAGTGCCACAGACACTCTGTGTTCCACGCTTACATCCTGCTTGGACAACCTATGCCCTCTTACATCTGGACCAGCCCGTACATTCCTGTCTGCCCCCTGGTTATCGGATGTACCACGTGAGCATCGCGCCAGCCTCCGGACAGCTGAGAGAAAATGGCACAAGTCAAAAGACCACACTGACCTCTCTCTCAACCAGTCTCTCCTCTCTACTTTCTCCGTTGACGTCACCTCTGCAAAAACTGATTATAACCACTCGAAGATCAGCAACTCTCCTGACTCTCGCACACTCTTAAAAACCTTCTCTGCTCTCCTCTGTCCGCCTGCTCCCACACCTTCATCGGAGTTAACGGCTGATGATTTTGCATCGTTCTTCGTAAAGAAAACTACCGCCATCAACAGCCAATTTTCTACACCACCATCACCCGCCTTTTCTCCTCTGTCTGAAGATGATGTTTCCAAGGTCATTGGTTCCAACCACCCTACCACCTGCCCACTGGATCCCATCTCCACCGATCTCCTCCATGTTATCTCTCCAGCAGTTGTGCCTGGTCTGACCCACATCATCAACTCTTTGCTCACTACAGGGACATTTCCCACTGCGTTCAAAGAGGCCTGCATCACACCGCTACTGAAGAAACCCACTCTCAACCTCACACTGCTAGAACACTACAGGCCGGTGTAGTGTGTGAAAACGCATATCTTCCGTCAAAATGTAGATGACTGATTTTAACCTCTAATTCTTTTCTGTCTTCTTAAAAAAATTTGTTTTTACTTACCTCACTATTCTTAGCTTTGTTTACTGTGCTAGGCTTTAATGGACTGGATTTAATTAACTTATGCATTTTGTTGCCTATATTGTTATAATTGCTTCCAATGTTTCCTTGTCTGTAAGTCGCTTTGGAAAAAAGCGTCTGCTAAATGACTAAATGTAAATTTTATGAAATGTGTAATGTCATGTGTAATGTGTAATGTGTAGTGTGTGGCCTTGAAATTTTAGCATGTCTACGTAATCATGAATAAATGCTTCTTGAGACACACAGTGTTGCTTCTTTGCATGCATCAAACGAATTGTTTCTGGCTATATGCATCCATGCATCAGTTTGAGAGGGGTGGAAATGGGACAATTGGGTGAAACAAAACTGCCCCAAAAGTACCCCCACCCACTTTAAATACAGTTTTTTCTAAGTCAATTTGGTAAATTTCTCAGATCCGATTTGAAATTCTCAAAACTTCTTATTCAATCCTTACATCCTTGTGTCACTTGTGCACATCAAACAAGCATTTTCTCATTTCTTTGAACAAGTTGCAAATGCTTTGGTATATCCATGCAAATGATTATGACACAATTCTGTGCAGATTCCTACATTATCAATTGCTTATGTCATGTTGATCAAAATGCATTATAATGGGTCTCTGTTGAATAGTATAATCCCCCACGACATTTAAGCACTAGTTTTACAATATACAGTAAGTATACTTCAAGTAAACAGTGGCATTTTATTTTACTCAATTTAGTGTTTCGCATTACTATATTCTTTCCACATAGGACTGCAAGACAACTTCACTGGGTTGCAGACGGCCCCTTTTCACACCTAAACAGTCTTTTGACACTCTCTACAGGGATCTCATCCCTGAACAAGAGAGGGGGCAGATTGGAGATGACCTGCCAAAGTATATGTTAGTTTGGGACAATGTCAGTTTCCATCGCTCCAACATCATCAGGCAATGGTTTGCGGCCCACAACAGGATGCTGGTGGAGTTCCTCTCACCCTACTCAACCCCGTTGAGGAATTTTTCTCAGCATGAAGATTAAAAGTATATGATCGCCAGCAGCATACACAGATGACCCTTCTGGCTGCCATGGATGTAATGTGTGATGACATCACAGCTGATGCCTGCAGAGGCTGGATTAGACATTCTGAAAGATGATTTTCACGCTGTATCGCAAGAGAAGATTTTTGTTGTGATGTGGATGAGAATCCGTTGCCCAAAATATAGGGAACGTCAGGAGGTGTAGGAAGACTGCACTGTAATTCCACTGCACTGCATGTACAGTTTTCCGTAAGGAGATTGTCTTATGTTCAGATTTCTACGTTTGTTTGTGCTATGCAGTGCTGTCTTTTCCTGTCTGCATCGCAATGACACTGTCTGTCAAGAAATTATTGTACAAACAGTAAAAGCTTTAACGTGAATCATGTGCCGTCTCTTGCAATCAAACAATCAAAACCAGAAATGCACTTACTGTTTTGCAAATGTCAAGGATGATTCGAGAAATGCTCCACTCATCACTCTCAGGTCACTCCGCTGCACACGTCTGATCACTTCTTTGTCACCCCCGACCTCACCGCTCCAGACAACGCAGATGTCTTACCGCTGGTCACTTTCTGGCGCTACCTACGGTCCCTCCCTCCTGCTTTTCCTCTGATGTCTTGTCTGCACTCCCCCCCTCTGAGGAGCTCTCTCTTTTGAATACCAACAGTGCCACAGACACTCTGTGTTCCACGCTTACATCCTGCTTGGACAACCTATGCCCTCTTACATCTGGACCAGCCCGTGCATCCCTGTCTGCCCCCTGGTTATCGGATGTACCACGTGAGCATCGCGCCAGCCTCCGGTCAGCTGAGAGAAAATGGCACAAGTCAAAAGACCATACTGACCTCTCTCTCAACCAGTCTCTCCTCTCTACTTTCTCCGTTGACGTCACCTCTGCAAAAACTGATTATAACCACTCGAAGATCACTAACTCTCCTGACTCTCGCACACTCTTAAAAACCTTCTCTGCTCTCCTCTGTCCGCCTGCTCCCACACCTTCATCGGAGTTAACGGCTGATGATTTTGCATCGTTCTTCGTAAAGAAAACTACCGCCATCAACAGCCAATTTTCTACACCACCATCACCCGCCTTTTCTCCTTTGTCTGAAGATGATGTTTCCAAGGTCATTGGTTCCAACCACCCTACCACCTGCCCACTGGATCCCATCTCCTCCATGTTATCTCTCCAGCAGTTGTGCCTGGTCTGACCCACATCATCAACTCTTTGCTCACCACTGGGACATTTCCCACTGCGTTCAAAGAGGCCTGCATCACACCGCTACTGAAGAAACCCACTCTCAACCTTACACTGCTAGAACACTACAGGCCGGTGTAGTGTGTGAAAACGCATATCTTCCGTCAAAATGTAGATGACTGATTTTCACCTCCAATTCTTTTCTGTCTTCTTAAAAATTTTTTTTTTACTTACCTCACTATTCTTAGCTTTGTATACTGTGCTAGGCTTTTAATGGACTGGATTTAATTAACTTATGCATTTTGTTGCCTACATTGTTATAATTGCTTCCAATGTTTCCTCATCTGTAAGTCGCTTTGGAAAAAAGCATCTGCTAAATGACTAAATGTAAATTTTATGAAACGTGTAATGTCATGTGTAATGTGTAATGTGTAGTGTGTGGCCTTGAAATTTAAGCATGTCTACGTAATCATGAATAAATGCTTTTTGAGACACACAGTGTTGCTTCTTTGCATGCATCAAACGAATTGTTTCTGGCTATATGCATCCATGCATCAGTTTGAGAGGGGTGGAAATGGGACACTTGGGTGAAACAAAACTGCCCCAAAAGTACCCCCACCCACTTTAAATAAAGTTTTTTCTAAGTCAATTTGGTACATTTCTCAGATCCGATTTGAAATTCTCAAAACTTCTTGTTCAATCCTTACATCCTTGTGTCACTTGTGCACATCAAACAAGCATTTTCTCATTTCTTTGAACAAGTTGCAAATGCTTTGGTATATCGATGCAAATGATTATGACACAATTCTGTGCAGATTCCTACATTATCAATTGCTTATGTCATGCTGATCAAAATGCATTATAATGGGTCTCTGTTGAATAGTATAACCCCCCACGACATTTAAGCACTAGTTTTACAATATACAGTAAGTATTCTTCAAGTAAACAGTGGCATTTTATTTTACTCAATTTAGTGTTTCGCATTACTATATTCTTTCCACATAGGACTGCAAGACAACTTCACTGGTTTGCAGACGGCCCCTTTTCACACCTAAACAGTCTTTTGACACTCTCTACAGGGATCTCATCCCTGAACAAGAGAGGGGGCAGATTGGAGATGACCTGCCAAAGTACATGTTAGTTTGGGACAATGTCAGTTTCCATCGCTCCAACATCATCAGGCAATGGTTTGCGGCCCACAACAGGATGCTGGTGGAGTTCCTCTCACCCTACTCAACCCCGTTGAGGAATTTTTCTCAGCATGAAGATTAAAAGTATATGATCGCCAGCAGCATACACAGATGACCCTTCTGGCTGCCATGGATGTAACGTGTGATGACATCACAGCTGATGCCTGCAGAGGCTGGATTAGACACTCTGAAAGATGATTTTCACGCTGTATCGCAAGAGAAGATATTTGTTGTGATGTGGATGAGAATCCGTTGCCCAAAATATAGGGAACGTCAGGAGGTGTAGGAAGACTGCACTGTAATTCCACTGCACTGCATGTACAGTTTTCCCTTAGGAGATTGTCTTATGTTCAGATTTCTACATTTGTTTGTGCTATGCAGTGCTGTCTTTTCCTGTCTGCATCGCAATGACACTGTCTGTCAAGAAATTATTGTACAAACAGTAAAAGCGTTAACGTGAATCATGTGCCGTCTCTTGCAAATGTGACGGATGTTTATATTCACAGTGTGTTCACAATGTAAATTAATGTTTCACTAATAATCCTTCCTGTCAGTTTTTATTTTGTTTTATTTCTGTATTATTTTGTCTAAGAAAACATAATTTAGTTTTGAACTTAAGTGTTATTTTGGAAAAAGAGTTTTATGTTTAATTGTACCGGCGTCATGACGTCATTACTGTTCCGGCCGTGCTGCGTCCTCAGTATGCTTTGAGCGCGCTGAGGAGAGGTAAGCTGCTAGCGGTGCTCCTTCAATATTATGTATAAAAGTTCGTAGAAGTTGAATTGAGTACACGATATTCAGTTATATTCATGTTTAAAGTGTTAGAAATGTATTACGAAGTGTTTTATGCATGGATGGATTGGATATAATGGTTTTATAGCTGAGTACAGCGGTTTGAGTATGTGTGTGTGACAATTGAATGCGGTGATTTTGGCCGATTTATGAATTGGTCTTTGATCTGTGCAGGTGATAAAATCACAGCAGCAAACATTTCATGCTGTATCTCTATTCCATCCAGGTATGGTTTATATTTGTTCATTGTGACAATTTATTAATTGTTGGGACGATTTATGTTCCTTAAATATTGTTTGTAATGTGTCTTCATCCATTTTATTGTTAATTTGACCATTTACTGTTATTGTGATGTCCTGAGTATGCTTTGAGCGCGCTGAGGAGAGGTGATAAAATCACAGCAGCAAACATTTCATGCTGTATCTCTATTCCATCCAGCCACAGAAAATAAACTCTCCAGACCAGCATCAGATCCAGTTGTCCTATGTTTTCCTTCAATTACTCAACACAACGCAGATCGTAATAGAGCCCTTAATCGTCTGGTGGTCAGAATTGGGCCGGTTACACAATCAAACAATCAAAACCAGAAATGCACTTACTGTTTTGCAAATGTCAAGGATGATTCGAGAAATGCTCCACTCATCACTCTCAGGTCACTCCGCTGCACACGTCTGATCACTTCTTTGTCACCCCCGACCTCACCGCTCCAGACAACGCAGATGTCTTACCACTGGTCACTTTCCGGCGCTACCTACGCTCCCTCCCTCCTGCTTTTCCTCTGCTGTCTTGTCTGCACTCCCCCCCTCTGAGGAGCTCTCTCTTTTGAATACCAACAGTGCCACAGACACTCTGTGTTCCACGCTTACATCCTGCTTGGACAACCTATGCCCTCTTACATCTGGACCAGCCCGTGCATCCCTGTCTGCCCCCTGGTTATCGGATGTAAAAACCAAACGATTAAACCAAATGATTATTTCGGCCTAAATGAGTGTACCCCACCAAGTTACTGTTATATGCATGAGCCACGTCGGGGTGGCGGCGTCGCTACAATATTTAGAAACTTTCTTACTGTATCTCAGAGAACAGAGCATACATTTTAATCATTTGAAGTGCTTGCGTTGAACATAATTATTCCTAACAAAAGTAAAAAACCATTGCTTTCTTTTACATTGGCTACGGTGTATAGACCCCCTGGTCCCTATACTGATTTTCTGAAAGAGTTTGCGGACTTCCTATCGGACCTATTGGTTAACGTTGATAAAATACTAATTGTCGGAGATTTTAATATCCACGTATATAGAGCTAACGATGCATTAGCTGTGGCGTTTACAGAACTACTACAATCTTTTGGGGTAATACAACACATTAAAGGACCAACTCATCGATTTAATCATACACTAGACCTGATTATATCTCACGGAGCCGATCTAACCAATATAGATATTATGCCTCAAAGCGACGATGTCACCGATCACTATCTTATAACGGGTACTTTGCGCACGTCTGGAATCAGCCCTTTAACACGTTATCGACGGTAGAACAATCACCTCTGCTACTAAAGATAGCTTCGCAAAGAGCTTGCCAGATCTGACTCCTTTAATAACCAGACCAATAAATAACGAATCGCTCGATGTCATGACCAGGAAATTGGGCACTATTTTCTCTAATACATTAGAAGCTGTTGCACCTATGAAGTCAAAAAAGATTAATGAGAAAAATATTGCACCCTGGTACAATAGCACCACTCGCGCCCTTAAAAGAGAAACACGCAAACTAGAGCGCAAATGGATAAAATCGCAATTAGAAGTCTTTAAAATGGCATGGAAAGAGAGTGCAAATTGTTATAAAAAGGCACTAAAAGCAGCAAAGGCTGAGCACCTTCTGAACCTCATAGAAACCAACAAAAACAATCCAAGGTTTCTATTTAGCACAGTCGCTAAATTAAAAAATATACAGACACCACCTGACCTGGTTATTCCGCCGCACCTTGGTAGCAATGAATTCATGAAATTTTTTACAGAGAAAATCAAAAACATTCGTGACAAAATTGTAAAAACTCAACCTCCAAATCTGTCCTATGAATTAGCACCAACCATCGCTCCAAAACAAAGGCTCCAGCGTTTTTCACCTATAAAACAGGAAGATTTAATTCAACTTATCGCAACTTCTAAACCTACAACTTGCTTACTAGACCCCATACCAACTAAATTATTAAAAGAGTTACTACCTGTTGCAATTGAGCCCATTTATAACATTATTAACTCGTTAATTAATCTAGGCCATGTCCCAGGTCCCTTTAAGATGGCCGTCATTAAGCCTCTAATCAAGAAACCAAACTTAGATCCAAATGAACTAGGAAACTATAGACCGATTTCAAATCTCCCATACCTGTCTAAAATTCTAGAAAAAGTAGTGTGCACTCAGTTGTGCTCTTTCTTACAAAATAACGACATGCACGAAAAATTTCAGTCAGGCTTTAGATCTCATCATAGCACTGAAACTGCGCTCGTTAAAATTACAAACGACCTGCTTATAGCATCAGATAAAGGTAACATCTCACTCTTGGTCCTGCTTGACCTGAGTGCTGCGTTCGATACCGTAGACCATAACATACTTCTAGATCGCTTACACAATTATACCGGTATTGAGGGACAGGCACTACAATGGTTTAGATCTTACTTGTCAGACAGACATCAATTTGTCCATCTAAATGGGGAATCATCCAATTTAACGCAAGTAAAGTATGGATTACCTCAGGGATCGGTTCTGGGACCTGTGCTGTTCTCCATATACATGCTTCCCCTTGGAAACATTATTAAAAAACATGGAATTAGCTTCCATTGCTATGCAGATGATACTCAGCTATATATCTCATCAAGACCAGATGATTCCTCCCAGCTACCCAAATTGGCAGAGTGCATTGAAGATATAAAACATTGGATGACCTATAATTTCCTTCTTTTAAATTCTAATAAAACAGAAATATTACTTATCGGACCTAAGACACGCAAACCAAATATTTCTGATTATAAACTGCAAGTTGAAGGATGTACTGTTACTCCAACAAATACAGTAAAAGATCTAGGCGTTTTATTAGACAGCAACCTGTCATTTCGAAATCACATCTCAAATGTCACAAAAACAGCCTTTTTCCACCTAAGAAATGTTGCCAAGTTACGAAATATTCTGTGTGTTGCTGACGCAGAGAAGCTTATTCATGCATTTATGACCTCAAGACTTGACTACTGTAATGCGCTACTTAGTGGTTGTCCTGCATCATCAATAAACAAACTACAGTTAGTTCAGAACGCAGCTGCCAGAGTTCTAACCAGGACCAGAAAATATGATCACATAACCCCAATTTTATCAACCCTTCACTGGCTACCCATTAAGTATCGTATTGACTTTAAAGTTCTTTTAATCACTTATAAAGCCTTAAAGGGTTTAGCCCCTACCTACCTAACAGAGCTTCTATCACACTACAACCCATCACGCTCTCTAAGATCTCAAAACGCAGGACTTTTGATAATACCTAGAATAACTAAATCCACCAAAGGGGGTCGAGCTTTCTCATACGTAGCACCTAAACTCTGGAACAGCCTCCCTGATATTATTCGAGGATCAGACACACTCGCCCAATTTAAATCTAGATTAAAAACGCATCTTTTCAGCCAAGCATTCACTTAATGCAAAATATGCTAAATAAACCACCAGGAGATGCTAACATTAGATATTATTTTACTAGAATAATTGGATGTATTATATAAAACACCATGTAGTGTGTTTACCCTTTCTTGGGTTTTTCGTTTTTCCCCTGTAAAGCTGCTTTGGAACAATGCAAATTGTGAAAGGCGCTATATAAATAAAATTGAATTGAAAAAAAATAATGTACAACGTGAGCATCGCGCCAGCCTCCGGTCAGCTGAGAGAAAATGGCACAAGTCAAAAGACCATACTGACCTCTCTCTCAACCAGTCTCTCCTCTCTACTTTCTCCATTGACGTCGCCTCTGCAAAAACTGATTATAACCACTCGAAGATAAGCAACTCTCCTGACTCTCGCACACTCTTAAAAACCTTCTCTGCTCTCCTCTGTCCGCCTGCTCCCACACCTTCATCGGAGTTAACGGCTGATGATTTTGCATCGTTCTTCGTAAAGAAAACTACCGCCATCAACAGCCAATTTTCTACACCACCATCACCCGCCTTTTCTCCTCTGTCTGAAGATGATGTTTCCAAGGTCATTGGTTCCAACCACCCTACCATCTGCCCACTGGATCCCATCTCCACCCATCTCCTCCATGTTATCTCTCCAGCAGTTATGCCTGGTCTGACCCACATCATCAACTCTTTGCTCACCACTGGGACATTTCCCACTGCGTTCAAAGAGGCCTGCATCACACCGCTACTGAAGAAACCAACTCTCAACCTTACACTGCTAGAACACTACAGGCCGGTGTAGTGTGTGAAAACGCATATCTTCCGTCAAAATGTAGATGACTGATTTTAACCTCTAATTCTTTTCTGTCTTCTTAAAAATTTTTTTTTTACTTACCTCACTATTCTTAGCTTTGTATACTGTGCTAGGCTTTAATGGACTGGATTTAATTAACTTATGCATTTTGTTGCCTATATTGTTATAATTGCTTCCAATATTTCCTCGTCTGTAAGTCACTTTGGAAAAAAGCGTCTGCTAAATGACTAAATGTAAATTTTATGAAATCTGTAATGTCATGTGTAATGTGTAATGTGTAGTGTGTGGCCTTGAAATTTTAGCATGTCTACGTAATCAGGAATAAATGCTTCTTGAGACACACAGTGTTGCTTCTTTGCATGCATCAAACGAATTGTTTCTGGCTATATGCATCAATGCATCAGTTTGAGAGGGGTGGAAATGGGACACTTGGGTGAAACAAAACCGCCCCAAAAGTACCCCCACCCACTTTAAATACAGTTTTTTCTAAGTCAATTTGGTACATTTCTCAGATCTGATTTGAAATTCTCAAAACTTCTTGTTCAATCCTTACATCCTTGTGTCACTTGTGCACATCAAACAAGCATTTTCTCATTTTTTGAACAACTTGCAAATGCTTTGGTATATCCATGCAAATGATTATGACACAATTCTGTGCAGATTCCTACATTATCAATTGCTTATGTCATGTTGATCAAAATGCAGTATGATGGGTCTCTGTTCAATAGTATAACCCCCACGACATTTAAGCACTAGTTTTACAATATACAGTAAGTATACTTCAAGTAAACAGTGGCATTTTATTTTACTCAATTTAGTGTTTCGCATTACTATATTCTTTCCACATAGGACTGCAAGACAACTTCACTGGTTTGCAGACGGCCCCTTTTCACACCTAAACAGTCTTTTGACACTCTCTACAGGGATCTCATCCCTGAACAAGAGAGGGGGCAGATTGGAGATGACCTGCCAAAGTACATGTTAGTTTGGGACAATGTCAGTTTCCATCGCTCCAACATCATCAGGCAATGGTTTGCGGCCCACAACAGGATGCTGGTGGAGTTCCTCTCACCCTACTCAACCCCGTTAAGTTAAGAATTGAAATAAAGGATCATGTCTAGTCCAGAACGGAAATGTGTGCCTCCGTGTCAGAGGCAGCTGGACGAACTGGATAGACATGAATTCTGTTTTGAGTGTTTGGGGGTTGATCATGCCACCATGGGACTGGAGGGACAGTGCGAACTCTGTGATGTGTTCGACATCCAGGTTCTCCGTGCTCGGCGCTCATTCTTTAAGAGCGATCGAGCCGTCTCTTCCCCGAGCTGGGGTTCGCGGTTCAATCTAGCCGAGGCACGGGAGACGGAAGCCGTTTCTCCCGTGCACTCGCCGAGCCGCGACGTCCTCGCGTCCGCTTCCGAAGCGTGCCTCGGCACTTCTTCGGATCGGGCGGAGGACGAGGCATCTCTTGTTTCTGCGGGCTTGGAGAGCGCCGCCTCGGGGCGTTCCTCTCGCGACGCGAAAGCGTTAGATGAGCTGCTCGGGGCGGTGACAAATGCAGTCGACCGTCTAAAGCTCGACTGGCCGCAGGAACAAGAGATCCCCAAACACTCAAAGTTAGACGACAGATATCTGTCGGGTGGTCAAGGGGAGGAGCCCAAAAGTCGGGCTCTCCCATTTTTTGAGGATCTCCAAGCCGAGATTTCTCGGTCATGGCAGAGACCTCATTCCTCCCGTGTTTTCGTGCCGTCAACGTCGATTTATTCGACTATTGTCGGAGCGAGACCACGAGGGTACACGATGGTGCCCCGTGTGGAAGAGACACTGGCAAGTTATCTCTCCCCTGGGACATCATCATCATTGAAAAAGCCTTCTCTCCCTACCAAGCCTTGCAGGGTTACATCTGCGCTAGTGGGGAAGGCTTTTCAGGCAGCCGGTCAGGCTGGTGCTGCCCTGCACACCATGGCGGTTCTGCAGGCATATCAGGCTGACCTGCTGCATGACGTGAGCACTGACGGGGTGATAGATGAAACGGCGTTCTCAGAACTACGCCGGGCCACAGATTTGTCTCTCCGTGCGACCAAGCAGACGGCCCGTGCCATCAGCCGTTCTATGGCTGCGTTGGTAACCACGGAGAGACACCTGTGGTTGAACCTCACGGGCATCAGGGACCGGGACCGGTTGCCCCCCCTCAAAGAGGCAGGGGAGCGGCCCACCGTGCCCCTCAGGCCACCTCGGGGAGGCCGGACCTGAGGCAGTCCATCTCCTCTAAGAAGAAGAGGTCCTGAGATGAGTGTGCCCGGGACTGTGGGGGTGTGCCCCCCCAGGGAGGGGTGCTTACAATTCCAAGAGAAATTAGAAACCGCTACCTAAAGACACACAAGTTCAAAATGTTGACAATCAAGATGATTGTGTCTCAAATTCAGTGTCACGACTGGTTCGTGACGATCGATCTCAAAGACGCATACTTTCACATAGAGATCTTGCCACAACACAGGAAATTCCTGAGGTTTGCTTTCGGGGGCGAAGCTTTCCAGTATCGGTTCTTCCATTTGGCCTAGCCTTGTCACCCCGCACATACACAAAGTGGATGGATGCAGCTTTGGCTCCTCTGCGACTCCAGGGCATCCGCATTTTGAATTACATAGACGACTGGCTGATTTTAGCTCAGTCTCGGGAGCTAGCGCTTCGACATCGGGATGTCGTCCTAGTTCATCTCGAGACTCTCGGGTTAAGACTCAACGTCAAGAAGAGCGTTCTTTCCCCTACACAGAATACAACGTATCTGGGGGTTATATGGGACTCGATTGCAATGCAGGCACAACTGTCACCTGCACGTGTCGAATCCATTCAGAACACCCTGAGGAGCATCAGGTTAGGCCAGAGAGTGACAAATCATCACTTTCAAAGAGTTCTAGGTCTCATGGCGGCGGCTTCCACAGTAATACCTCTGGGCCTCCTGCATATGAGACCGTTTCAGTTGTGGCTCAGAGCCAGGGGGTTTCATCCAAGGGCCAACCCCCAGAGGCAAATAAGGGTGACGCGCCAGGGGCTTCGCACCCTTTCTATGTGGTTCAGACCTCGGTTTCTGACTCTAGGTCCCACTCTCGGTCCGTGTTGTCGTCGCAGGATGTTAACGACAGACGCTTCCCTCACGGGTTGGGGTGCGGTTTTAGATGGCCGTCCAGCCCAAGGGATCTGGAGAGGTCATCTTCTCGATTGGCACATAAATTGCCTAGAAATGATGGCTGTATTTCTGGCCCTGAAATACTTCCTCCGGCAGTTACGAGGCTACCATGTCCTAGTGCGGGTGGACAACACTTCAGTAGTCTCGTACATAAATCACCAGGGTGGGCTGCGGTCGCGCCACCTGAACAAATTGGCCCAGCAGATCCTGCCCTGGGCAGAGGGCAAATTCCTGTCCCTCAGAGCGATTCACATCCCGGGGCATATGAATGTGGGAGCAGACTTTCTGTCCAGACAAGCTGTGACGAACGGGGAATGGAAACTCCACCCCGAGATAGTGAGACATCTGGGAAAGATTTTACGAAGCAGAGGTGGACCTCTTTGCTACACAGGAGACAGCACAATGTCCCCTCTTCTTCTCTCTGAGTCATCCAGCTCCCCTGGGTCTGGACGCGATGGCCCACACATGGCCCAGACTGCGTCTTTACGCATATCCTCCGATAGCTCTGCTCCCGGGAGTCCTAGCGAAGGTCCGTCAACAGGGGTGTCGCCTCTTATTGATAGCTCCCCGTTGGCCAACCAGAATTTGGTTTTCGGACCTAATATCCCTCCTCGACGACACGCCATGGGCGATCCCAGTCAGGAGAGATCTTTTGTCTCAGGCACAAGGGACGGTGTTTCATCCCCATCCCAAGCTGTGGAACCTCCATGTCTGGCCCCTGAAGGGCACCAGCTGAGAGGTTCAGGGCTTCCGCCTGATGTAATAGAGACTATTTTAAGTGCTAGGGCTCCCTCCACTAGAAGGAGCTACGCCCTTAGATGGAGCGTTTTTGAAAGATGGTGCATGGTACACCATACAGACCCAATTCACTGCCAGATTGTTTCAGTGCTGGAGTTTCTGCAAGAGAAACTGTCCGCAGGGACAAGCCCCGGTACTCTCAGGGTTTATGTGGCCGCTATTTCGGCTTGCCATGCCCCGATTGATGGGGTTTCTGTGGGAAAACACCCTTTAGTCGCCCGCTTTATTCGTGGAGCGAGGCGGCTAATGCCTCCTTCTAGATGGACTGTTCCATCATGGGACTTAGCAATAGTGCTCGAGGGTCTGGTTAGCGCCCCTTTTGAACCTATGGAGTCAGCACCTATTAGGCTTCTGACCTTTAAGATGGTTTTTCTAATGGCAATCACCTCTCTTAAGAGAATTGGAGATTTGCAGGCGCTCTCGACCTCACCGTCAGGCTTAATATTTGCCCCTGGGATGGTCAAAGCTATTCTGCATCCTCACCCGAGTTATCTGCCTAAAGTTCCATTCTCCACCGTGCATCCGGTTGTTCTTGAGGCCTTCTGTCCTCCGCGGTTCACGACGTCGGAGCAGGAACGATTACACCTACTGTGTCCAGTACGTGCTCTTCAGAATTACATCCACCGCACTAACCAGTGGCGTAAATCGGAGCAGCTTTTCATATGTTATGGGAGCCGCAACAAAGGGGCGGCTGCCACCAGGTAAACAATGTCACATTGGGTAAGGGATGCTATTGCTCTGGCCTATGAGGCGCGAGGCCAAACTTCACCTCTGGGTATCAGAGCCCATTCAACAAGGGGGGTTTCATCTTCTATGGCCTTAGCAAGAGGTGTCCCCTTGCAGCAAGTGTGTGATGCGGCGGGCTGGTCCTCTCCGCACACATTTGTCAGATTTTATAGTCTGGATGTCCACGCTACTCCAGGCTCACAAGTCCTGGAGTCTACATCCCAGAGTCACGTCTGATGCCTTCTCTTGGCTTGTGCACACATACCACACAACCTTGGGGGGTCCAGACACCTCCAGTGCGGCGGCGTTGGTATTCTCGTTCCCATAGCGTTTGAAACGCAGCATCAAGTGTAGCTTTTGATAGGGAACGTCTCGGGTTACTTGCTGTAACCCTGTTCCCTGAAAAAGCGGGAACGAGATGCTGCGCCTCAATGCCGCACTGTAGGCGTGCCGGACGTCCTTTCAGACAAAATTGGAACCTGAAGAAGCGTTCGCGCCATGCGTATTTATAACCTGCAGGTGTTGGTGTAATTAACCAAATTACCTGCCGAGGTTATTTAAAGCCAAAGAATTTTTGGCGTGTTTGACACACGTGCTTCACAACCGGTCGAACAAAGACGTTCTCCCATAGCGTTTGAAACGCAGCATCTCGTTCCCGCTTTTCAGGGAACAGGGTTACAGCAAGTAACCCGAGACGATCACTTCTTTGTCACCCCCGACCTCACCGCTCTAGACAACGCAGATGTCTTAACACTGGTCACTTTCCGGCGCTACCTACGGTCCCTCCCTCCTGCTTTTCCTCTGCTGTCTTGTCTGCACTCCCCCCCTCTGAGGAGCTCTCTCTTTTGAATACCAACAGTGCCACAGACACTCTGTGTTCCACGCTTACATCCTGCTTGGACAACCTATGCCCTCTTACATCTGGAACAGCCTGTGCATCCCTGTCTGCCCCCTGGTTATCGGATGTACCACGTGAGCATCGCGCCAGCCTCCGGTCAGCTGAGAGAAAATGGCACAAGTCAAAAGACCATACTGACCTCTCTCTCAACCAGTCTCTCCTCTCTACTTTCTCCGTTGACGTCACCTCTGCAAAAACTGATTATAACCACTCGAAGATCAGCAACTCTCCTGACTCTCGCACACTCTTAAAAACCTTCTCTGCTCTCCTCTGTCCGCCTGCTCCCACACCTTCATCGGAGTTAACGGCTGATGATTTTGCATCGTTCTTCGTAAAGAAAACTACTGCCATCAACGGCCAATTTTCTACTCCACCATCACCCGCCTTTTCTCCTCTGTCTGAAGATGATGTTTCCAAGGTCATTGGTTCCAACCACCCTACCACCTGCCCACTGGATCCCATCTCCTCCATGTTATCTCTCCAGCAGTTGTGCCTGGTCTGACCCACATCATCAACTATTTGCTCACCACTGGGACATTTCCCACTGTGTTCAAAGAGGCCTGCATCACACCGCTACTGAAGAAACCCACTCTCAACCTTACACTGCTAGAACACTACAGGCCGGTGTAGTGTGTGAAAACGCATATCTTCCGTCAAAATGTAGATGACTGATTTTAACCTCTAATTCTTTTCTGTCTTCTTAAAAAAAAATTTTTACTTACCTCACTATTCTTAGCTTTGTATACTGTGCTAGGCTTTAATGGACTGGATTTAATTAACTTATGCATTTTGTTGCCTATATTGTTATAATTGCTTACAATGTTTCCTCGTCTGTAAGTCGCTTTGGAAAAAAGCGTCTGCTAAATGACTAAATGTAAATTTTATGAAATGTGTAATGTCATGTGTAATGTGTAATGTGTAGTGTGTCGCCTTGAAATTTTAGCATGTCTACGTAATCATGAATAAATGCTTCTTGAGACACACAGTGTTGCTTCTTTGCATGCATCAAACGAATTGTTTCTGGCTATATGCATCCATGCATCAGTTTGAGAGGGGTGGAAATGCGACACTTGGGTGAAACAAAACTGCCCCAAAAGTACCCCCACCCACTTTAAATACAGTTTTTTCTAAGTCAATTTGGTACATTTCTCAGATCCGATTTGAAATTCTCAAAACTTCTTGTTCAATCCTTACATCCTTGTGTCACTTGTGCACAACAAACAAGCATTTTCTCATTTCTTTGAACAAGTTGCAAATGCTTTGGTATATCCATGCAAATGATTATGACACAATTCTGTGCAGATTCCTACATTATCAATTGCTTATGTCATGTTGATCAAAATGCATTATAATGGGTCTCTGTTGAATAGTATAACCCCCCAAAACATTTAAGCACTAGTTTTACAATATACAGTAAGTATACTTCAAGTGAACAGTGGCATTTTATTTTACTCAATTTAGTGTTTCGCATTACTATATTCTTTCTACATAGGACTGCAAGACAACTTCACTGGGTTGCAGACGGCCCCTTTTCACACCTAAACAGTCTTTTGACACTCTCTACAGGGATCTCATCCCTGAACAAGAGAGGGGGCAGATTGGAGATGACCTGCCAAAGTACATGTTAGTTTGGGACAATTTCAGTTTCCATCGCTCCAACATCATCAGGCAATGGTTTGCGGCCCACAACAGGATGCTGGTGGAGTTCCTCTCACCCTACTCAACCCCGTTGAGGAATTTTTCTCAGCATGAAGATTAAAAGTATATGATCGCCAGCAGCATACACAGATGACCCTTCTGGCTGCCATGGATGTAATGTGTGATGACATCACAGCTGATGCCTGCAGAGGCTGGATTAGACATTCTGAAAGATGATTTTCACGCTGAATCGCAAGAGAAGATATTTGTTGTGATGTGGATGAGAATCCGTTGCCCAAAATATAGGGAACGTCAGGAGGTGTAGGAAGACTGCACTGTAATTCCACTGCACTGCATCTACAGTTTTCCCTAAGGAGATTGTCTTATGTTCAGATTTCTACATTTGTTTGTGCTATGCAGTGCTGTCTTTTCCTGTCTGCATCGCAATGACACTGTCTGTCAATAAATTATTGTACAAACAGTAAAAGCGTTAACGTGAATCATGTGCCGTCTCTTGCAATCAAACAATCAAAACCAGAAATGCACTTACTGTTTTGCAAATGTCAAGGATGATTCGAGAAATGCTCCACTCATCACTCTCAGGTCACTCCGCTGCACACGTCTGATCACTTCTTTGTCACCCCCGACCTCACCGCTCCAGACAACGCAGATGTCTTACCGCTGGTCACTTTCCGGCGCTACCTACGGTCCCTCCCTCCTGCTTTTCCTCTGCTGTCTTGTCTGCACTCCCCCCCTCTGAGGAGCTCTCTCTCTTGAATACCAACAGTGCCACAGACACTCTGTGTTCCACGCTTACATCCTGCTTGGACAACCTATGCCCTCTTACATCTGGACCAGCCTGTGCATCCCTGTCTGCCCCCTGGTTATCGGAAGTACCACGTGAGCATCGCGCCAGCCTCCGGTCAGCTGATAGAAAATGGCACAAGTCAAAAGACCATACTGACCTCTCTCTCAACCAGTCTCTCCTCTCTACTTTCTCCGTTGACGTCACCTCTGCAAAAACTGATTATAACCACTCGAAGATCAGCAACTCTCCTGACTCTCGCACACTCTTAAAAACCTTCTCTGCTCTCCTCTGTCCGCCTGCTCCCACACCTTCATCGGAGTTAACGGCTGATGATTTTGAATCGTTCTTCGTAAAGAAAACTACCGCCATCAACAGCCAATTTTCTACTCTACCATCACCCGCCTTTTCTCCTCTGTCTGAAGATGATGTTTCCAAGGTCATTGGTTCCAACCACCCTACCACCTGCCCACTGGATCCCATCTCCTCCATGTTATCTCTCCAGCAGTTGTGCCTGGTCTGACCCACATCATCAACTATTTGCTCACCACTGGGACATTTCCCACTGCGTTCAAAGAGGCCTGCATCACAACGCTACTGAAGAAACCCACTCTCAACCTTACACTGCTAGAACACTACAGGCCGGTGTAGTGTGTGAAAACGCATATCTTCCGTCAAAATGTAGATGACTGATTTTAACCTCTAATTCTTTTCTGTCTTCTTAAAAAAATGTTTTTTACTTACCTCACTATTCTTAGCTTTGTATACTGTGCTAGGCTTTAATGGACTGGATTTAATTAACTTATGCATTTTGTTGCCTATATTGTTATAATTGCTTCCAATGTTTCCTCGTCTGTAAGTCGCTTTGGAAAAAATCGTCTGCTAAATGACTAAATGTAAATTTTATGAAATGTGTAATGTCATGTGTAATGTGTAATGTGTATTGTGTGGCCTTGAAATTTTAGCATGTCTACGTAATCAGGAATAAATGCATCTTGAGACACACAGTGTTGCTTCTTTGCATGCATCAAACGAATTGTTTCTGGCTATATGCATCCATGCATCAGTTTGAGAGGGGTGGAAATGGGACACTTGGGTGAAACAAAACTGCCCCATAAGTACCCCCACCCACTTTAAATACAGTTTTTTCTAAGTCAATTTGGTACATTTCTCAGATCCGATTTGAAATTCTCAAAACTTCTTGTTCAATCCTTACATCATTGTGTCACTTGTGCACATCAAACAAGCATTTTCTAATTTCTTTGAACAAGTTGCAAATGCTTTGGTATATCCATGCAAATGATTATGACACAATTCTGTGCAGATTCCTACATTATCAATTGCTTATGTCATGTTGATCAAAATGCATTATAATGGGTCTCTGTTGAATAGTATAATCCCCCACGACATTTAAGCACTAGTTTTACAATATACAGTAAGTATACTTCAAGTAAACAGTGGCATTTTATTTTACTCAATTTAGTGTTTCGCATTACTATATTCTTTCCACATAGGACTGCAAGACAACTTCACTGGGTTGCAGACGGCCCCTTTTCACACCTAAACAGTCTTTTGACACTCTCTACAGGGATCTCATCCCTGAACAAGAGAGGGGGCAGATTGGAGATGACCTGCCAAAGTACATGTTAGTTTGGGACAATGTCAGTTTCCATCGCTCCAACATCATCAGGCAATGGTTTGCGGCCCACAACAGGATGCTGGTGGAGTTCCTCTCACCCTACTCAACCCCGTTGAGGAATTTTTCTCAGCATGAAGATTAAAAGTATATGATCGCCAGCAGCATACACAGATGACCCTTCTGGCTGCCATGGATGTAACGTCTGATGACATCACAGCTGATGCCTGCAGAGGCTGGATTAGACACTCTGAAAGATGATTTTCACGCTGTATCGCAAGAGAAGATATTTGTTGTGATGTGGATGAGAATCCGTTGCCCAAAATATAGGGAACGTCAGGAGGTGTAGGAAGACTGCACTGTAATTCCACTGCACTGCATGTACAGTTTTCCCTAAGGAGATTGTCTTATGTTCAGATTTCTACATTTGTTTGTGCTATGCAGTGCTGTCTTTTCCTGTCTGCATCGCAATGACACTGTCTGTCAATAAATTATTGTACAAACAGTAAAAGCGTTAACGTGAATCATGTGCCGTCTCTTGCAATCAAACAATCAAAACCGGAAATGCACTTACTGTTTTGCAAATGTCAAGGATGATTCGAGAAATGCTCCACTCATCACTCTCAGGTCACTCCGCTGCATACGTCTGATCACGTCTTTGTCACCCCCGACCTCACCGCTCCAGACAACGCAGATGTCTTACCGCTGGTCACTTTCCGGCGCTACCTACGGTCCCTCCCTCCTGCTTTTCCTCTGCTGTCTTGTCTGCACTCCCCCCCTCTGAGGAGCTCTTTCTTTTGAATACCAACAGTGCCAGAGACACTCTGTGTTCCACGCTTACATCCTGCTTGGACAACCTATGCCCTCTTACATCTGGACCAGCTCGTGCATCCCTGTCTGCCCCCTGGTTATCGGATGTACCACGTGAGCATCGCGCCAGCCTCCGGTCAGCTGAGAGAAAATGGCACAAGTCAAAAGACCATACTGACCTCTCTCTCAACCAGTCTCTCCTCTCTACTTTCTCCGTTGACGTCACCTCTGCAAAAACTGATTATAACCACTCGAAGATCAGCAACTCTCCTGACTCTCGCACACTCTTAAAAACCTTCTCTGCTCTCCTCTGTCCGCCTGCTCCCACACCTTCATCGGAGTTAACGGCTGATGATTTTGCATCGTTCTTCGTAAAGAAAACTACCGCCATCAACAGCCAATTTTCTACACCACCATCACCCGCCTTTTCTCCTCTGTCTGAAGATGATGTTTCCAAGGTCATTGGTTCCAACCACCCTACCACCTGCCCACTGGATCCCATCTCCACCCATCTCCTCCATGTTATCTCTCCAGCAGTTGTGCCTGGTCTGACCCACATCATCAACTCTTTGCTCACCACTGGGACATTTCCCACTGCGTTCAAAGAGGCCTGCATCACACCGCTACTGAAGAAACCCACTCTCAACCTTACACTGCTAGAACACTACAGGCCGGTGTAGTGTGTGAAAACGCATATCTTCCGTCAAAATGTAGATGACTGATTTTAACCTCTAATTCTTTTCTGTCTTCTTAAACATTTTTTTTTTACTTACCTCACTGTTCTTAGCTTTGTATACTGTGCTAGGCTTTAATGGACTGGATATAATTAACTTATGCATTTTGTTGCCTATATTGTTATAATTGCTTCCAATGTTTCCTTGTCTGTAAGTCGCTTTGGAAAAAAGCGTCTGCTAAATGACTAAATGTAAATTTAATGAAATGTGTAATGTCATGTGTAATGTGTAATGTGTAGTGTGTGGCCTTGAAATTTTAGCATGTCTACGTAATCATGAATAAATGCTTCTTGAGACACACAGTGTTGCTTCTTTGCATGCATCAAACGAATTGTTTCTGGCTATATGCATCCATGCATCAGTTTGAGAGGGGTGGAAATGCGACACTTGGGTGAAACAAAACTGCCCCAAAAGTACCCCCACCCACTTTAAATACAGTTTTTTCTAAGTCAATTTGGTACATTTCTCAGATCCGATTTGAAATTCTCAAAACTTCTTGTTCAATCCTTACATCCTTGTGTCACTTGTGCACATCAAACATGCATTTTCTCATTTCTTTGAACAAGTTGCAAATGCTTTGGTATATCCATGCAAATGATTATGACACAATTCTGTGCAGATTCCTACATTATCAATTGCTTATGTCATGTTGATCAAAATGCATTATAATGGGTCTCTGTTGAATAGTATAATCCCCCACGACATTTAAGCACTAGTTTTACAATATACAGTAAGTATACTTCAAGTAAACAGTGGCATTTTATTTTACTCAATTTAGTGTTTTGCATTACTATATTCTTTCCACATAGGACTGCGAGACAACTTCACTGGGTTGCAGACGGCCCTTTTTCACACCTAAACAGTCTTTTGACACTCTCTACAGGGATCTCATCCCTGAACAAGAGAGGGGGCAGATTGGAGATGACCTGACAAAGTACATGTTAGTTTGGGACAATGTCAGTTTCCATCGCTCCAACATCATCAGGCAATGGTTTGCGGCCCACAACAGGATGCTGGTGGAGTTCCTCTCACCCTACTCAACCCCGTTGAGGAATTTTTCTCAGCATGAAGATTAAAAGTATATGATCGCCAGCAGCATACACAGATGACCCTTCTGGCAGCCATGGATGTAACGTGTGATGACATCACAGCTGATGCCTGCAGAGGCTGGATTAGACACTCTGAAAGATGATTTTCACGCTGTATCGCAAGAGAAGATATTTTGTTGTGATGTGGATGAGAATCCGTTGCCCAAAATATAGGGAACGTCAGGAGGTGTAGGAAGACTGCACTGTAATTCCACTGCACTGCATGTACAGTTTTCCCTAAGGAGATTGTCTTATGTTCAGATTTCTACATTTGTTTGTGCTATGCAGTGCTGTCTTTTCCTGTCTGCATCGCAATGACACTGTCTGTCAATAAATTATTGTACAAACAGTAAAAGCGTTAATGTGAATCATGTGCCGTCTCTTGCAATCAAACAATCAAAACCAGACATGCACTTACTGTTTTGCAAATGTCAAGGATGATTCGAGAAATGCTCCACTCATCACTCTCAGGTCACTCCGCTGCACACGTCTGATCACTTCTTTGTCATACCCCCGACCTCACCACTCCAGACAATGCAGATGTCTTACCGCTGGTCACTTTCCGGCTCTACCTACGGCCCCTCCCTCCAGCTTTTCCTCTGCTGTCTTTTTCTGCAATCCCCCCCTCTGAGGAGCTCTCTCTTTTGAATACCAACAGTGCCACAGACACTCTGTGTTCCACGCTTACATCCTGCTTGGACAACCTATGCCCTCTTACATCTGGATCAGCCCGTGCATCCCTGTCTGCCCCCTGGTTATCGGATGTTACATGTGAGCATCGCGCCAGCCTCCGGACAGCTGAGAGAAAATGGCACAAGTCAAAAGACCATACTGACTTCTCTCTAAACCAGTCTCTCCTCTCTACTTTCTCCGTTGAAGTCACCTCTGCAAAAACTGATTATAACCACTCGAAGATCAGCAACTCTCCTGACTCTCACACACTCTTAAAAACCTTCTCTGCTCTCCTCTGTCAGCCTGCTCCCACACCTTCATCGGAGTTAACGGCTGATGATTTTAAATCGTTCTTCGTAAAGAAAACTACCGCCATCAACAGCCAATTTTCTACACCACCATCACCCGCCTTTTCTCCTCTGTCTGAAGATGATGTTTCCAAGGTCATTGGTTCCAACCACCCTACCACCTGCCCACTGGATCCCATCTCCACCCATCTCCTCCATGTTATCTCTCCAGCAGTTGTGCCTGGTCTGACCCACATCATCAACTCTTTGCTCACCACTGGGACATTTCCCACTGCGTTCAAAGAGGCCTGCATCACACCGCTACTGAAGAAACCCATTCTCAACCTTACACTGCTAGAACACTACAGGCCGGTGTAGTGTGTGAAAACGCATATCTTCCGTCAAAATGTAGATGACTTATTTTAACCTCTAATTCTTTTCTGTCTTCTTAAAAAAAAATTCTTTTACTTACCTCACTATTCTTAGCTTTGTATACTGTGCTAGGCTTTAATGGACTGGATTTAATTAACTTATGCATTTTGTTGCCTATATTGTTATAATTGCTTCCAATGTTTCCTCGTCTGTAAGTCGCTTTGGAAAAAAGCGTCTGCTAAATGACTAAATGTAAATTTTATGAAATGTGTAATGTCATGTGTAATGTGTAATGTGTAGTGTGTGGCCTTGAAATTTTAGCATGTCTATGTAATCATGAATAAATGCTTCTTGAGACACACAGTGTTGCTTCTTTGCATGCATCAAACGAATTGTTTCTGGCTATATGCATCCATGCATCAGTTTGAGAGGGGTGGAAATGGGACACTTGGGTGAAACAAAACTGCCCCAAAAGTACCCCCACCCACTTTAAATACAGTTTTTTCTAAGTCAATTTGGTACATTTCTCAGATCCGATTTGAAATTCTCAAAACTTCTTGTTCAATCCTTACATCCTTGTGTCACTTGTGCACATCAAACAAGCATTTTCTCATTTCTTTGAACAAGTTGCAAATGCTTTGGTATATCGATGCAAATGATTATGACACAATTCTGTGAAGATTCCTACATTATCAATTGCTTATGTCATGCTGATCAAAATGCATTATAATGGGTCTCTGTTGAATAGTATAACCCCCCACGACATTTAAGCACTAGTTTTACAATATACAGTAAGTATACTTCAAGTAAACAGTGGCATTTTATTTTACTCAATTTAGTGTTTCGCATTACTATATTCTTTCCACATAGGACTGCAAGACAACTTCACTGGGTTGCAGACGGCCCCTTTTCACACCGTAACAGTCTTTTGACACTCTCTACAAGGATCTCATCCCTGAACAAGAGAGGGGGCAGATTGGAGATGACCTGCCAAAGTACATGTTAGTTTGGGACAATGTCAGTTTCCATCGCTCCAACATCATCAGGCAATGGTTTGCGGCCCACAACAGGATGCTGGTGGAGTTCCTCTCACCCTACTCAACCCTGTTGAGGAATTTTTCTCAGCATGAAGATTAAAAGTATATGATCGCCAGCAGCATACACAGATGACCCTTCTGGCTGCCATGGATGTAACGTGTGATGACATCACAGCTGATGCCTGCAGAGGCTGGATTAGACACTCTGAAAGATGATTTTCACGCTGTATCGAAAGAGAAGATATTTGTTGTGATGTGGATGAGAATCCGTTGCCCAAAATATAGGGAACGTCAGGAGGTGTAGGAAGACTGCACTGTAATTCCACTGCACTGCATGTACAGTTTTCCCTAAGGAGATTGTCTTATGTTCAGATTTCTACATTTGTTTGTGCTATGCAGTGCTGTCTTTTCCTGTCTGCATCGCAATGACACTGTCTGTCAAGAAATTATTGTACAAACAGTAAAAGCGTTAACGTGAATCATGTGCCGTCTCTTGCAATCAAACAATCAAAACCAGAAATGCACTTACTGTTTTGCAAATGTCAAGGATGATTCGAGAAATGCTCCACTCATCACTCTCAGGTCACTCCGCTGCACACGTCTGATCACTTGTTTTTCACCCCCGACCTCACCGCTCCAGACAACGCAGATGTCTTACCGCTGGTTACTTTCCGGCGCTACCTACGGTCCCTCCCTCCTGCTTTTCCACTGCTGTCTTGTCTGCACTCCCCCCCTCTGAGGAGCTCTCTCTTTTGAATACCAACACTGCCGCAGACACTCTGTGTTCCATGCTTACATCCTGCTTGGACAACCTATGCCCTCTTACATCTGGACCAGCCCGTGCATCCCTGTCTGCCCCCTGGTTATCGGATGTACCACGTGAGCATCGCGCCAGCCTCCGGTCAGCTGAGAGAAAATGGCACAAGTCAAAAGACCATACTGACCTCTCTCTCAACCAGTCTCTCCTCTCTACTTTCTCCGTTGACGTCACCTCTGCAAAAACTGATTATAACCACTCGAAGATCAGCAACTCTCCTGACTCTCGCACACTCTTAAAAACCTTCTCTGCTCTCCTCTGTCCGCCTGCTCCCACACCTTCATCGGAGTTAACGGCTGATGATTTTGCATCGTTCTTCGTAAAGAAAACTACCGCCATCAACAGCCAATTTTCTACACCACCATCACCCGCCTTTTCTCCTCTGTCTGAAGATGATGTTTCCAAGGTCATTGGTTCCAACCACCCTACCACCTGCCCACTGGATCCCATCTCCACCCATCTCCTCCATGTTATCTCTCCAGCATTTGTGCCTGGTCTGACCCACATCATCAACTCTTTGCTCACCACTGGGACATTTCCCACTGCGTTCAAAGAGGCCTGCATCACACCGCTACTGAAGAAACCCACTCTCAACCTTACACTGCTAGAACACTACAGGCCGGTGTAGTGTGTGAAAACGCATATCTTCCGTCAAAATGTAGATGACTGATTTTAACCTCTAATTCTTTTCTGTCTTCTTAAAATTTTTTTTTTTACTTACCTCACTATTCTTAGCTTTGTATACTGTGCTAGGCTTTAATGGACTGGATTTAATTAACTTATGCATTTTGTTGCCTATATTGTTATAATTGCTTCCAATGTTTCCTCGTCTGTAAGTCGCTTTGGAAAAAAGCGTCTGCTAAATGACTAAATGTAAATTTTATGAAATGTGTAATGTCATGTGTAATGTGTAATGTGTAGTGTGTGGCCTTGAAATGTTAGCATGTCTACGTAATCATGAAGAAATGCTTCTTGAGACACAGAGTGTTGCTTCTTTGCATGCATCAAACGAATTATTTCTGGCTATATGCATCCATGCATCAGTTTGAGAGGGGTGGAAATGGGACACTTGGGTGAAACAAAACTGCCCCCACCCACTTTAAATACAGTTTTTTCTAAGTCAATTTGGTACATTTCTCAGACCCGATTTGAAATTCTCAAAACTTCTTGTTCAATCCTTACATCCTTGTGTCACTTGTGCACATCAAACAAGCATTTTCTCATTTCTTGGAACAAGTTGCAAATGCTTTGGTATATCCATGCAAATTATTATGACACAATTCTGTGCAGATTCCTACATTATCAATTGCTTATGTCATGTTGATCAAAATGCATTATAATGGGTCTCTGTTGAATAGAATAATCCCCCACGACATTTAAGCACTAGTTTTACAATATACAGTAAGTATACTTCAAGTAAACAGTGGCATTTTATTTTACTCAATTTAGTGTTTCGCATTACTATATTCTTTCCACATAGGACTGCAAGACAACTTCACTGGGTTGCAGACGGCCCCTTTTCACACCTAAACACTGTTATGGAATTTTCTTATTCCTTAATCAAAGTGAGTTTTTAAACACTTTAGACAAATGCAACACACAGAGAGCATGAGTTACCTTGCAAGGTATTTTATATTTTATTGACATTCAGTCTGCATCACAAGAATGGTGCAGAGAGAAGGTGCCCTCCTTCTCGTTTACAGGGCTTTTATACGATCCAAACATGACACCCTTTCTTCTCCCCTCCCTTTAGCAAGAACGTATCTTTGGTAACAAAAATGTGTCGCCATCTCTTATCTTCACCAGAACCTCTTGGTCTTTGCTCAAGGGTAAAGGAGCTGAGTGGTCTGCCACGTGCCAAAACATTTCTAAGGAATTTAAGAACAACAAGATAGACAGTCTTTTTTTTTACAGAGATTAGCGTGAAGAATCCCACGTCATGAAAATTTCCATCACATTCCCATCTTTTATCATATATGATAACCAAAATCTTTATGCCTCAACCTGCAAGATGAGCACTGCCCTTTCTCCTACAGATTTCATAGGCCGTTGTCATCGTACTCAATAAATTCCCCTTCCGTGAGATCGATGGTCTGCATCATGAACCTTTGTTCAATTGCAGCCATGCTCCCTAATAGTATTTTATTTAACTAATAACAATTTTGAAAACAGTAAATTAAACATGGTAACATAATTATAAGAAATAATAATCCCACTAGAATGGGTAATGCCACCTGCATCAGTCACGCCCCCCAACCTTGGCTATTCCATTTCAACAGACTGTTAGTCATATCATCCGGTTCCCCGATTGCATTCTTCATGTGTTTTATAATGTCTGTGACATTATCAGCATAATCCCGAATATAGAAACAACAACTGACCCCGAGCATTTTGCACACACACCGCTTTTCTCTGCGATGAGCACATCTTCACCTAACCTACCCTGCAATCCTAATTCCCTACTTTCAAACTGTTCAATTCTGTACTTTACTTTACACCTGGTTCTCTGCACTCTGTCTTTTCTATCAGTGCCAATGCACATGCCTTATTGCCTTTGCATTGATATATTGCCATTCTCGTATCTACCTTCTAGCTCTGCTTCTCGTGCCTCTTTTTCTGCCTGCTCTGCGGCCTGAAAATTCCTTGGCTGAAATGATATCTGAACCTTCTGACCTGTGTCTTTCCTTCTGACCTCGACCACATACACCAATACTGACCTGCTTAAACCTTCATCACCTTCATAAACCTTCGTCACTTTCCATATTTCCACTCTTATTTGGGAAGTTGCTCCCGTTCCCTCATAATTCAAATTTTCTGAGTTAGAGCTAGTCTCTTTCCTTTTTATTTGGCCGTCCCAGGGGACATAATGGCCCACATTTTCAAATTTTGTTGCCTCATCCACAACATCAACTGAGGTACACGTACCTCTACACAAATACATATTTGTTCCCCAGTACCTAGCAGAATTAGGGTACCACTGTCCCTCCCCATACCATTTTATTAAACTTGGAATATAGTGTTGCACAGAAACAAAATTCTATAATCTCTAATTTCTCGGGGTTCGATGCGTCCCCGACTCGAACAGTTGATTCCCTTTGCGAGCACCAATAGTGCCCCTCCTGTCGCTTCAGTCAGCACGACCATTGCGAAGAGCCATACGGTTGGAGTTGCCCCTCCTTGGACACCTTTTTGCTGTGGGAGGTGTGTCTTTCCCACGACTTCCTCCTGAAATCTTTGACTACTTCGAAGTCTCCTGGCTGGAAGCTGTGTACTGATTTGTCAGCTCCGTTTGCTACTGCTCCTTTGACCTGCACAAATATTTTGAGAGCAAAAACACAAAAACATATTGCCTTGTAACATCCCCCCTTTTGACGCGTGGTCTGGGCCATGCGTCAAAATCGCAAAAGCAGAGAAAAAATGTTTTGGCAAACAGGTGAGGCCATTTGGGCCCCCCAAACATTGTCTGTGTATTTACATGAGCACTCCTTGCAGAGTGCACGCTTATCCGGTTCTGCAAAATGTTTGCATCTCTGCAAGGGAAAGAGTTTTGTTAGTGATTTCTGGAGAAAATCTGTCTGTGGCTCCGATGTTGCTTGCTTTGCTGCAAGGTCAGCTCGTCGGCTTCCTGCAAAAAAAAATTCAGATGCAAAAGTGTGTGTGGCATAGTCACACACAACAATGGCTGATGGGAGAAAAATGGCAGATAGTAAATCAGCAACCTGTGTGTGGTTAAGAATCTTTTTACCATCAGCTTTCAAAAAGTTCCTGTGTTTCCAAAGTGTGCCAAAATCATGAGCTACACCAAATGCATATCTACTGTCTGTGTGAATGTTGACACTTTTACCCTCTGCCAATTCGCATGCGCGTGTTAGTGCAATGAGCTCTGATAAATGGTCAGGCAGGCGGCCTGACTGTACTGTTTCAAAATCAGACACAACAGCAAACCCCACGTGATTCTTTCCCGCCTCATCTTTTCGTGCACTGCCATCTATATAGAAAGTCAAGTCTGCATTTAGCAGAGGTTCGTCTCTGAGATCAACACGTGGTGAGCAGACTTGCTCTAAAGTGGCAACACAGTTGTGTGAGTCACCATTGTCAGGAAGTGGCAGCAACGTGGCTGGGTTTAGAGTGTTACATCTCTTTACCGTGATGTTTGGCAATTCCAACAACGTCAGATTATATCTCAGCCACCTCACTGTAGATAAATGTGACACTCGTTGTTCTAACAGAATCATGGCCACTGCATGGGGAACAAACACAGTAAGGGGAGAATAACCAACAAACTCCCTAGAGGCCAGCACTGCTTTCTCTGCCGCTGCTACTGCGCGCAGGCATGGTGGGAGACCTTGTGCCACACTATCTAATCTGGATGAAAGATAAGCAACGGGGCGCAGCTGGTCTCCATTTTTTTGGAGCAGCACAGAGAGCATTGTGCCGTCTTTTTCGTCTACCATTTGTGTGAATGGTTTGTCTGGGTTTGGGATACCTAGCGCAGGCGCAGATTGCAGAGCTCGCTTGAGATTACCAAAAGCCTCAACCCCTGTATCAGTCCATTCAATCTGCGCATTTGCAGTCATGGGCTTCCCGTGAATCAATACCGTGAGATGTTTTTCCATCTCTGTGTACCTCAAAATGAAATTCCTACAGTAAGAGGTCATCCCTAAAAATGTCATTAGTTGCTTCTTTGTTTTTGGGCGTGCGATGTCTGAAATTGCAGACACGCGCTTTGCGGACAGCTGTCTGCCACGGTCAGTAATTTCGTGACCCAAAAAACGAACAAATTGTTTTGCCAGCTGGACTTTGGAGATATTCACTTTGTATCCTTCGTGTGCCAAATGAGTGAGCAGTCGTACAGTGTGTTCTTCACATTGCGCTTTGGTGGGTGCACATAAAAGAATGTCATCCACATACTGAAGCAATACCACCCCCTTCGGGAGATGGAATGGCTCCAGTGATTATCGCAGTGCCTCGTTGTAAATGGTCGGTGATTCGCAGTACCCTTGGCATAGACGTGTGAATGTATATGGCTTGCCATCAAATGAAAAGGCGAACCAGTATTGTGAGTCTGGGTGTACTGGCACACTGAAAAACGCGTTTGACAAATCAATCACAGTATACCATTTCGTCTCAGGCGGAATTTGGCTGAGAATGGTATACGGGTTGGGTACATTTGGTGCTCGTGGCTGTACTGCGGCATTAACTGCTTGCAAATCTTGTACGAACCACCATTCAACGGGTGCTCCCTTTTCTCTGATCTTTTTAACTGGAAACAAAGGTGTGCGCACAGGTGAATTTGGGCATGGCACAACTATGCCTTTATTTTGTAATCTTTTTAAACTCATTAAATATTGGCCTTATGGTTTGAGGCTTCTGTTTTGAGGGGGAATTGCTGTATGCGTGGATGAAAATTACCCTTTGGCGTTATCACAACAGGCTCACAGTTCCTAATCAACCCAACATAATATTTTCCTGTTACCCAAAGTTGTACGGGCACCTTCCCGAAATTTCTTCATTAATCTTTTTGTGTGTGAAAACACTTCAAGTCCTATTGTTGCTGACAGACATGCATGATTCTCACGATGGGCGTGCAACAAATTTGAATATTGCACGTCATCCCTTTTAACCCATTCTATGGCGTGCGCATATTTGTCAGCAAAACACCCACATCTCCCCACACCATTGTAATCAACGTCATGAGGCTCTGTGAGGAAATACTTTCTACATCATACTTACGTAATTCAATATTACATCGTACAGCTGTACGAGCGCTGCACTCGGGTCGTGTTGGTATCATGCTCAATCTGTCATCATACATATTATGACTCTGCCCAGCAAATGAATCGGGCAGCAGTCAGATATGAGAAACCTGTGTTGAAATTTGTCACTCCCCAACTCACATTGCACCCTTTTGACATAAATTATTCTACATTAGAGCCATTAGCATTTAGGGAAAACACAGCTAGTTTAAACTCTGGTAAATTTAAACACTTCTCGTGAATCACAGTAGGCTATTTGTTGCCCCTGAATCTATCAATAATTCAAGCAGTTTGTTGCACACAAGCATTGTGCATTTTAGCAAAGTTCAGAAAGCGGTTTCATTCATCATGGAATGTGAGCTAAGCAGATCTTCGTTGCATACAGTAGGAAAAAGCATTTCTTCATTGCATATGCTAAGGGAAATCATACTCACCACCCTCGGAATGATGCCTCACCTCCTCACTTCCATCTACCTTTTGTTTTGACCTCAGTGGTCTCAGAGGCTCAGGACAATCATTTCGCCAGTACCCCGCTTTTCCACAATTGAAACACTTCTCTGGATCATAATTACTAGAGGGTTTAAAACCTCCTCTCCCTCGCCATCTTCCTATTCTTCCGTGTTCTCCTCCGATATTCATTAGAGCCATGTGGAGTTCTTTATCTTGTGTGTTTTTCTTCTGAAGCTCTTTCTTGCCTGTTTGTCTTTCGTCGTGTACAGCATGACGGACGATCTCACTCATTCTCGCGCGATCTGGCTCGATGCATGATTTTTCCACTTCTCGTCTCAGCTCTTCTCTGAGGTTCCGCAGAAAAGCGGATCTGAAATGTCCTTCGAACGGACCAATGTCTGGTCCGTCTGCATCAGGTTGAAGTCCAGAATGTTCTTTAAATACTTCCTCCAGTCTGGCCAAGAAATCCTCCACTCTTTCATTAGTTTTTTGCACACATGCAGCGATCTTGTCCAGGTTCAGAGCTTTGGGAAACGTAGTTATTAGTCCGTCTAAGAATTCTTCCAGAATCCTCCTGTACTCGGTATTGTCTGCATGCAACCAGTTGACATGTTCCCTTCTATAATCCTCCACAGGCCATTTACCCTGTAACTTTCTTAGGTCAGATGGTTTCAGTTTGACTTTCAACAGTCTCTCTAATTCTTTCATTGAGGGTGAGAATTCTTTGCAAAATGTCAAAAGTTCTTTATACGTCGGTGCTGGTTGCGCTCTTTCCTGCTTTTGACACACCACGGGCTGTGGCATGTGTGGCACTGGTGCTGGTGGAGACACTGGTGGGGGCACTGGAGCTGCCTCGATCGGGTTCAGATGTCGGTGAGGAGGGACACAATCATCCTCCGGTTGGTATTTGTAAGAAGTCATAGATGGGGGTAAAGAAGACAGAGGGGTTAAATCATTATATTCAAGCAAAACAGGGTACAATGGAGTTTTCGGTGGTGGCAGTTCTTCCAATGCATTTTCTTTAAAAACATAGTCACGTCTATTTGCTTCCCTCTCCCATAATTCTAAACATTTACACGCTTCGTCATATTTTTCCCTTTCTTTTGTAGACATTTTAAATATGTCTTTTTTCCCCATGTGTTCTCTTATTTTCCCTAATTTTGTGGTACTAAATGTACCGTTTTCTGGAAAGTTAGCTTTTTTTATTAAATAGGGTACACCTTGTAAACTTCCCGTTCCCCACCTTTTCCTCATTTCTCTGTATGTTGGTTTATCCATACCCATATGGGACCTTCCCTGCCCCATTTTTAATTCTGAATAGTCTCCCAGACTGTTTAGAATCTATCTCGATTCTGAGCAGTCTCCCCTCTTTAACTGTTTTAAGCAGTCCCCCAGACTGTTTAGAATCTATCTCGATTCTGAGTAGTCTCCGCTCTTTAACCAGACTGTTTAGCGCTAAGTAGTCTCCCCTTTTTTCCTCAAGACTGTTCAGAATCTATCTGACTCACCACTTTTCCTTTTTGTGCCTTGCACTGAGTTCTTTTGGGATCACGTCAGCTTGGAGTCCGGAGTAGAGTTCTCTCATCCCTGTATGGGGTTAGAGCTGGATTTGCTATGTCCAGGATGATCAGTCAACTCTAGTCCGTTCTCCGTCAGCCTTGTGATCCCATACCTCGTCGCCAAATTGTTGTGGAATTTTCTTATTCCTTAATCAAAGTGAGTTTTTAAACACTTTAGACAAATGCAACACACAGAGAGCATGAGTTACCTTGCAAGGTATTTTATATTTTATTGACATTCAGTCTGCATCACAAGCATGGTGCAGAGAGAAGGTGCCCTCCTTCTCACTTACAGGGCTTTTATACGATCCAAACATGACACCCCTTCTTCTCCCCTCCCTTGAGCAAGAACGTATCTTTGGTAACAAAAATGTGTCGCCATCTCTTATCTTCACCAGAACCTCTTGGTCTTTGCTCAAGGGTAAAGGAGCTGAGTGGTCTGCCACGTAGCAAAACATTTCTAAGGAATTTAAGAACAACAAGATAGACAGTCTTGAATCAATTTTTACAGAGATTAGCGTGAAGAAACCCATGTCATGAAAATTTCCATCACAACACTCTCTAGAGGGATCTCATCCCTGAACAAGAGAGGGGGCAGATTGGAGATGACCTGCCAAAGCACATGTTAGTTTGGGACAATGTCAGTTTCCATCGCTCCAACATCATCAGGCAATGGTTTGCGGCCCACAACAGGATGCTGGTGGAGTTCCTCTCACCCTACTCAACCCCGTTGAGGAATTTTTCTCAGCATGAAGATTAAAAGTATATGATCGCCAGCCGCATACACAGATGACCCTTCTGGCTGCCATGGATGTAACGTGTGATGACATCACAGTTGATGACTCCAGAGGCTAGATTAGACACTCTGAAAGATGATTTTCACGCTGTATCGCAAGAGAAGATATTTGTTGTGATGTGGATGAGAATCCGTTGCCCAAAAGACAGGAACGCCAGGAGGTGTAGGAAGACTGCACTGTAATTCCACTGCACTGCATGTACAGTTTTCCCTGAGGAGATTGTCTTATGTTCAGATTTCTACATTTGTTTGTGCTATGCAGTGCTGTCTTTTCCTGTCTGCATCGCAATGACACTGTCTGTCAATAAATTTTTGTACAAACAGTAAAAGCGTTAACGTGAATCATGTGCTGTCTCTTGCAATCAAACAATCAAAACCAGAAATGCACTTACTGTTTTGCAAATGTCAAGGATGATTCGAGAAATGCTCCACTCATCACTCTCAGGTCACTCCGCTGCACACGTCTGATCACTTCTTTGTCACCCCCGACCTCACCGCTCCAGACAACGCAGATGTCTTACCGCTGGTCACTTTCCGGCGCTACCTACGGTCCCTCCCTTCTGCTTTTCCTCTGCTGTCTTGTCTGCACTCCCCCCCTCTGAGGAGCTCTCTCTTTTGAATACCAACAGTGCCACAGACACTCTGTGTTCCACGCTTACATCCTGCTTGGACAACCTATGCCCTCTTACATCTGGACCAGCCCGTGCATCCCTGTCTGCCCCCTGGTTATCGGATGTACCACGTGAGCATCGCTTCAGCCTCCGGTCAGCTGAGAGAAAATGGCACAAGTCAAAAGACCATACTGACCTCTCTCTCAACCAGTCTCTCCTCTCTACTTTCTCCGTTGACGTCACCTCTGCAAAAACTGATTATAACCACTCGAAGATCAGCAACTCTCCTGACTCTCGCACACTCTTAAAAACCTTCTCTGCTCTCCTCTGTCCGCCTGCTCCCACACCTTCATCGGAGTTAACGGCTGATGATTTTGCATCGTTCTTCGTAAAGAAAACTACCGCCATCAACAGCCAATTTTCTACACCACCATCACACGCCTTTTCTCCTCTGTCTGAAGATGATGTTTCCAAGGTCATTGGTTCCAACCACCCTACCACCTGCCCACTGGATCCCATCTCCACCCATCTCCTCCATGTTATCTCTCCAGCAGTTGTGCCTGGTCTGACCCACATCATCAACTCTTTGCTCACCACTGGGACATTTCCCACTGCGTTCAAAGAGGCCTGCATCACACCGCTACAGAAGAAACCCACTCTCAACCTTACACTGCTAGAACACTACAGGCCGGTGTAGTGTGTGAAAACGCATATCTT
This sequence comes from Barbatula barbatula, assembly GCF_947034865.1. Lineage (NCBI taxonomy): Eukaryota > Metazoa > Chordata > Actinopteri > Cypriniformes > Nemacheilidae > Barbatula > Barbatula barbatula. The sequence goes on from NC_136784.1 coordinate 14,382,030, forward strand.
CCGTCAAAATGTAGATGACTGATTTTAACCTCTAATTCTTTTCTGTCTTCTTAAAATTTTTTTTTTTTACTTACCTCACTATTCTTGGCTTTGTATACTGTGCTAGGCTTTAATGGACTGGTTTTAATTAACTTATGCATTTTGTTGCCTATATTGTTATAATTGCTTCCAATGTTTCCTCGTCTGTAAGTCTCTTTGGAAAAAAGCGTCTGCTAAATGACTAAATGTAAATTTTATGAAATGTGTAATGTCATGTGTAATGTGTAATGTGTAGTGTGTGGCCTTGAAATTTAAGAATGTCTACGTAATCATGAATAAATGCTTCTTGAGACACACAGTGTTGCTTCTTTGCATGCATCAAACGAAATGTTTCTGGCTATATGCATCCATGCATCAGTTTGAGAGGGGTGGAAATGGGACACTTGGGTGAAACAAAACTGCCCCAAAAGTACCCCCACCCACTTTAAAGACAGTTTTTTCTAAGTCAATTTGGTACATTTCTCAGATCCGATTTGAAATTCTCAAAACTTCTTGTTCAATCCTTACATCCTTGTGTCACTTGTGCACATCAAACAAGCATTTTCTAATTTCTTTGAACAAGTTGCAAATGCTTTGGTATATCCATGTAAATGATTATGACACAATTCTGTGCAGATTCCTACATTATCAATTGCTTATGTCATGTTGATCAAAATGCATTATAATGGGTCTCTGTTGAATAGTATAACCCCCCACGACATTTAAGCACTAGTTTTATAATATACAGTAAGTATACTTCAAGTAAACAGTGGCATTTTATTTTACTCAATTTAGTGTTTCGCATTACTATATTCTTTCCACATAGGACTGCAAGACCACTTCACTGGGTTGCAGACGGCCCCTTTTCACACCTAAACAGTCTTTTGACACTCTCTACAGGGATCTCATCCCTGAACAAGAGAGGGGGCAGATTGGAGATGACCTGCCAAAGTACATGTTAGTTTGGGACAATGTCAGTTTCCATCGCTCCAACATCATCAGGCAATGATTTGCGGCCCACAACAGGATGCTGGCGGAGTTCCTCTCACCCTACTCAACCCCGTTGAGGAATTTTTCTCAGCATGAAGATTAAAAGTATATGATCGCCAGCAGCATACACAGATGACCCTTCTGGCTGCCATGGATGTAACGTGTGATGACATCACAGCTGATGCCTGCAGAGGCTGGATTAGACACTCTGAAAGATGATTTTCACGCTGTATCGCAAGAGAAGATTTTTGTTGTGATGTGGATGAGTATCCGTTGCCCAAAATATAGGGAACGTCAGGAGGTGTAGGAAGACTGCACTGTAATTCCACTGCACTGCATGTACAGTTTTCCCTAAGGAGATTGTCTTATGTTCAGATTTCTACATTTGTTTGTGCTATGCAGTGCTGTCTTTTCCTGTCTGCATCGCAATGACACTGTCTGTCAATAAATTATTGTACAAACAGTAAAAGCGTTAACGTGAATCATGTGCCGTCTCTTGCAATCAAACAATCAAAACCAGAAATGCACTTACTGTTTTGCAAATGTCAAGGATGATTCGAGAAATGCTCCACTCATCACTCTCAGGTCACTCCGCTGCACACGTCTGATCACTTCTTTGTCACCCCTGACCTCACCGCTCCAGACAACGCAGATTTCTTACCGCTGGTCACTTTCCGTCGCTACCTACGGTCCCTCCCTCCTGCTTTTCCTCTGATGTCTTGTCTGCACTCCCCCCCTCTGAGGAGCTCTCTCTTTTGAATACCAACAGTGCCACAGACACTCTGTGTTCCACGCTTACATCCTGCTTGGACAACCTATGCCCTCTTACATCTGGACCAGCTCGTGCATCCCTGTCTGCCCCCTGGTTATCGGATGTACCACGTGAGCATCGCGCCATCCTCCGGTCAGCTGAGAGAAAATGGCACAAGTCAAAAGACCATACTGACCTCTCTCTCAACCAGTCTCTCCTCTCTACTTTCTCCGTTGACGTCACCTCTGCAAAAACTGATTATAACCACTCGAAGATCAGCAACTCTCCTGACTCTCGCACACTCTTAAAAACCTTCTCTGCTCTCCTCTGTCCGCCTGCTCCCACACCTTCATCGGAGTTAACGGCTGATGATTTTGCATCGTTCTTCGTAAAAAAAACTACCGCCATCAACAGCCAATTTTCTACACCACCATCACCCGCCTTTTCTACTCTGTCTGAAGATGATGTTTCCAAGGTCATTGGTTCCAACCATCCTACCACCTGCCCACTGGATCCCATCTCCACCCATCTCCTCCATGTTATCTCTCCAGCAGTTGTGCCTAGTCTGACCCACATCATCAACTATTTGCTCACCACTGGGACATTTCCCACTGCGTTCAAAGAGGCCTGCATCACACCGCTACTGAAGAAACCCACTCTCAACCTTACACTGCTAGAACACTACATGCCGGTGTAGTGTGTGAAAACGCATATCTTCCGTCAAAATGTAGATGACTGATTTTAACCTCTAATTCTTTTCTGTCTTCTTAAAAATATTTTTTTTTTACTTACCTCACTATTCTTAGCTTTGTATACTGTGCTAGGCTTTAATGGACTGGATTTAATTAACTTATGCATTTTGTTGCCTATATTGTTATAATTGCTTCCAATGTTTCCTCGTCTGTAAGTCGCTTAGGAAAAAAGCGTCTGCTAAATGACTAAATGTAAATTTTATGAAATGTGTAATGTCATGTGTAATGTGTAATGTGTAGTGTGTGGCCTTGAAATTTAAGCATGTCTACGTAATCATGAAGAAATGCTTCATGAGACACAGAGTGTTGCTTCTTTGCATGCATCAAACGAATTGTTTCTGGCTATATGCATCCATGCATCAGTTTGAGAGGGGTGGAAATGGGACACTTGGGTGAAACAAAACTGCCCCAAAAGTACCCCACCCACTTTAAATACAGTTTTATCTAAGTCAATTTGGTACATTTCTCAGATCCGATTTGAAATTCTCAAAACTTCTTGTTCAATCCTTACATCCTTGTGTCACTTGTGCACATCAAACAAGCATTTTCTCATATATTTGAACAAGTTGCAAATGCTTTGGTATATCCATGCAAATGATTATGACACAATTCTGTGCAGATTCCTACATTATCAATTGCTTATGTCATGTTGATCAAAATGCATTATAATGGGTCTCTGTTGAATATTATAACCCCCCACGACATTTAAGCACTAGTTTTACAATATACAGTAAGTATACTTCAAGTAAACAGTGGCATTTTATTTACCTCAATTTAGTGTTTCGCATTACTATATTCTTTCCACATAGGACTGCAAGACAAACTCACTGGGTTGCAGACGGCCCCTTTTCACACCTAAACAGTCTTTTGACACTCTCTAAAGGGATCTCATCCCTGAACAAGAGAGGGGGCAGATTGGAGAGGACCTGCCAAAGTACATGTTAGTTTGGGACAATGTCAGTTTCCATCGCTCCAACATCATCAGGCAATGGTTTGCGGCCCACAACAGGATGCTGGTGGAGTTCCTCTCACCCTACTCAACCCCGTTGAGGAATTTTTCTCAGCATGAAGATTAAAAGAATATGATCGCCAGCAGCATACACAGATGACCCTTCTGGCTGCCATGGATGTAACGTGTGATGACATCACAGCTGATGCCTGCAGAGGCTGGATTAGACACTCTGAAAGATGATTTTCACGCTGTATCGCAAGAGAAGATATTTGTTGTGATGTGGATGAGAATCCGTTGCCCAAAATATAGGGAACGTCAGGAGGTGTAGGAAGACTGCACTGTAATTCCACTGCACTGCATGTACAGTTTTCCCTAAGGAGATTGTCTTATGTTCAGATTTCTACATTTGTTTGTGCTATGCAGTGCTGTCTTTTCCTGTCTGCATCGCAATGACACTGTCTGTCAATAAATTATTGTACAAACAGTAAAAGCGTTAACGTGAATCATGTGCCGTCTCTTGCAATCAAACAATCAAAACCAGAAATGCACTTACTGTTTTGCAAATGTCAAGGATGATTCGAGAAATGCTCCACTCATCACTCTCAGGTCAGTCCGCTGCACACGTCTGATCACTTCTTTGTCACCCCCGACCTCACCGCTCCAGACAACGCAGATGTCTTACCGCTGGTCACTTTCCGGCGCTACCTACGGTCCCTCCCTCCTGCTTTTCCTCTGATGTCTTGTCTGCACTCCCCCCCTCTGAGGAGCTCTCTCTTTT